>NC_077227.1:323768028-324092805 GCF_027887165.1 Monodelphis domestica | reverse complement strand
ATACACAAGTATAGGTCACAATAATCAAAATGCAAAGGAAAACACTAAGACACATCTTGAATTAATATTGAAATAATAATTAATCTTGGTTGAAGAAGACTGAGGAAAATAGCTAGTTACAATTATCCTATTTTACAGTTGAGAAAATTGAAGCAGATAGATTTTAAGTCATTTGCCCAAGGTTGACTGGATTTTAATTCTGATGTTTTTAATTAAAGGTCTAGTCATTGGGCTGCCACTTTGCTAATAAAGAAACTTTATTTATTTATCAAAAAAAGAAGTCTTTTTATTAGAGAGATGATAGATTATGGGTATATAATGTTAGACTTGCTGTCAGCATAAATATTTTGGTTTGTTTTGCTTAATTTTTTATTTTTTTGCTATAAAGGACAGCTAACCCTATTTGCCTCAGTTTCCTCATTTGTAAAATGAGTTGGAGAAATAAATGGCAAACTATCTCAGTATCTTTGTCAAGAAAACCTCAAATGGGCTCATTAAGGGTTAGATGATTGACACCCACCACTACCAATAGGCTTAATAAGGGGAAAGTTATTGGAAATTGATATGGAGGCTTTAAAAAACCCAGAAGTCAAAAAGTGTCAACAAAACAGTTAAAAATAAAAGCCTGTGATTGTAGTTCAAGAAAAGTTAAGGATTATGAGAGCACTAAGAACTTGGAGGATCACTGAAGGCTTCATTGAGGAAGTGATATCTAAGCTAAATTTTAATGGAAGAAATGGATGATGAAAGGTGGGGATGAAGAGTTCATTACAGGCATGGGGAACAGCTGTTACAAAAATGCAATTCTAGAAGATGGAGTTTCGAGTTTGGAAAATGAGTAGGAGTTTGCATGGAAAATAGAGTTTGCAAAAAGAAATAATGGAAACAAGAACTAGAAAGGTAGGTGGGAGCCAGCTTGTGGGGGATCTTAAATATCAAGTTAATGGTTTTGTATTACATTCCATGGAAACTGGAAGCTACTGATTTTGGGCAGGGACATTGCATGTTAAGAAAGAGAGAGCGAGAGATAGACATACAGACACAGACAGAGACCCTAGGTCAGAGGGTCAGAGTCCTGGTGGACAAGATATGGGGCTTTTAGGGATATAACGCTTGCACTAGATGCTCAAACACACAAATAGTTTAGTGATCTCATCAATCACCAATTTCATCTTGTCACACATCTCAAACTATCCATTCCTGTTCACTTTATGGGATTCTTGTTTTGAAAGTTTGCCATAGAGAATTCACCCATCATGTACTTTCTTTTGATATTATCACAAGGGACCCATGGATTGTCCATTGGTTACCCCTATTTCTCAGCATGTGACCACCTCAACATTTTTTAAATCAGTCTGATAGAGGCACAAAATACCTACATAAAGAACGATATAGAATATAAAGAACAAAAATAATTTATGATATAAGAAGATAGATTCATTAGAGAGTTAGAAGGCAAATTGTTCTCTGAGACTTAAGGGGGGGCATGCATCACTTTCTGAGAAAGATAAGGAAAACGTTCTGAAGGAATTGATATTTGCATTGAGTTTTAGTGGTTGGGTAAGAAATGAATAGGTAGGGGTGCATTTTAAACATAGTGAACAGTATGAAAAAGAGCCTGTATATATGAGACAACAGTGCATATTTGAGGGGGACAATGAGTGGTCAAGTAATATAAGATAAATCTGGAAAAATAAAATGCTGCTCGCTTGTTGAGGGCCTGAAATTTGAGATAAAGGAATTGGATAACAAATCAGTTACCAACAAGAAAGCACTGAATATTTTTGAGCAGAGGAGTGACATCAGATCCATATATAAGAAAAATTACTCTGACAGAAATGGTGTGGTAGAAAAGATGGACTGGGGGAGAGGTGGAATAAAGGGAATATTACCTGTAAGGATATTATTACAATAGTACAGACCTTTTAAAATATCAGTCTGTAAAGTTGCAGGATACAAAATAAACCTGCATAAGTCATCAGCATTTCTATATATCTCCAACCCATTTCAGCAGCAAGAATTAGAAAGAGAAATTCCATTTAAAGTCACTGGAGACAATATAAAATACTTAGGAATCTATCTGCCTATACGAACACAGGAACGATATGAACACAACTACAAAACACTCTCCACACAATTAAAACTAGATCTAAACATTTGGAAAAACATTGATTGCTCATGGGTGGGACGAGCTAACATAATAAAAATGACTATCCTACCCAAACTTATCTATCTATTTAGTGCCATACCCATTGAACTACCAAAAAACTTTTTTACTGAATTAGAAAAAAACATAACAAAGTTCATTTGGAAGAACAAAAGATCAAGGATATCCAGGGAAATTATGAAAAAAAAATGCAAAGGAAGGAGGACTTGCAGTCCCAGATCTCAAACTATATTACAAAGCAGCGGTCATCAAAACAATTTGGTACCGGCTAAGAGACAGAAAAGAGGATCAGTGGAATAGACTTGGGGTAAATGACCTCAGCAAGACAGTCTATGATAAGCCCAATGATCCCAGTTTTGGGGACCAAAACCCACTATTTGATAAAAACTGCTGGGAAAATTGGAAGACAGTATGGGAGAGATTAAGTTTGGATCAACATCTCACACTCTACACCAAGATAAACTCAGAATGGGTGAATGACTTGAATATAAAGAAGGAAACTATAAGCAAGTTAGGCGAATACAGAATAGTATACTTGTCAGATCTTTGGGAAAGGAAAGACTTTAAAACCAAGCAAGAGCTAGAAAAAAAATCACAAAATGCAAAATCAATAATTTTGGTTACATCAAATTAAAAAGGTTTTGTACAAATAAAACTAATGCATCCAAAACTAGAAGGGAAGCAACAAATTGGGAAACAATCTTCATTACAAAAACTTCTGACAAATGTCTAATTACTCAAATTTATAAAGAGCTAAACCAGTTGTACAAAAAATCAAGCCATTCCCCAATTAAAAAATGGGCAAAGGACATGAATAGGCAATTTTAGGTAAAGAAATCAAAACTATTAATAAGCACATGAAAAAGTGTTCTAATTCTTTTATAAACCGAGAGATGCAAATCAAAACAACTCTGAGGTATCACCTCACACCTAGCAGATTGGCTAACATGACGGCAAAGGATAATAATGAATGTTGGAGGGGATGTGGCAAAGTGGGGACATTAATTCATTGCTGATGGAGTTGTGAATTGATCCAACCATTCTGGAAGGCAATTTGGAACTATGCCCAAAGGGCGATAAAAGACTGCCTGCCCTTTGATCCAGCCATAGCACTGCTGGGTTTGTACCCCAAAAAGATAATAAGGAAAAAGACATGTACAAAAATATTCATAGCTGTGCTCTTTGTGGTGGCCAAAAATTGGAAAATGAGCAGATGCCCTTCAATTGGGGAATGGCTGAACAAATTGTGGTATATGTTGGTGATGGAATACTATTGTGCTAAAAGGAATAATAAAGTGGAGGAATTTCATGGAGACTGGAACAACCTCCAGGAATTGATGCAGAGTGAGAGGAGCAGAGCCAGGAAAACATTATACACAGAGACTGATACACTGTGGTACAATCGAATGTAATAGACTTCTCCATTAGTGGCAATGCAGTGATCCTGAACAACTTGGAGGAATCTACAAGAAAAACACTATCCACATTCAGAGGAAACACTGTGGGGGTGAAAACACTGAAGAAAAACAACTGCTTTGTAAAATTTAAAAATTATATTTCTACTAATAAAATATTATATTTAAAAAATAAAAGGGGGAACCCTAAGGCTTTTGAATTAGATTCTATTGTTTGGCATGTACCCCAAGAAATAAAAAAAAAGTTCTCATAAACACACAAAGAATGTATAGCAACACTTTGTGTGGAAATAAAAAGTGTAAATGAAAAAAAAAATCAGTCTGTAGTAGAGTGGTGGCAGCAGGAATAGAGAAGAAGATATAGGTTCAAGAGTGTCAGAGATATAATTAACTTTGTGATAATTTCCTGGCTTTGAAAGGAATTAATTGCTTCAGTTAAATTAGGTGCTAGGTATAGAAAGACAAATATTAAGAAAAAACAAAATAAAATTGTCTTTGCTCTTAAACATTTTACTTCCCATTGAAGGCTATCAACACTAAAGACTGGGAGACTGAGTTGTTCCACAGGCAAAAAAGAAAAGAAAAAAGAAGGAAAAGGAAAAGAAAATGTAAAGGATTATTCTGGGAGGAATGCTAGCTCAGTTTTGCAGATATTGGCTCAGGTGCTTATGAGATGCCCTAGTGGAGATGTTTCATAGGCAATTAGAGATAAGAAATAGTAATCTTAAATGAGAGGTCAGAAGTGGAAATAGAAAATTGTGAACCATTTGCATCAAGGTGACAGTTGAATCCCAGGAACTTATGGTTATTGCTAGAGGTTAGAATAATCAAGAAAACATCTTCCCAAGTTCAAATCTGGCCTCAGACACTTACTAACTAACTATGTGACCCTGGGCGAGTCACTCAAACATATATGCCTCAGTTTGTTAGATCCAAAATTAGCTGGAGAAGGAAATAATAGACAACTAATATTTATGCCAAGAAAAATCCAAACTGGGTCATGAAGAGTCATGACCGAAAAACAGCTGAATAAAGTATAGAGAGAAAAGAGGGTCAAGTTTGGACCCTTCGGGAAATTTTACATGAAAGGGTTGGGAAGAAGATATTTGATATAGAGTCACAATTAAAGGGGTGGAAGAACTAAGGAGATTGCATTATTTCTTAAACATGAAAAGGAGAAATAATCTCTTAGGAGAGAGTATTCAACAGTGTCAAAACTACAGAGAAGTCAAAGAGTAGGTAGGCAATTGAATTTGGTGATTAGGAGGTTATTAACCTCCTAGGTTCCAAATTAATTCTAGTTCTTGCCAAAGTGAAAGAAAAGGACAGGAAAGGTGTAGGTGATGATGTGGACTTCCAGAAGCCTGACATTTCATGCTGTTTTCTGATTTCATGGTGATTGCCATTTCAGCTTTTAATAATCCATTGGGTGCATCTTCCCTTCACTGATGCAAATCATGACCTTCCCATGACTTAGTGACCAATTTGTATGATTTACTGTAGCATCTCCAAATTCATCACCTGGTAGCTAACCTTCAGGTAGCATTCCGCTTTTCTGAACATAGCTAGGCAAGTCCTCAGGCAAGATAGCCAGTAAACCAACAAGCATTTATGAACTTATTAAATATCACACAATGTGCTAAGCCCTGGGAATAAAAAAGAAAGAATCAAAAATAAGGTGCCTCCTCTTAAGGAGTTTATACTTTAGTAGAGGTTTATTTTGGCAAATTTAACAAAAAGGGAAAAATGACAAATGTTAGAGTGGCTGTGGGAAAGCATATACATTAATATAGTGTTGGTAGATGGACTGTTGAACTGGTCCAGGCATTCTGTAAAAGTTTGGAATGATGTCCCTAAAGGTATTAAGCTGTGCATAACCTTTGACCAAATGAAATTTATTAGGTCTATACCTAAAAGAGATAAAAAGGAGGAAAATAACATATGTATAAAATTTATACTAATTATTTTTGTAATGGTAAAATTGGAAATTGAGAATATGCCCATCAATTTGGGGATGACAGGACAAATTATGATAGGCAAATGTGATGGAATACTATAAGAAATGATGAAGGGGGTGTTTTCAGAGAAACTTTGGCTGATTTGTATGAACCAATTCAGAATGAAGTGATCAGAACCAAGCGATCAATTTATATAATAATGCACTATTACACAGTCAAACAACTTTGAAAGATTTAAGAACTCTGGTCAGTGGTCAGTCACATCAATGAATAGCTGCATCAACCTCATGATGACACATCCTACCCACATCCAGCTGGAGAAATAAGGGAATTAGAGTACAGAGTGAAATGTATGTTTTTGGATGTGGCCTTTGTGGGAATTTCTTTTGCTTAACTATATATGGTTTTTATGGAGGTTTTAGTCTTATTTTCTCATTGTGGAGTGGGGTGTGGAGGTGGGACTTTTCTAAACTGAAAAAATAAAATTTAATTTAAAAATACTTCAGTGGGAGAGACAAGATGCAAATAACTACATATATACAAGATGTACATAGTGTAAATGGGAGGCAAACATATAGAAAGGACCAGTAGTGGGTAAGGGGGTCATGAGAAGGAAAGACTTTTTTGTAAAAAAGAGTCTTCTTGAAAAAGATGGAATTGGAGCTGAATACTGAAAAAAAATCAAGGAATACAAGATACAGATATGAAGGACAGGTTTTTACTCATGGGAACTAGCCAGTGAACTTACACAGGGATGGGATATAAAGTACTATGTCTGAAGAAGAATGAGTAGGCCAGGGTAGCTATAGCCCAGAGCACATAGAAAACAATAAAGAAAAAGTTGAAATATTGGAAATGACAGGAAGCATGACACAGACCTGTATTAGAAACCTTTACAATTTCATGGGACCTATAAGAGCTGGTGCACCACTGATGCAGCTTTCATACAGCCAGGGTGATTCTTTGTTACAGTGAGATAGAAAATACAAATCACTTGGAGAGAGTCTTAGAATGAGAATCAGAAGTTCTGGGTGTTATTCTTGCCTCTGTCACTGAATGGATAATTCAGGGCCTTAGTTTCTTCTGTAAAGTGAAGGAATGAGACAAGGGAACTCTTATCAGGCTATAAAGTAAAGTGTCAAGCTCCCTGAACTTGGCATCACGGACTGATGTTGAGTTCAAATCATGACTGGACCAGTTTTAATTTGTGTTACTTTGGACTAGTTACCTCTCTCTGGAACTTGGTTTCCTCATCTGTAACATGAGGGGGTCAGGTTAGATAACCCCTTAGTTCATAGATCCTATGAATTATATATGTATGCTACACACATACATACATATGATATACAAATTTGCCCTGTGACTCTCCTATTTTTAAAGGTTTGGAAGTAAGCACTGAAGACAATTGTAACGGATTGTTAGAGATGATTTCTTCTTTTTTTTTAATTTTTAAACATTATTTTATTTGGTCATTTTCATACATTGTTCAATGGCAACAGATCATTTTCTTTTCCTCCCCCCCATCCCCCCACCCTTCCCTAGCCAATGTGCAATTCCTCTGGGTATCCCATCTGTCCTTGCTCTGAACTCATTTCCTTGTTGTTGGTATTTGCATTAGGGCGCTCATGATCTCCTTGATCATGTCCCCTCAACCTCTGTAGTCAAGCGGTTGCTTTTCCTCCATGTTTTTACTCCCTCAGTTTGTCCTCTGCTTGAGGATAGTTTTTTTTTTTTTCTTGTAGATCACTGCAGGTTGTTCAGGGACATTGTAAAGCCATTACTGGAGAAGTTCATTACGTTCTCTTGTACCACAATGTGTCAGTCTCTGTGTACAATGTTCTCCTGGTTCTGCTCCTTTCGCTCTGCCTCACTTCTGGAGGTTGTTCCAGTCTCCATGGAATTCCTCCACTTTATTATTCCTTTTAGCACAATAGTATTCCATCACCAACATATACCACAATTTGTTCAGTCATTCCCCAATTGAAGGGCATCCCCTCATTTTCCAATTTTTGGCCACCACAAAGGGCGCAGCTATTAATATTCTTCGACAATTCTTTTTGCTTATTATCTCTTTGGGGTACAAACCCAGCAGTGCTATAGCTGGAGCAAAGGGCAAACAGTCTTTTATCGCCCTTTGGGCATAGTTCCAAATTGCCCTCCAGAATGGTTGGATCAATTCACAATTCCACCAGTAATGCATTAATGTCCCTACTTTGCCACATCCCCTCCAGCATTCATTACTTTCCTTTGCTGCCATGTTGAACAATCTGCCAGGTGTGAGGTGATACCTCAAAGTTGTTTTGATTTGCATCTCTCTGATTATAAGAGATCTAGAACACTTTTTCATGTGCTTATTAATAGTCTTGATTTCTCTAACTGAAAATTTCCTATTCATGTCACTTGCCCATTTTTCAATTGGAGAATGGCTTGAATTTTTGTACAACTGGTTTAGCTCTTTATAGATTTGAGTAATTAGACATTTGTCAGAGGTTTTTGTTATGAAGATTGTTTCCCAATTTGTTGCTTTCCTTCTAATTTTAGTTACATTGGTTTTGTTTGTACAAAACCTTTTTAATTTGATGTAGTCAAAATTATTTATTTTGCATTTTGTGACTCTTTCTAAGTCTTGCTTGGTTTTAAAATCTTTCCCTTCCCAAAGGTCTGACATGTATACTATTCTGTGTTCACCTAATTTACTTATAGTTTCCTTCTTTGTATTCAAGTCATTCGCCCATTCTGAGTTTATCTTGGGGTAGGGTGTGAGGTGTTGATCCAAACCTAATCTCTCCCACACTGTCTTCCAATTTTCCCAGCAGTTTTTATCAAATACTGGATTTTTGTCCCAAAAGCTGGGGTCTTTGGGTTTGTCAAAGACTATCTTACTGAGTTCATTTACCCCAAGTCTCTTCCACTGATCCTCCTTTCTGTCTCTTAGCCAGTACCAAATTGTTTTGATGACCGCTGCTTTGTAATATAGTTTGACATCTGGGACTGCAAGGCCCCCTTCCTTTGTATTTTTTTCATTGTTTCCCTGGATATCCTTGATCCTTTGTTCTTCCAAATGAACTTTGTTATGGTTTTCTCTAATTCAGTAAAATGGTTTTTTGGTTGTTCAATGGGTTTGGCACTAAATAGATAGATAAGTTTGGGTAGGATGGTCATTTTTATTATGTTAGCTCATCCCACCCATGAACAATCAATGTTTTTCCAAATGTTTAGATCTAGTTTTAATTGTGTGGAGAGTGTTTTGTAGTTGTTTTCATATAGTTCCTGTGTTTTTCTCGGCAGATAGATTCCTAAGTATTTTATATTGTCTCCGTTGACTTTAAATGGAATTTCTCTTTCTAATTCTTGCTGCTGAACTGGGTTGGAGATATATAGAAATGCTGATGACTTATGTGGGTTTATTTTGTATCCTGCAACTTTTCTAAAGTTGTTGATTATTTCGATTAGCTTTTTGGTTGATTCCCTGGGATTCTTTAAGTAAATCATCATATCATCTGCAAAGAGTGATAGCTTGGTCCACTCATTGCCAATTTTAATACCTTCAATTTCTTTTTCTTCTCTAATTGCTAGTGTTTCTAGTACAATATTAAATAATAAAGGTGATAATGGGCATCCTTGTTTGACTCCTGATCTTATTGGGAAGGCTTTGAGTTTTTCCCCATTGCAGATGATGTTTGCTGATGGTTTTAGGTACATACTGTTTATTATTTTTAGGAAAGGCCCTTCTTTCCTATACTTTCTAGTGTTTTCAATAGGTATGGGTGTTGTATTTTGTCAAAGGCTTTTTCTGCATCTATTGAGATAATCATGTGATTTTTGTCGGTTTGCTTGTTTATATGGTCAATTATGTGGATGATTTTCCTAATATTGAACCATCCTTGCATTCCTGGAATGAATCCTACCTGATCATAGTGGATAACCCTTGTGATGACTTTCTGGAGTCTTTTTGCTAGTATCCTATTTAAGATTTTTGCATCTATATTCATTAGGGAGATTGGCCTATAGATTTCTTTCTCCGTTTTTAACCTGCTCGGCTTTGGGATCAGTACCATGTTTGTGTCGTAAAAAGAATTTTGTAGAACCCCTTCTTGGCTTATTCTGTCAAATAGTTTGTATAGTATTGGGGTTAGCTGTTCTTTGAATGTTTGATAGAATTCATTTGTGAATCCGTCTGGACCTGGGGATTTTTTCTTAGGGAGTTCTTTGATGGCTTGTTCAATTTCTTTTTCTGATATGGGGTTGGTTTGGTAATTTATTTCTTCTTCTTTTAGTCTAGGCAATTTATATTTTTGTAAGTATTCATCCATATCACTTAGATTGCCATATTTTTTGCCATATAATTGGGCATAGTAGTTTTTAATGTTTGCCTTGATTTCCTCTTCATTAGAGGTGAGGTCTCCCTTTTCATCTTGAATACTGTCAATTTGGTTTTTTCTTTCCTTTTTTAAAATTAGACTGACTAGTATTTTGTCAATTTTATTTGTTTTTTCAAAGTACCAGCTTCTAGTCTTATTTATTAAATCAATAGTTCTTTGACTTTCAATTTTATTAATTTCTCCTTTGATTTTTAGGATCTCTAATTTAGTCTTCATCTGAGGATTTTTAATTTGTTTACTTTCTAGTTTTTTAATTTGCATGCCCAATTCATTGACCTCTGCCCTTCTTAATTTGTTTATATATGAACTAAAGGATATAAATTTCCCCCTGAGTACTGCTTTGGCTGCATCCCTTAGGTTTTGAAAGGATGTTTCACCATTGTCATTTTCTTCAATGAAGTTATTAATTGTTTCTATGATTTGTTCTTTAACTAGCTGGTTTTGGAGAATCATATTGTTTAATTTCCAATTAATTTTTGATTTATCTATCCATGTACCTTTACTAATTATTATTTTCATTGCACTGTGGTCTGAGAAGGTTGCATTTATTATTTCTGCCCATTTGCACTTGTTTGCAATGATTTTGTGCCCTAGTACATGGTCAATTTCTGTGAATGTACCATGTACTGCTGAAAAGAAGATGTATTCCTTTTTGTCCCTATTTATTTTTCTCCATATGTCTACTAACACTAATTTTTCTAAGATTTCATTTGCTTCTCTCACCTCTTTCTTATTTATTTTTTGATTTGATTTATCTAGTTCGGATAGGGGAAGGTTCAGATCTCCCACTAGTATAATTTCTCTATCTATTTCATCCTTGAGCTCCTCTAGTTTCTCCTTTAAAAATTTGGATGCTCTGCCATTTGGTGCATACATATTGAGTACAGATATTTCCTCGTTGTCTATACTGCCTTTTATCAGGATGTAATTACCTTCCCTATCTCTTTTAACTAGATTTATTTTTACTTTGGCTTTTTCCGATATCATGATTGCTACTCCTGTCTTCTTTTTATCATTTGATGCCCAATAGGTTTGGCTCCATCCTCTTATTTTCACCCTATGCGTATTTACCTTCCTCATGTGTGTTTCTTGCAGACAGCATATGGTAGGGTTTTGGATTTTAATCCACTCTGCTGTTTGCTTGTGTTTTATGGGTGAGTTCATTCCATTCACATTCAGAGTTGTGATTACTAGCTGTGTATTTCCTAGCATTTTGATTTCTACTCCCGGTCCTGCCTTTTCTTCTTTCACTATTTCCTTCTATACCAATGTTTGTTTATAGTCAGCCCCCCCCATTCCCTCCCTTATTTTACTTCCCTTTCTACCCCTCTCCCTTCTTATTCCCTTCCTTATTTTCCCCTGTAGTCTTTTTAAAAATCCCCCCCTAACTCTCTCCCTCCCTTGTACTGGTTCCCTCCCCACCAGTCCATTTTTTACCCTTTTACTCCCCTATAGGGCACAAATCTATTCTTTTCCCCAATGGATTGGGTTGTTCTTCCCTCTTTGGGTCAGTTTAAAAGTTTGTAAGAGTTGAGTATTTCCTGTCTCCAACCTCTTTACCCTTCCAGTGTATGGATGTTCTCCCCCCTCCCGCCATGAGCTTCTTTGTGATATATAAATTTACCCCCATTTGTTTCTTTTCCCATTTCTTTTAGTCATAACCTCTTTTCTTTTTTAGCTCTAGTCATGTATATATATATATATATACATATATATATATACACATACACATGTATATGTATTTATGTATGCATATATCTATATACCTATTTATGTCTTGTCTTTTCATCCTATACAGTTTGTTACTGTTCCCTCTGAGTGTAATTCTTCTAGCTGCTCAGGTCATAGCAACAGTTTTTAAGAGTTACCAATGACCTCTTTTCTTATAGGGATACATATCATTTTAACTTATTGAGTCTCTTATAAATTTTTTGTTGTTGTTTTGTTTGTTTTTCCCCCTCTTTTTAAATTACCTTTTGATGATTCTCTTGAGTTCTGTGGTTGGACATCAAATTTTATGCTCAGGTCTGGTCTTTTATTTATGAATGCTTGGAACTCTTCTGTTGTGTTGAATGACCATACTTTCCCCTGTAAGAATATAGTCAGTTTTGATGGGTATTTTATTCTTGGTTGTAGACCTAGTTCCCTTGTTTTCCGGAATATCATATTCCATGCCTTTTGGTCCTTCAGTGTGGATGCATCTAGATCCTGTGTTAACCTCACCGTGTTTCCATGGTATCTGAATGGCTTCTTCTTGGCAGCTTGTAATATCTTTTCTTTCATCTGATTGTTTTTTAATTTGGTTATAACATTTCTTGGTGATGTCAGTTGGGGATTAGATACAGGGGGTGATCTTTGGATTCTTTTGATCTCCACTTTCCCCTCTTGTTCTAGGATCTCGGGACAGTTTTCCTGGATAATTTCCTCTAGTATTATGTCCAGGCTTTTTCTTTTGTTGTGGTCTTCTGGTAGTTCAATTATTCTTAAATTGTCTCTTCTTGAACAATTTTCTAAATCCTCTGGTGAATGAGTTGCTTCACATTTTCCTCAATTTTTTCATTCTTTTTTGTTTTGTTTTATAGTGTCCTGCTGCCTTGTGAGGTCACTTGATTCTAGTTGTTGTATTCTGGTTCTTAAAGATTGGATTTCATCTCTGGCTTTTTGGTGGTCTTTGCCCTTCTGGTCTGATTTTCTTTGAAGATCATCTTTCATCCTCTTTACCTCATCTTTCATCTCCTTTGCCTCATTTTCCAGCTGGTTGATTTTGGCTTTCAAGACACTATTTTCTTGTTTTAGTTCAAGTGCCTCTGTTTCCAGATGACTTGTCTTAATTTTTAAGTTCTTTTCCCAATTGTCTTCAGCCTCTCTTAGTTGTGTTTTGAGTTCTTCCGCTGCCTGTATCCAATTTGCTGGGATTTCTGGTTTATCGTTTGCTGATCTCTCCCCCTCTGTTCCATTTGCTGAATAGTAGCTGTCTATTGTAGTTTCTTTCTTCTTTTTCTGTTGTTTGCTCAAATTCACCCCTTCTTTACTCCCCGTATTTGTCTGTGCTCTTGTTCCTCTCATTTCCTTTGTTTTTTTTTGTGGACTTCTATCAGTCTCCCCTCTTGGAGCTTTAACAGAAGATCTCTTGGTGTAGTCTCTGGGGGGGGGGGGGGCGTTGTTGGGGGTTTGTGCTTCCCTGTCCTCTGGAGGCTTTTGAGTGGCTTAAAGTCCAACAGTCAATGAGGATGGGTGGGGAGCCTGGGCTTCCCTATGTTCTGGAGACTTTTGATGGAATTAGATTCAGCTGGTTCTTTCAGAAGACTCTGCTTTCTAAGGGGGGGAGGGGTTGTGGCCTCCCTGGTCTCTGAGGGCTTCTGATGGGATTAGGTTCAGCTGCTGTGGGCCGAATGATCCCTGAGCCAACAAAAAGAAAGAAAGAAAGAAAGAAAGAAAGAAAGAAAGAAAGAAAGAAAGAAAGAAAGAAAGAAAGAAAGAAAGAAAGAAAGAGAGAGAGAAAGAGAGAAAGAGAGAGAGAGAGAGAGAGAGAAAGAGAGAAAGAGAGAAAGAGAGAAAGAGAGAAAGAGAGAGAGAAAGAAAGAGAGAAAGAGAGAGAGAAAGAAAGAAAGAAAGAAAGAAAGAAAGAAAGAAAGAAAGAAAGAATGAAAGAAAAAGCAAAAAACAACCTCCTCCTCCTCCACAATCTGTGTTGAATGCCCGGAGACTGGCCCAGGTTACTTTCAAGGTAAGCTCTTTGGAGCAACCCCTTTGCCGGCCCTAAGGTATCTCTCCTTTCAGTAGCTCTGAGGGCTCCTGATGGGATTGGGTTCAGCTGGTGCCCTAAAGCTGGGACCTCCCTTGAGACTCAGTTAGAAGTACTCAGCCAGGGGGTTACAGGCTTCCCCCTTCTCTCTATGTTTCCCTGCTGTCTGTGTTGGGCGTCCCGGAGACTGGCTCAGGTTGCTTTCAAGGTGAGTCCTTCAAAATAGCCAGCCCTGGGGCCCTTTTGCAGGCCCTGAAGTTCACGCTGCTGCCATGGGCTCAGCACTCTGGGTTGGGGGGGATGGGTCCTGGGACCTTCCTTCTGCCTGCCCCTTAGATCCGAGTGATCTAGGGTTTTGGCTTTTGGGGGGGCCGTACCTTTTGATCCAGGTCTGGGAAGAGGGTTCCCCGGGTCTGTCCTGTTGTTCAGCTTGAATTTTGGTGTCCTAGGAGCACTCAGTTTGCGACTGGTAAGGAAGGGTTTCTGAGGTCTGAACTTTCACAGCTTCTAAGCCGCCATCTTGACCGGAAGTTCCTGCATCGAGATGATTTCTTAAAGCAAGAACTGTTTTGTTCCCTATTGGTCTTGCCTTTGAACACAAGAATAAGTGAACTAGGCACTTTTTCTTCCAATATTCTCATCAACTGAATCCCTAGCAATATTCCTGATTCCAACTTTTTTCTTCCTTTTCCTCAATAAACTTGACTTTGTTCCATCAAAACTTCTAGCCTTCAGTGCCCCTAATTCCTGAAGATAATACAAAGAATTTGGAGTCAGAGGATGAAGGCTGATAATCTTGTCGCTTCCTGCTTCTAAGCCAGTCTCTTTATTTCCTGGGACCACAGTTTTCCAACTCACAAATTGAAGATGTTAAACTGGATGACCTTGAAGTTTCTTTCTAATTCTAAAACCTAAGATGCTATGACAACATGCACATAAATAAAATAATTCACACTAGGATGCAGTTATCTGGCAACATTTTGTTTTCAAAGTTATCTTTCTTGAGTATTTAGAAATACTGGAGAGAGTACCCCAACAATTAAAAAACCAAATCTCTAATGATGAATGAGATCAATAATAGTGTTTATTATGTCTCTTGGAAGCAATTTGTAAAAATTGGTCAGGGATGGTGAAAAAGGTAGTAATGTGGTGGGAATATATACTCACCATTGGATTTTGTTTTTTTTTGCCTGCAAAGAGATTCTTCCCTATTCCAAGTTTTGTGGCACATGAGAAAGAAGGAAAGTAGAAAATACACCAAGGAGTATTGGCCACACTGGCCAACAAAAGTATTTGGTCCTATTTTTTTGGGCATGGCCACTGCTGCAGGTATGACCTTAACTTTTCCCTCCTGGGGGGCTGGAACTGCTATTGGGGGGCCCATGGCTATAGACTGGAGGTGTTAAACACTTCTGAATGGGACATGAATTATATTAAAATGCAACTGGGAAACTTTTACCAAAATAAAAAATAACACAATATTACATAGATAATATTAATTTGTAGTTTTCTGAGACAATATGTTGCCTATAAGAATCTCATTTCTATTTTGAGTTTAATACTCCTGCTCTAGACATATAACAGATGGGAGTGAAAAGATCAGATTTTCAGCTCTCAATTTCACTTTATTTTTTTCCATGTAGCATGACTAGATTGACCAAACTATGGATTTCTCCATCAGAGCGAAACAAAATGGGAGGCACTGCCATTTCCCATTCTTACCTCCAGATTTTTTCAAGTACTTGACATGTAGATCTCACCAAATTCCCAAACTTGTACTTCCTTTCCCTTATCTATTGGCAGGAAAAAAAAGGCATAATGAGAGTGAGTTTCATCATAGTTTGGTGTAAAAATGCTTCTTTGCAATGTTATTTTGTTTCTCTGTGCTACTGTTACATTACTGTTTTGACAAATTACAGTGTCCTTCAAAACAAATACAGTGATAGAGCAGGTCCAATCTGTGGCTGGGGAGCTGTCGTTGAGTGGCTCAAAGGGAGGCAGAATAGACATCTTTAGCCTCTTCTCCTTCTACCAATTTCCAAGGCAGGCTTTCATTCCTTCCTAGAGGAGAAGCAGGAAGTTGGGGCCTGAGGCCACTCACTCTCTACACAAAGAGGGAGCACCGTGTTAAAAGCCTATCTATCTGCTCTCTTAAATATTGTTCATCTAGGAGATATGGTTGGGTTTGAGCTAACTTCTTGTTGCTTTGTCATTCTTTAGGGGAAGGGGGATTCCCAAACTACCTCCAAAGCTAACTTTCCCCAACAAATACCAGTTCTACAAAGAACATGTATAGAGAATTGAAAAAACAAAACAAAATCTATTTATCCAAATGGGTAGTACAGTGAGGCAACAGTTCAACCAGAGAAAATATCCTGGATCTCATCCAAGGGGAGACTTTCTGAAGTCTCTTGTAGTAAGCTGGAAATAGGGATACTGTAGCTACGAATGGCTCATCTCATGTTTTCCCAGATTCTTTTCCTTTGGCAAACTGTAATGGGATTTGTCTCTTCCATCTTCTTTTGAAACTGGAAGACTAAAGCACCTGAAATAACTCTACTTGGAATTTAATGGGTACTTCCTCTGAGGAGTTCCAAAAAAGACTCAAAGGGGACTGGTCTTAAAGAGTCCTGAAGGGGAACTGCTGAAGGCTAGGACTCTCACTCTTCACCAACTCCGCCTTGCCCTTCACAGAGGTTAGGACCTTGGTTGCCAATAATAATGAGAGTTCCATAACCCTGGGTTTTGGTACAGGAGTTACAGTAAATAGCTAAGCTCAGTAACTGACGAAGCTTGGCCTGGAACTCCAAGCTGAGATGAGAAAATTTCCTATTTGGATCATTTTGACCATGTTCCAGGTCCTTTCTTTAGATTTAGAACCTGTGGCTTCCCCACTACAGGTTCAGGAAAACATGCCAGGTGGTGAAGGGAATAGGTTTTTGTGTGTAATCTGAGCACCCTCTGGTGGCTAAAGTACATATGGCAGCTCTAGCAGATTAGTTAATCAATTAATTACTTCTCTCTAGATTGTTGAAAGCGGGGAAAGTTTTGTGTGGGTGGGTATAATCCTGGCATCATCACCACCTGATCTACTATCCCACACCACCTGACAGTGGAAAGAGGCTTGGACTTGAATTTGGATTAAGAAGACTTGCTTTTGAGTCCCAGTTCTTTCTTTTATTAATTACATGTTGTTGTTTTCCAGTCATTTTCGATTGTATCTGACTCTTTGTGACCCCATTTGGGATTTTCTTGGCAGAGAAATTGGAGTGATTTGCCATTTCCTTCTCCACTAATCATATGACTTGAGACAAATCATTTTTCCTCCTTGGATCTTAGTTTCTTACTCTATAAAATACAAAAAGGTTGGCTTATATAATTTCAAAGGTCCTTTTTAGTGTTTTAAAGATACCATCTCCTTTTTAAAAACCCTTCTCTTCTGTCTTAGAATTGATACTAATCCTACTCCCTCACCTCCACCAATCCACTTTTGATATTCTTTGGATGAGTCTACCATCTCCTCTAGCTCTAGAGCCAAGGAGCTAAACCTTTAAACTTCTCTGTGTTTCATGGAGTTCTTTGACAGTCTGGTGAAGCCTATGGACCCTTTCTCAGAAAAAAAAAAAACATTTTTAAGTACATAAAGTGAAATACAGACGTTTTAAAAAAGAAACAACTTATATTGAAATACTGTCATTGAGGTATTAAAAATATGTTCATAGACCTCAGGTTTTAAGAAGTCCTGCTCTAGAGGCACTATCTAGAGGCACTATTATAAAGAATCTTGAACTTTGAACACTGAAATTGAGATCATAGGGTTTGATTTCATATCCTGACTCTGCCTTTTATTATCTTTGTGTCTCTTGGGTAAATCTAAGGATAAATACTGTAAACCTTTCTACATCTCATTTTCTCATCTTAAAAAATAAGGATGAGATGACTTTGAATGTCCAAGACTTATCAGTCCTACTTTCATTAGCAACTAATTGTAGAACTGCCTAGAAATCATAAAATTCTCCAACTGAAAAAATCCTTAGAGATAAATGAGTTTAGTCCTTCTGGCTTCCAGAGGTAGAAACTGAAAATATTTTAAAAAACGCAATCTTTTCTTTAAAAATGATAGAATTGGGGCAGCTAGATGGCTCACTGTATAGAGCTGGAGATAGGAGGTCCTGGGTTCAAATTTGGCCTCAGACACTTCTTGCCTGTGCTACCCTGGGCAAGTCATTTGGCCCCAATTGCCTACCCCAAATCACTGTTCTGTTTTGGAACTGATACTTCATATTGTTGTAAGATGGAAGGTTAGGGTTTTTAAAAAAATGATAGAATCAAAGACTTTCAGAATTGAAAAGGGTTTTGAACACACTCTAGTTTGGCTAAATTGTTTCAGAGAGCTTCTTGAGATTTTCCCCATACAGTCCACAGTAAATATTCTTTAAAAAGTAATTTTTGTGATGAATGAGGGACTATTTCAGAGAAATGAAAGAAAATACACGAGGAACTTACCTACCCAAACATTCATATTTTAGGGTGAAATTTGCTGTAGGCTGGTCCTTAGTCTCAGATGGTGAGACTATGTTTTCTGAGGGCCCCTCAGTGCTTCTGGTTTGAGGTGCGTGCCTGTAGCAACATGACTTATATCGTGTCTACATAAACTGATGGCTAAGACACGGGTCCTTGAAGAATGCAATAGTCAGCAGATGGAGCTTTGCTCCTTCTTTATATGCAGGAAGGAGTTTCACTATGGAATTCTGCCAGTTCTAGATCCATACCGTATAGGACTCAGGCTTAAAATTTAACTTATTAAGTCTTCCCTGGATCTATAATGAAACATTCTTATATGCCCACCAGCCTAGAATGGGAGGGGAATTGTTCAAAAGCTCAGAGCCTTTGCCAAGAATTAGGGCAGACAGAAATCAGATCAAACTCAAAAATCTAAAGTCAGTGATTTTACAGGAAATGATTAGACATTTTTTAAAAATAAAAACCAGAATACAAAGAATATAATACACATGTGTTTTTTTTATTTGAATATAAAGTTTTCTGAATTAAATCATACAAATAACAGTGTTGATATCTATGAGATTCATAGCTTGATATAATGACTAGAGGCCAGCCACAGAGTTAGGAGTATTTAAATTTCATTTTTTTTTAAACCCTCACCTTCCATCTTAGAATTACTACTGGGTATTGGTTCTAATGCAGAAGAGTGGTAAGGGCTAGGCAATGGGGGATTAAGTGACTTGCCCAGGGTCACACAGCTAGGGAGTGTCTGAGTTCAGGTTTGAACTCAGGTCCTCCTGACTACCAGGCCTGGAACTCTATCTGCTGCACCATCTATCTGCCATAGGACCATTTAGGTTTAAGCCCCAGGCTATAGGATGCCAGACAGGCTAGCTCTCAATAGCCTTTAGGCAATTCTCTAACACCACAAATTCCAGAGCAGTTGATTAGATACATTGGTAGATATTTCTTCCCTAGAAACTTCTTACAGTTCTGAATATATGTCTATGCCCACAAAGATGCCAATGATTATATATATGCAAACCAGAAGCATGTGTACATGTATATGTGCACAAATATGTATACACACATGTATATCAGAAATTAATTTATAATAATTAGCATGGAATCTACTTTTAGTAACTGCTCATAAAATATGTTTGTAAGTAATTTTGATTTGACCTTAGACACTTACTATCTGTGTGACCCTGGGCAAGTCACTTACCCTTGATAGTCTCAGTTTCCTCATCTGTAAAGTGAGCTGGAGAAAGAAATGACAAACCATTCCAATATTTTGTTCAAAAAAATCCTAAATGGTGTCATGTAGAGTCAGATGCAACTGAAATGACTTGAACAACACCTGAATAGAGAACTAGCCCTTGGGTCCAGAAGACCTGAATTGGAGTCTTCCTTTGTCTGACCCTGGTCAAGTCATTTAACTTTTACAATGCACCCAGGCAACTGGTGGAGTTGATGGAGAGGCATTTCCTCCCTAGGAGTTCTCTACTCCAGTGAAATTACAGCTCCAGACCAAATGGACACATGTTGACAAAATCATTATGATTTAGAAAATTTAAGATAATGCACAGCCTACTTAGTATAACAAATATTCCTGTATGTGTTTTTAGTGTGAAATGACCTTCAGCTTTCCAATAAAAATGACCTTTCCCTCTAATGATTGTCTTGGTTAGAGGAAGGACCATAGAAAACCACTTCTTCCTTGGCCTGCCCCTCAAAGAAATCCCCACTTTAATCCCTCAGAAAAATGGTCTTCTAGCATCTGCTTTTACTACCTCTCAGGGAAAGAGGTCAGTTCCACCCGTGGATAGCTCTAATTGTTAGATACTTAATCTTGTTGCCTCAGTTTCCTTATCTATGAAATGAGATGGAGAAGGAAATAGTCACCCCTTCAATATCTTTGCCAAGAAAACCCAAATGGAGACATGAAGAGTTGCACATAACTGAAACACCTGAACAATAAAATTTTATTTCCAGTTTTTTGCAGCTACAAAAAATGCTGCTATAAAATCCTTGCACATATCATTCAGTTAGGCAATGGTCAGCTATTAAGATCCTACTATGTGCCAGGTGCTATGGAAATCATTGGGATATAAAGAAAGGCAAAAGTAGACTTTTTCTTCAAGCTCACAGTCTAACCAGGGAGACAAAATAGTAATGACTATGCACAAATTACACATATATGTATATATATATATATATATATATATATATATGTATTGTAAATACAAAGTCATCTTAGAAGGAAGGAAGACTAACAAAGATGGGGTGATAGGGGTAACTGGGTCTGGGAAAGGTCTCCTAGATAAGGTGGGATTTGATCTAATTTTTTAGGAAATCCAGGAGTTAGAAATAAAGAGAGCATTCTAGGTATGAGGTAAAGCCAGTGCCAAAGTATAATATAGAGATGGAGTCTTATATTCAAAGAATATAAGAAAGCAGTGTCAATGGATTATAGTATTTGTGGAAAAGAGCAAAGTGTAAGAGAGAAGCTAGGTAGCTCAGGGGATAGAGTGATGGTCCTGGAATTGGGAAGAATATTCTTTCCAAGTTCAAATCTAGCCTCAGATACTTAGCAGCTTTGTGACCCTGGACAAGTCACTTAAACTCATTTGCATCAGTTTCCTCATCTGTAAAATGAATTGGAGAAGGGCATGGCAAACCACTCTAGTATCTTTGTCAAGAAGATTCCAAAAGGGGTCATAAAGAGTCAGACATGACTGAAAAATGACTAAATATTGGGATTTATTATAATATTTCATGGGCCAGAGTGTTGAGAGGAGTCTTGGAACTGAGACAAGGGGTGAGAGTTAACAAAGAGTTAAAAGGAATGACACTTATCACCAGCAGGCTACTAACAATCTAGATTTATTCCACCATGCTTCTCTATCAGGCTTCTATTTCTCTGGCTTCTGCTCCTCCTCGCTCTCAGAGCCAGTTCCTATTTTATCTCTCCCTTACCATGAGAACTGAGCTTAGCTCATTATTGAAATCAAACAGTCAACAAACATAGTTTTGACTAGAGCCTGGCACCTGGAGCCAGGGAGAGAATTTCTTCCTACCCTCCATATCTTTATCAAGGTTATGTTGTTCTTTTCTCAGCAACTGTGCCTTCTTTGTGAACTTGCAGTATAGAGGAGGGAGTTGTCCACAACTAAACAACAAAAGTGTAAGAAAAATGGAAAGGTAAGGGGGGGCAGTTGTCAGGGGCTTTAAATGCTAGAGGATCTGGTAGTTATTTTAAAGGTAACAAAGAACCACTGAAGTTTATTGAGTGGGAGTGAATATGGGAGCAGAGTGATATGGGGAGACATGTTTTAGGAAAGTCACTTTGGGAGATTAGAGAAGAAT
The DNA here is from genome assembly GCF_027887165.1 of Monodelphis domestica. Lineage (NCBI taxonomy): Eukaryota > Metazoa > Chordata > Mammalia > Didelphimorphia > Didelphidae > Monodelphis > Monodelphis domestica. The sequence goes on along the minus strand of NC_077227.1, from coordinate 324,071,266 downwards.
GGATTGGAAAAGAGAGAAATTGGAAACATGGAGTCTAAGAAGGCTATTGATATAATCCAGGAGTGAGATGATGAGAACTTGTGCTAAAGTGGCAGATTTGTGAATAAAATGTAGGTTACATGTATGAGAGAGGTTGTAAAAGTGGAAATACTAATATCTGACAACAGATTAGATATATGGGTTGAGTGTGAATGAAAAGTCGAGGAAGACACTGGGATTGGAAGTATGGTGACTGGAAAATGGTGATAATCCTTGATAGTAATAGGGAAGTCTTTGAAAGTGTGAAGGATGGGAGACAAAGAAAGATGATTTCTCTTTCATACATGTTAAATTTGAGATTCCTGTGAGACATCTGATTCTACATGTCTAAAAGGAAGTTGGTGATGTGTGACCAAAATTTAGGAGAGAGACAGTGCTGGACACAGGATTTGAGAATCATCTACATATACCTGATAATTGAACTCTTGTGAGCTGATGAGTTCACTAATTGGGATAGTATAGTGAGAAAACAGAAGAGGACCTGGGAAAGTGCTATAGAGGATACCCATAGTTAGTTGGCATGACTGTGAGTATAAAGATTTATTAGAGGATCCTGAAGTCATTTAGGAAGTGTATATTTTTGTAAAATTCAAGACTAAAAAAAAAATTTTGAGAGTAATTTTCAGGAAAAGAAACTTGTTAACTCCCTGAATCAAGAAAGTGAACTGTTTGGAGAAGGCACCATAAAGATGCCTGCAGAAATCACACACTACATCAAAAGATCCAGAATGAACCTCCTCGGGATGTAGAGAATTGAACTGAAGGAGGTTGAACACATTTACTCTGAATGTAAACTTATACCAAAGGGTATTTCCCCCTAATTGGATTTTTGTTAATATACCTAGCAACCATTGGTTTTGCTCTCTTTCTCTTTTATTTCACTCTTATCCCCAAATTATTGTAATTTCCCCTTAGATGGTGCAATATTGTATGCACCTCTTGTAAGAGATCTTTAGAGATATAAGCTGATTATGTGAAATTATTCATTGGGGAGACTAGGCATGTAAATCTGGGAGATTTCAACATGCTAGTCTCCCAAAGAATCACAGAGGGGATGTGTAGATAGAAGTCTCTCCTCAAGGGTCATCCAACCTTGCTCATCTTACCCGGACTCCCATTTGTGTGCTTACACTACATGAATGCTGTATGAATGTATGGATGTGAACTTGCAAGTACATGGGAGTGATGAAGGATAAAATTCTGGTGTGGCACCGCCCTCTTGGCTTCCTGGAAAGTGGTTCAGGAGGCTGGCTGGGAGCCAGGTGAGAGAATCCACACACATGGTCCATTAGATTAGAAAATTAGGTTTTGTACTTCTATCTTTAAAAATTTTTTCCACTTCAAGTGATTATTAATAAACTTTATAAAAAATAATACTTGAAATTATTGATATAAATTTAAAATTTACAGAGGGGGAAGAGCCATTCTGACTTCCAGGGGTGGAGCCAAGATGACAGAGTAATCCTTAGTATCTCTTTTCCACCATGAGAATCCTCTCTGACAAAGATTAAAATATCACCACAAAACAAATACAGGAGCAAATGAACCAACAAGGAGCAGAGTGAAGCAACTTTCAAGAAAAGAAAAACCCAAAAGGTAGGTAAAGAACATCTAGAGCCCTGGGGTAAGAGGAGAATAGAGCCAGCAAGAAGCTGTAGCAATGGGGGCAACTGGGTGGCTCAGTGGATTGAGAGTCAGGCCCAGAGAGGGGAGGTCCTGGGTTCAAATCTGACCTCAGACACTTCCTAGCTATGTGACCCTGGCCAAGTCACTCAACCCCCATTGCCTAGCCCTTATCACTCTTCTGTCTTGGAACCAATACCCAGTATTGATTCTAGGACAGAAGGTAAGGGTTTAAAATAAAAAGAAGAAGAAGCTGTAGCAAGGAGAGAAGAGTAAGCCAAGAGCAAACCACACCCCTCCACACCACATCTGCTGCTTGAGGTTCAGGAACCTAAGGCCAAGCCAACATCTAGATACTGTAATCTGGCTTGGGCAAATAGTGGTATAAGCCAATCCACACCCCTTGAAATTTCAAGCATGTGAAGAAGTCTGGAGCCCTAACCCAGGGAATTCTAGTCTGGGCTTGGGAAAGGACATAGTTCACACTTTGGGGTGGCTGATAGTACTAAGTACTTATCTTTTTGCCTAAAGCTCAGTGTTGATCTCTGAGACAGGGCAATCAAGGGTGTACCTGATTTGATCAAGTACACAGACTAAAAACTTGTTCTTAGGCCTGGGGCTAGAATTTGATCAGCCCCTGACACGATCAAGATCAGAGTGAAATCAAAAGCTTACACCTAAGCCTGAGACAAGTCTTTAAGCTATCAGGAAAGAACAAATCCAGGAGATAGCAATGCCATAAAAGCTAGAGTATATTGAGGTGGTGATAGACAATGCCAATTGCTTATTTAAATAATTAAAGTTGGAACTGTTTTCTTTGCAAGTTATATCTTATTTTTATTCTTTCTTATAATTTAAAATTGATTTTGTTTGTTCTAACAAGTTAGTGATATTTCTGTACAGATGTCTGAGTTGGAAATGGCTACCATATTGCTTACCAGTTATTTCTTGCATGCTTATATAATCAGTTTCATTTTGGGGATATTATTTGGTGACTGCTATATCCAATACCTCTCGGCTCTCTTCTGGAAGAAAATAATCATCTTGTTTCACCACAAGGCTCCTCTATAGTCTACAAGATTAGAGTCTCTTTACTTTCTTAACATAGTCAAAATTTCCCCTTAAATCAGGCCTGAATTTGCCTCTTTACAACTTTCACCCACTGCTCATGGTTCTGTCCTCTGGAGCCAAGCAGAAAAAGCCTTCCTAACAATTATCATTGTACAATCATTTCAGTCATGTTTGACTCTGTGACCTAACTTGGGATTTTCTTGACAATGAAGCTAGAGTGGTTTGCCATTTCCTTATCCAGTTCATTTTATAGATAAGGAAACTGAGGCAAACAAGGTTAAATGTCTTTACCAAGGTCATACATCTAGTAAGTGTCTGAGGCTAGATTTGAACTCAGGTCTTCCCAACTCCAGATCCAACACTCCATCTACTCTGCCTCCTTGCTGCCCCTAACAATTGGAATTTACTTCCTTCCCTGAGAAGTGGTAAAAGCAGATGCTAGAAAGCCACTTTTCTGAGGAGTTAAAGTGGGGATTTCTTTGAAGGGCAGGCCAAGGTAGATGGACACTGAAGTCTATATATCGAATTCAGTTATTCTATGATTCAAAACAATATGGGATAACCAGTTGCCCCATAAAATAAGAATTTTTTTTTTGCCTTTGGACACATAAAAACCAATTCCATTAGATCCTTTATTTGGCTCTTCAAAGAGAACTCCTGAGCCATCCTTCCATTTAGTTGCAACTTCCTTTGGACTTCTGGTTTCATTTATAGCAAGAATGTCAACATTGATTGGATTCAGTTTTCCTTCTATTGAGGTTAACTCAGCCTCTCTGTGGTTTATGCCCTTTACTCCTAAGTGTTCCCCAGGAGACTTGGAAAAACAAGCCCTCCCTGTGAGAGCTCTTCAGATACTTGAAGCCAAGGATCATGTTCCCACTAAGTTTTCTCTTCTCTGGAGCTGCAGCACCAGGTGGTGGCAGCTTAAGAAAGGAAATTCCTTCTTTTTCTTTAAAAAATGTTAATGTATGACAAACATAGTATATATGAGGAAATACATAAAAAAATAAACAAAATTTAAAAACCCTCAAATACATGAAAATAATAAACTTTAAAAAGGTGATGATTAATTTTAATAAGATAAACAACTAGGTTTTCCTATTTGTTTTCTTATGATTTGAGACTTCTCTCACTTTTTCATTTGTCATCTTTTTTATTCACTCTCTCCTTTCTGAGTACTTTTTTTTTGTATATTGTGTGTTTTCTCTAATTATAGGTATACGTAAATTACAGCTATCATCCATGTATACATTTGGTATAGTATTCTTTTCCCTGCATTACTGCTAAAAAAACTTCCCATGTTCCTTTGTATTCATATCTGTCACATTCTATTACACTCATCCTCCACAATATTTTGGAATTCAGCCATTCTTCAATTGTTGGACACATGATTTATTTCTAGGATTTTGCTATTATGAATAATACTTCTCTGAATACTTTGTACAGTTGGATTTTTCCCCCTTCCAATAACATCCTCAGGGTATATAGTTCTGGTAATGGGATCACTAGGTCAGAGGCTGTAAGCAGTTTTGTGTTTATAAAAAGAAAGTGAGGTTTTTCACTTACCAGAAAGTGCAAAAGCCATGAGAACCTTCTACCTAGTATCATGGGAAGAGTTTGGACAGAAAACTTGGGCTCAGAATCAAATGATCTGTTTTAGACTTTTAGCTCTTCAGTCTTTTTTGTGACCTTGGCTGCCCTCTTTCCCTAAAGCAAGAGTTAACCTGTTGTGTGCATGTGCTCTTGCTTAAGTCACCTCCTTTCTCTGGGTCTTTGGTTTCCTCCTCTGTAAAAGGAGTACTTGGGAGAAGTTGACCCTTGAAGTCCTCCTGGGCTCTAGAGTTGTTATCCTGTCATATACCTGGAAGTTTCTGTCTCTACTCTATCCATTCTTTGTCTGATCCCAAATGCCGTATCACTCTTTTGGTTGAATTAAATCCCAGAAATTGCTTCAATGAATCTATGATGGAAGGATAACTGTGGTAGGCATAATATGAAAAAGAGCATAAGTGATTCCATTGTGTTTTTTAACCACCATTTTGTTGTTCATTCTTCATTTTTGAAGAGGATGAATAGCAGTGGGGTGCTGACTTGTTTATGAATTGGATTTAAATGAGATAGTGTCGCACATTATCAGCCTTACTCTCTCTTCCAGAGTCATCCATGTTCCATGGCAAGACAAAAGTCAGGATGCCTGGAGATGACCCAGGATGGAGTGGATGATGGAGTCTTTGATGTCTAGCCTAGCTCTAAGAACTCCACAGGGCCTGCTTCAGATGCCTCCATGACCATTAGAACAAATTGTTTTCATTTGTCCATTCCTCCAGGAGAAGTTTTCACATACTTGGGGTAGACAAACCCCTGAATCATGGACTGATTTGAGGCCTGTCAGTTATCCTCAGTGTGGTTTAGCCCATCTGCTGAGATGATTTTAAAATGGTAGATGTGATTACTGTGCATATATAGCTTCTTGGCACAAGTGAGAGTCGGGCAAAAGGTAAATACCAATGGTGGATGAGCAGCCCTGAAAAGGGCTTGATAAGCCTTCACACCAGAGGTGCTAATCCTCTCAGAACACTGCATCCTTTGAGTGGAGAAATATGAGCTGTACTTAATCGAGTGTGTAAGGATAAATGGAGATCCATCACCAGAGCATGCACAGTATATTCTACCTGCTGCTGGTCTATGTGGAAGGGGTTGTGGAGACTGTTTCCAGAAAGGTGTCATAATATATAATGGATTCCTTATGTCAGAATATCTATGTATCCACTGAATTGAGCTGTAGGGCCTATCTGGTACACAGCATTATGACTTAAAAATTTTTTTTTAAATTTATTCAATTGATTAATTTAGAGCATTTTCCCAGCATTACAAAAATCATGTTCTTTCCCTCCCCTCCTCCTAACCCCCTCCCATATCCAGTGCACAATTCTACTGGGTTTTACATGTGTCTTTGGTCAAGACCTATTTCCATATTATTGATATTATCACTTGGCTGATCACTTAGGGTTTATAACCTCAATCATATCCCCATTGACACATGTGACCAAGCAGTTGTTTTTCTTCTGTGTTTCTACTCCCACAGATTTTTCTCTGAATGTGGATAGTGTTCTTTCTCATAAATTCCTCAGAATTGTCTTGGATCATTGCATTGCTGCTAGTAGAGAAGCCCATTACGTTCAATTGTGCCACAGTGTATCAGATACAACAAAATATGAGAGCCAGAGGAAGAATTAAGAGTCATAGAATATAGAATGACAGAGCTGAAAGTTGGTAAAGAGTCATAGAATACGGAATGTCCGAATGGAAAGGATTTTTAGAATCATAAAACATAAAATGTCAGAACTGGAAGAGGTCTTAGAATCAAAGATCATAAAATGTTGGAGATGGAAAGGATCTTTAGAATCATAGAACATAGAATGCCAGAGAGAGAAAAAAGTCTTAGAATCAAAGAACACAGAATGATGGAGATGCAAAGGACATTTAGGATCATAGAACACAGAACATCATAAATGGAGGAGGTTTAAGAATCAGAACATAAAATGTTGGAGATGGAAAAGACCTTAGAAATTTTCTAGTTTAACAATTCTTATTTTTATAGCACATTAAATTTTATAAAGCATTTCACTTCCAACAATCTTTTGTCCAAAGTTCTAATGTTTCATTGAGGAAAATGAGCCTCACAGCTGTGAAAAGTCTTACTCTTTAAGATCATCCAAGAACTTAGTGACAGAGCCAGGACAAGGGCTTAGGTATCTCTGGGTTCTGACTTCCCTCCAGTCCTCTTTCTGTTCTATGGGGCTAAGCTCCTGGACTATTGCTAACCACTCTTTTCTTTTACATAATTTAGATTCATTCCCCTCCTCCCCTCACATAGGAAAGAGTGGAGGAGAGAGAAGGATGGGGTAGGATGGAGCAGGACCCTGGCCTCCATCCCATCCTTGTACCTGTGGCTGGGATGGGAGGCAGTTGTGCCACCAACTCTCCCAAACAAGTATTGGAAGAAGGCACCTCTGGCATCCACAAGGTGGCAGCATGTGAGCACGCAAATCATCCCTCACGGGGCTTTAGGGAGAAGGACCTCAGCCTCTCTTCTTTCCGTTCTATTTGTAACAGAAGGGGAATGGCAGTGTCTAAATTGACCACAATAGCATAGCCAAAGCATGCTTATGGCCCACACGAGCCCCACTTTCCCTGGGGACTTCTCCCTTCCCTGCCCCCATCCCCTCCTTGTACAGTACACCTAGCTTCTCTGTTCTCATTTATGTGGGTGTTGGAGAAAGTTGTTTGTAGTCCACCTGCCAGAACTCTACCAGGCGGTGGCATATGAGCCCACGATGACCAGCTGTTCAGCAAAACCATCACTCCCTAGATCCTCTGGGACAGGAGGTCCTTTGTTAAAAGGTCCAGAATTTAGCAGGACACTATGGGTTGGGGGAATGTATGGAACAGAATGGGAATGAGTTTTATGGTTTAGGGGCTACAGGAGGGGGCAACATGTCTGTTTGGGGTGTTCTCTAGGGAGATTAAAGGTAGTGGGATTGGAAGTCCCAGCTTAAAAGGCACACAAACAAGAAAGCCTGAGATAAGAGAGAAGCATATAGGCACAGATGGTTATACCATCCATCCTGGTGGAGGCAACTGTGGTATGGTGAACAGAGTATTGACTTTGGAGTCAAAGTTCAAATTCTGGTTCTGGCCCTTCCTACAGGAATGACCTTGTGCAAATGACTTCTCTGAGATTCACTTTCCTCATCTATAAGATAAAGGGGGTAGGCTAGATGACTTAAAGCCCTTCCAGCTGTCAGTCCTATAGCAGACCCAGAGCATAAGTAGGACAGGGTGACTACAATGAATGGGACTTTGGTCCTGACATTTTGATGGTTCTGACAGTTCTTACACACCTTCAGTTACATAGAAAAAAACTGAGTTAAACTTATTTAGCAAGGATAATCAGTTCAAGTAAGAAGCAATCAGATGGTTAGGGCTTCCTAATCCTTGGTTGCTTTACCCCAGAGGGAAAATATCAATATATTTCAGGTCTTTGTCTTTCTGTCTCTCCACTCTCCCACCTAATGAATTTTTTCTTAAAAGAGCCCATTTTTCAATTTCTAGTCCAATGCTTTCCCCACCAGATCACACTTTAATGAGGAACATTCTGGGAGACACATTATCAGGATAAACCAGGGGCTGACAGCTTGATAAAGGACATGTGCTCCCCAGTCCCTTCAGGATTCATAATAATAGAGAAACAGGTATTCATTCATTTTTAATATGATTTCAAGACTGGGGAAAATCTCCTTATGTAGGAAGTTGGACTAGATGACTTTTAAACCTTTGAGTACTCTAAGCCTTTTTTTAATGGCATCATTCTAGGATTAGTGTTATTATATCCTAGAATCTTAGAAAGTCAAATCAGGAAGGAGCCATAGAGACCATAAAGTAATAGAATCATAGGAAACTAAGTTTAGTGCTAGAGGGGACCTTATAATTTATCTCATTACATTTTCTATGTGAGGAAATAGACTCATGGAGGTAGAGTCACTTGCCAAAAGTTTTGCAGGTAGTAAGAGCTAGCAGTAGAGAACCTTGCTCTCACTCCAATTCTAGACCTAACATCTTTTACATTGTGTCTTGGTGAAACCTACCAATGTTCAATCTCATCTTCTGAATGGAAGAAATTGAGGTTTAGAGAGGGGGACCAATTGACTAAGGTCATTCAGTGAGTTAATGGTTCAATGAACCAGAAGTCCTAACTCAACTTTTAGTAAAGGTCTATTTAGATGATACTTTATGTTACCCATGCTTCTGTAAAGAAGGTCTGGATTATCCATGAACTGATGGTTTGTCTTAGCCATAAGTCTGAAGGTCTCTTATTTGAACGTATGCAGAAACTATTCAATTCATACTGGAACCCCAGTGAAGGAATGGGCTACTAGGACTGAGGGATTCTGTTGATTACTACCAAGTATACATAGCTATCTAGGGATTCTTATATTGAAGAGTAAAACCTTTCAGTACAGAAAAAACATGATATTGAAGGGATCTTTGTGACATGGCTATTCTTACATCCTAGAGTAGGACACTGCAATGTTTTCTTAACCTGGTTACATTTCACAAATGGATGGAACCTCAGTAATGGCCTAATCCCACCTCTAAAGGAAAGGGGAAAACCTTTTATAAAACTACTTCCCCTCCAGGCTACTAATATGTTCACATCACATCAATCATAGAAAAAGCCAGGGACTTCTCCCTTAATCCTACCCCCCACCAAAGTTTATAATTACCTAGGAAAGACTTAGAAACAGTGTTGTCTTGTGTTCCCCTGCCTCTGCTCAAGGAAGAGAAAGCAAAAAGGTGAGAATGAGAGAGAGACAGACAGAGAAAAATACACATTGAAAGAGAGAGGCAGAGGGACAGATGGAAAGAAAGTTAGAGACAGAGATAGGCACAGAGAAAAATTCTACAAGAGAGAAACAGAGATAGAAAAAGAAAGAAGTATGGGTTTTTAAATTAATAATCAATAACTAAAATTATATTTTATAAAGTTTTATTAATAATAACTAGGGCAAAAGAACTGTCTGACTTCAGCCCAGTGGCAGAACGAAGAGAGCGAGAGAGAGGGAGAAGTTACAGCCACTTAAATACAATCACACAAAACATGGGGATGCAGGAAAATGGAATTCTGGGAAATACTAAGGGACTTCTGGGGGATGATGTTCAAAGGCTCAAAATCTCTATTTATACATATCTCCTCCTGTGATCCTATTGGGAAATCAGTTTCCCCCAAAGGATCATGGAAACATAATCATCTTAAAAATTGCAATAATTTGTGGATAAAAGGAAAAGAGAACAAAACCAATGATTACTAGGTTGACAAAAAGCTAATTTGGGGGCAGTTCCTTTTGGCATAACAGTATACATTCAAAACAAAGGCATTTCAACCCCGCATAGTTCAATTCACATCCCAAAGTTCACTCTGGATCTTCTGGTGCACAATGTGGTCTCTGTAGGCATTTATCTTAATGGGACATTCTGGATTCTGGGAGGTAGCAAGTTTCTTATCCTAAAATTGCTCAAATTTAAATCAAAGTTCAAAACAATAACTTTTCCTTCCTGAGATGAATAATAACAATCACAGGGATCACTCAGGGATGCATGGCTGAATTATGAGGTATATGAAGCAATTTGCAAAAGAAAATCAAAAATATGAAAAAATCCAAATAAAAGAGAAAAATAACTTGTGGATATAATACAAAATGTAAAAGTCTTATGTCTAAAAAATTCTAAGTAAAGGAAAAAAAAATCTATAACAGGTCCTTTAATCAGAGCCCAATTAAAATGATTTAAGCAATTATGCATTTACCCAAATCAGCAGCCAGGACTACAGAAAGTTTTGCCACACAATGAAAGACAAAAAAGGGTCTAGATCATAGGAGCCAAGTAGGAGCCAAATTGGAGATACTTCGTATAATGTGGGACAAGGAAGATTTGCCTTTAAAACATATTAAACAGCCACAACCTCAAACCCCAAATAAGTTCAAGTCCTCTTATCTTGGCTCAGAATTGCATCAAACTCACTGGGATCTGGTCTCTTTGACCTTGTGCTCCAAAGGCACTATGCAGGTGCTCTGTGTTTCTTTAGCACTGTACAGTGACTCTTTTGTATGTTCCTTTCTACTGGAATCAGATGGAATCATGAAGCAAAGTCCCATAATTCTTTTAACAAATCAATGGCATTACTTTTATATGGGAATGTATTAATATTAGAACAAATACGTTTAAAACACTGCAAAGTAAAAAAAAATTAAAGAAAAATCTTCTCAATACTGTTGACATGTACTTCAAATGCAAAAAGGAGAGAAAAAATAAAACTCAGATACTATATTGCACATGCAAGGAAAAACAATAATAAAAAAGTTTTAAAAATAAAAAATATATAGCTTAAAATCAGTGATACACTGTCAGCCATGTGTGAGTACAAATGATTTTTAGAATAAAACAGTAACACAGTAGATAATGCGCATTCAAAGAAGTACCAAAGTCCCCTAAATTCACAATAGCCCAGTTAATTATAATAGCAAACAGACCCACTATCATATTTCACATAAGTTGCTATATGACATAAAAAACTCTCTGAACTGATGGATATTTGTCAACCTTGTCAACCTTGGCAAACATATTTTTAAACAAAGTAAAACTTATTTGGGTCTAGAACATCATCAAGAAATTTAGATGGTTCTGCTGGAAATAAATTAAAATGAAGAGTTTTGCAGGAGCTCTTTTTTCAGCTTCCTGATGAAACACCTTGGTAGAAACATTTCTTTGTTTCTCTACCTTTAACACAACATTCTTTATAATACATATGCATATATATATATATATATATATATACTATCATCCATTCAGAAACCATTAGTTATGTAAAATTATTTCTGAAGACCCCTTAAAATTACAATTAAAAATTTAGCTCATTAAATTCTCTAAAGGCTGCACACAATTTAAACAGTTTTGTTGAAATCCATCCACCATCATCTATGTGACAATTAACAAAGGCAACATGTATTCTTCAATGGATCTAGTGACAAGGGTTATAGGCAAGATGTTCATGGGCTTATATAGTGATATTTTGTTCTTCAGCAGAGGTAAAGGTACAAATTAAAGATCAATATAGGCAAAACATAGTAGATTAAAATGATTCAGTATAACAGAAAGATATTGATTAAACTAAAACAGATAAACTTAAAAATTTTTTTAAACCTTAAATCAATCAGTAAATGCAATAACATAAACCAATGAGAAGGTGCAGACAGGCAGTGCAGTCAAAAAATTATTTTCTCTAATCCCAATAGACTTGTTCACTATTCTAGGAGTAGAATAAACTCAAAACAGTTAGCAAGAAAATTCCAGATCTCTTTTAAAGTTTCCTTCTGCTCCCCCAGTATTTATTATTCATTTAGACTTCTTTTGTCAGCACTCTGAATTTTTTCATAGAAGCACAGGGCAGAATCTCCACTCTGCATGTTGAGAGCAATTAGGACTTTTAACTTTGTCAAAATATTTCAGTTTGGTTTGTAGCATAAGCAGCCTAGCTTGTGGCATATTCTTGAGAAGGAAATAAAGAGAGAAATCTCCAATGAAAATAAAAAGTCCCAGGAAAAGAATTAAGCAGATCCAAACTGCACTTTTTAGCTCTACCAACTCAAACTATTGTTTCAGAGTTTCAAGCATGCTTTGCAATAGCATTTTTCCTGAAAGAAGCTGAATGGGGTTTGTTTAAAGAGTAAACAGAAAGAAGCAAAACTTGGAGGGAAAACAATAGTGTATTTGCATATGAGAGAAAAATACTTCTCCTTGGTGTTTTGGGTCAAGAGAAAGAAGAAGAAAAAACAGACTTATTCCCTAAAACTGACTTTAAATCTACTGATTTGGAATTAACTGCCCTCCCTGTGAAAAATGTTTAGTAATAGCCTCCTAAACTAGGAGCCCAGAATCAGCTTTAAAAAATCTGCTTGAAAATTAGAAGGTGTGGGGTTCTTTTCTCCACGTTGAAAAATGGCAATGGCAGGCTAGAAACACACACATGGAGTGTGGAAAGGGATTGAGGCAGAAAGATTTTTATACATCACCCTCTGTGGAAAAAAATGGCTGGGATTGGCAGGCTCTTGTGGCAGGTCTGGTTTTGGTGAGTCTGGTCTCCACAAGAGGAGGCTCCAAGGTGGGTGGAGAGCGGTGAGGAATGCTGGCCAAGCAGACCAAGAAACAGCAGGTGGCACGGTGGGGCAGGAGTACAGGCACACCCTGACATAGACCCTCGTGGTGGGCAGCAACCTGGCAAGCTTACTATCTTTAATGTAAGGCTAACTGCTCAAAAATTTTTGAAAATTAATAATTCCTTCGTGGTAAGCCAAAATGTGGGTTTTAAAATTAATAATCAATAACTAAATATTGTATTTTATAAATTTTTATTAATAATAACTAGGGCAAAACAACTGCCTGACTTCAGCCTGGTTGCAGGTCCAAGAGAGTGAGAGAGAGTGAGAGAGTGAGAGCGAGAAGGGGGGGGGGGGCTTTACAGCCACTTAAATATAATCTCACAAAACATGGGGATACAGGAAAATGGAATTTTGGGAAATACTAAGGGACTTTTGGGGGATGATGGCCAAAGGCTAAAAATCTCCATTTATACAGAGGAAACAAAGGAAGAAGGAAGGAAAAGGATGGAGAGAGAGGGAAGAGGGAGTGGGAGGGGAGAAGGGGGAATAGTGAGGCAGAAAAATAGAGATAGAGAGCAGGAGGGAGGGAGGGAGATAGGATGACAGAGAGACAGTGAGTGAAAGGAAAAGAGACAGGGACAGGGATGGATACAATAGTGGGCTGTATGTGAATGGGGGATTTGGAGATGAATCAGAATCACAGAATCTCAGAAGACATTTCAGAGTCCTTCTAGTTTGATCTACTTGGATTATCTTTTTTTCTACAAATAAATGATCATCCAGTGTTGCTTGAAGACCTCCAAATGAAGGGGAATACCTGGCTTCCTGAGGCAGCCCAGTCCACTTTTGGGGAACCTTAGGGAATTTCAAGCCTGAAACTGTTTCTCCCAACTTCTGCCAACTATTACTGGTTCTGTCCTTTGAGACCGTGTAGAACAAGTCTAATACCTTGTCCACATGACACTGTCAGTTCTTTAAATATTTGAAGCCAGCTATGATGTCCCACATAAGTCTTGTCACTTCAAGCTGACCATCAGTTCCCTTTCCTCCACTGATCCTCATGGATCATAATCTCAGCAAACTCAAGTTGGCATAGAGGTAGATTGGTGGCATTGTGCCTGGAAGTCAGGAAGACCTTTAGACACTTAGTGACTATATGGTTTTGGTCAAATTACTCCACCTCTTCTTGCCTCAGTTTCCTTATAGCACCTACCCTGCAAGGTTGTTGTGAGGATTAGATGAGATTACATTTGTAAAAAGCACTTAACACAATGTCTAGCACATGATAAGAGTGATACAAATGCTTAGAAGATATCTCTCTCTGTCTCTGTCTCTGTCTCTTTCTCTCTGGCTCTCTCTCTCTCTCTCTGTCTCTGTCTCTGTCTCTGTCTCTGTCTCTGTCTCTGTGTTTCTCTCTCTCCCTTTCTCTTCTCTCTCTCCCTCCCTATCTCTCTCTCTCTCTCTCTCTCTCTCTCTGTCTGTCTCTCTCTGTCTGTCTGTTGGTTTCTGGAAAATAGATGAGTTGTTCTTAACAGGTTAAATTTGAGATGTTTATGGAATACCAAATTTGAAGTCAGTGTCCCATCATCCATAGATCTGATTTGTACTTGGTGATATGGGACTAGAGACACAGGGGATGGATTTGTAGATCTGAGAATCATCAACTTAGAGATGATAGTTAAATCCATACGTCTGATGAAGTCACTAAGATTGTAGAAAAAAGTGGAGAAAAAAGCCCAGGATAGAGTCTTGGGGAACACCTGCAATTAGGAGGCATTATATGAATGATGAACCAGCAAATGAGACTGAAAAGAAGTCTTATAGGTAGGAGAAAAGCTAGGAGAGAGTAATATTATAGAAACCAAGAGAAGAGAGAGTATTTAGGAGGAGAAGGGGCCCAATATATCAAGAAGTCAAGAAGAATAAAGACTGAGAAAAGAAACAGATTAACAATGAAGAAGGTCTGTAGTAACTTTGGAAAGAGCAGTTTCATTTGTGATAAGATTGAAAATCAGATTGAAAAGGGTTGAGCTGGAGAGAAATGAGAGGATAAAAAATAGTTGGGTGGAAAAAAAGAGATATACAATGAAAGCTTCAGGACTTAGAGTGAATAGTTTTACTCACTAGTAGAGACTCCCGAGGCAGCTCAGTGATTCAGTAGATAGTGCTGGGTCTAAAATCAGGAAGACCTGAATTCAAATCTAGCCTCAGATACATTCTAGCTGTGTGACTCTGGACAAGACACTTTACATCTGTTTACCTTAGTCTCCTGTAGAAGGACATGGCATGACAATATCCTTGCCAAGAAAACCCCATGGACAGTATTGGTATGCTGTGTGATCCATGGGGTCACAAACAGTCAGATATGACTGAATGACTGACCAACAACAACAGATTCTCTTGAGGGTGATTCATTAGCAGGAAAGAAGGAAATAACAGAAAGGGAGAAATTAAATATAGGGGGATTATTAAAGTAAAAATCTGCCAAAGAAGATGGAGGGGCATGAGACTTAGAGCAAATTTAGAAGGGTTGGCCTTTTTTAAGAAAAGCTACCTTATTATACCAGAGTAAGGGAAAGAATGTTGGAGATACAATCAAGGGGGCTTTTGAAATGAAAAAAAAAAAGAGCACTTGACTAATGGTTTGGATTTCCTCTGTAAAATATGAAGTGAAATCTTTAACTAAGGGGATAGTGGGAGGGAGGTATGAAAGATGATTTATTAGCTTCTTTTGCTTTCATCATGCTGCTGATTTCTATTGAAATCTCATACAGCTAAAACCTCCACATCTTTCTTAGAAGAACTATGGTCTATCCATGCCTCCTCTGTCTTATACTTATGAAGCTGAGCCTTTTCAAATGTAAGACTTTACATCTTCTGCTAATACATTTTATCTTATTGGATTTAGCCCAAAGTTCTAGTGTCAAGATCTTTTAAGATCCTATGTTATACAATAAATGTATTGGTTCCCCTTGTAACTTTGTTTCATCTTTAAGTTTGATAGCATGACACAAAATGTCTTTAAGACAGTGAGAAATTTTTCAATAACACAAGATCAAGCATAGCTCCAGAGATCTTCTCTGGAGATGTCTTTCCAAGCTAATACTAATAATAATTAATGACTACAGGTCTTGGACAAACAACAAGGTCTCATTCTATTCACCTCTATTACTGTTTAACTCAAATTATTTTTCCACAAAAGTAGCAGGAGAATTTTGGCCAAATGTTTTACTAAAATTTAGGCAAACTTTTACATATGTTTATATCTCATCATCTAAAATAATAACTCTGGCTAAAAGGAAATATGAGTAACCTGGTATGCCTTCAGCTTTACCAAGCTTCATCAAGTTATGTTGACTTCATACAATTACCACTTGACTTTTCTAGTTCACTAGATATCTTTTCTTCATGTAATTTTGCCAGGAATTAAAGTTAAGTTCTCTAGCATATATTATTCACATTATTCTGTCCTCCCCTTTGTGAAAATTGGGCCATTACTGCACCTTCTTCAGCCCTGGATCAAGTTTTTCAGTTATCCATGATCTTCTTTCAAAACAAACCAAAACAAAACAAAACACAAACTTTGCCTTCCATTTTAGAATCAATACTAAGTGCTGGTTACAAGGCAGAAGAATAGTAAAGGCTAGGCAATTGGGGCTAAGTGACTTGCCCAAGGTAGGACATGACTGAGGCCAGATTTGAATCCAGGACTTCCCATCTCTTGGTCTGGCTCTCATCTACTGAGCCACCTAGCTGACCCTTTCATGATCTTCATATTTATTTTCATTTTCAATTTTACATAAGCCATTTTTGTTCTGTCCTTTTCTAGTCCAAAGATTATTCACCTTGGAAAAGAAAATCGAAGTAAATAAGAACTGAGTAGTGTTGCCTTCTTTCCATACAGTGTTATTATCCCATCCACTTTGAGAAAGGGTCCTATCTATTCTTTGGTTTACCTCTTTCCCCTAGTACAAATAAGTTATTTTTGTTACTCTTTGAATTCCTTATCAGCCTCATTTCATTTTGAGCTTTAGCATACCTAGTATTTCTTACAGGAATATGACTTGTAGAACTGCAGTGATAAAAACATCTCTGCATTTAGGATTTTCAGCTTCTTCCTCAAGAATTTATACTTCTTAATACTTTCTAGATTTCTTTGTGACAGTTTCATTTATAACCATATGTATTGATAGAAATGGGTAGTACTCAGTAGACAATAAATCCTTTTTCTCCAAACTTGCTTAAAGTAAGATCCTCAATGGTTTGTTTTTGCTTGTATCTTCTAGTTCAGTGGTCCTAGCCATAGTTATTCACCTCATTTATACAACATATCCATGGCCCTTTGACAGGTGCACCAAGTTTCCTTCTCTTGATATTTTGCTCCTCCTGCCTTTGTCCTCCATCTCCTCCAATTAAAAATTTCCTCATTCACTTAGTCTCCTTTCATTTTAGGTTTTTCTTTTTGGGTCATTTTCTTTCTTTACCTAAAGTCTTCCCATCCCCCCCATTCAGATTTCAATCTCTTTCTGTCTTTTTTAACTTCAAATCCCTCCAAGTTGTAATCACAATTCTCCCTCCTCTTCCTCTTTCTCCTTTCTCCTTTCCCACCTCCACCTTTTTTTCTCTTATTTCAATCAGAAATTCTCCTCTCTTCTCCACCCAATTTTAAAGGAGGAAAAGTAGAAGAGAACTGAATAGTGACTGTGGATTCAGAGGAAAGCTATGATAGAAAAGAGGAGGGAAGAAAGAATTGAGTGATATGAAAAAAAGAGGAAGAGATTAGGACAGAGCTCATGTTTTCCCTACATTTATGAAAGGAGTCCAAGAGTAGTAACAGTTATTTCCTGAACTGAAGAGAGAGGAGGCTACAAGCATGAATTAGCACAACATTAACAGGTCAACTCCTACAGATATTGGGACTGAAGTACTCCTTTAGTTCTGGATGCCTAGTCCACACCACGATTTCCTCAATGTCCTCTTCCTCTTCCTCTTCAGAAGTGTCATGACTACTGCAGTAAAAGAGAGAGGCAAGTCACTTCCCCTCTGGATCTCACTTTTATAATATAAACGTACAAAATGAAGATTGCTAAGATTCATTTTAATTCAGAATCATAAGGCATTCATACTCACCATAACTATAGAATGTTTTAAGCCCTATAGCCTATAGCTCATTCTATGACAAACTATATGAGGCAGATAGTACAAATATTACTTTAGCCTCTTAACAGGCAAAATAAAAATAAACTGAGACTCAGAGGAAGTTCCACTAACTTCAACATCTATTGTACTAAACAAATTATCTAAGACCTTGCAGCTATAGTGTGGGATCTAAGGTCTGAACCCAATTCTTTCCTCACTATAAATCTAACACGCTTTTCTGTTTTAATAGTTTACATTTTTATAGCATTTAAATGGTATAGTCGATAGAGTGCCAGGCCTTAAGTCAGAAAGACTAATTTTCCTGAGTTCAAATCTGGCTTTGGACATTTACTAGCTTTGTGATCCTGGTCAAGTCATTTAACCTTTTCCTCTCAGTTTCCTCATTTATAAAATGAGCTAGAGCAGGAAACACTCCTGCATGTTTGCTAAAAAATGCTCAAATAGGGTCACAAAGATATGACTTACAAATGACTAAACAACAACAAACATAACAACAACTGTTATGGCACTTAAGGTTTTCCAATATATTCATTATGTATGTTTGCCATATATTGAATATGCCTTTGGTACTCAGTATAACCCTATGAATCAAGTGCTATTATTAACCCTATTTTATATTTGAAGAAACTGAGGCTTAGTCAGAGAGATTAAGGCAAGATTCAAACCTATGTCTGCCTGGTTCTCAGACTAGTGCTCTCTATATTATGACATATCGCCTATGAGGAAATAGAAAACATGGAGGAAGAATTATGGAATGGGTTACTCTTATCTTTGAATTCTGTGAAAAGAGAAATGCAGGCCCAGAGAGAGGAAGGTCACAAGGCACTTTAGTGACAGAGACAGAGGCAAAGAAAATTGGACTCTTCCATCATCAGACAAAGAGATATAATCAATTAGGTAAACAGCAGGACTAAGTCCTCAATTTTATCACAAAGAACATCTCTCTCATCTTCTTCCAAACTAAGTCCTTGAAGATTTCCTTTCATATGTTTTAATTTGGTATAGAAGTATCAGCACTTAAACAGATAATCAGTTCAAAGAGGAAAACACTCAGATATTTAAATTTGTCCTGTCCAACTTGGGGAGAAGAAACTACGGCATTTTTATTCTTTCCTTACTCTTTCTAGAAGAATGGATGAATTATATTAGAACTTTCCATCAGATACAGGAAAAGGAAACCTTTCTCTTCCTGATAGAATCTGAATGAAGAAACTGTAAGGCAAATGGTCCATAAAAATAACTACATATGCACACACAATTCAACTCAACACATTTATTGAGGGCTTGCTATGTGCCAAGCACCAAAGGGTGGTTGTTGTTGTTGAGTCATGTCTGAATTTTCATGACCCATGGACCACATTGTCCATAGGGTTCCTTGGCAAAGACACTAGAGTGGTTAACCATTTTCTCTCCAATTTTATGCAGGCATGGATTAAGTGCCTTGCCCAGGGTTCCAAAGCTAGTATGGTGTCTGAGGTTGGATTTGGACTCTGGTCTTTCTGACTCCAGATCCAGTGCTCTATTTTCTGTACCATCTAGCTATCCCTGCTGAAGGTAATGACAAAATGAAACAGTATTTGCCCTTAAGGAGGTTATGTTCTACACATACATACATATAAAATATATGCAAAGTAATTTTGTGAGGATAGAGCACAGGTCTAATGTGAAGATTAGTTTGTTAAAATCAGAACTGGTATCTAGAGGGCATAGTGTAAATATAAGGAAGATTTCTATAAGAGCATTAGAGAGGTGAGGCTGATGTAGAAGCAGTGTGGCATAGTAGAGATTGTGCTGAATTTAAAGTAGTGGACTTGGATTCACTCCCTGTGTGACCTTAGGCAAGTCATTTAACCAGGAGCTTCAATTTCCTCCTCTATAACTGAGGAGCTAAATTAGATGGTGGGCTACTAGGTGGCACAGTAGATAGATTGGGTCATACAGAGTCAGACATGACTGAAATGATTGAACTATAAACTAGATGACTTCCCTTTTAGCTCTAAATCTATGATTTTATGGATGAGCATTAGGGACCAAAGAGAGAGATGGTTGAAGAAGGGATATTTATTCTAAGCAGTCTTCAACTGGACACATAGAAGTTCTCAATGGAACCAAAGGGCAATAGATTATCATTCTCTTTATGAAAGCAAAGGGAATTTTTATTTGATTATTGGTTCCTAAAAAAGAGATAGAAAGTAGACACAAGGGAAGAAGGGGTATGTGTGGTGCAGTAGAATAAATTCCATATGAACACTCTTGATGCCATGGAAAAGAGACAGTGTGGTTTTCTATAGGGTTGGGTCAGCTCCATTTATAATAAGAGTAGAGATTCTGATTTTAGTAGGAATAGAACACTTGCCCAGGATCACACAGCTAGTAAGTGTCTGAGGCCAGATTTGAACTCAGGAAGACAGGTCTTCTTGACTTGAGGACAGGTTCTATCCACTGAACCACCTAGCTGCCCATAACCTTCTCTATTTGATTCTAATATGTGAACCATGCAGTGAAAAACAGATTCTTTGATTAGTTACAGTTCAGAACTGGGACTAGGAGCACCTTAAAAGACCTTAAACAGTCTTGGTTGTTGGTTCTCTTTGACTTCTTTCTGTTGGTAGATTTATGCTTTTAGTTTGATTTTTGCTGACAGCCGTTTTTAAGAGACAATGTTATAAAGGGAAAGGCATTGGTTCCTACTTCTCAGAGGTTCCTACTTCTCAGAGGCCAACAGGTGTCCTTATTAGAATGAGTTTCAGTCCTTTTCCTGTTTGGGTGTGTGTTCTTTCATTTACATTAAGTAAATTAGTTTGGAGGCTTTTGGTGAGTTTTGAAAAAGTTAAGAGGTTGATTTTCTGGGAGTTGAATCGAGTCTAGTTTTGCAGCTAGCTCAGCATTGAGGTCCTAAGGGGTAAAGGTTCTTTGGGACTCCCCTTCTTGCTAGCTGATACATTTGAAATTTGAATATGAAATTGGAGGGGGGGTGGGAACAAGTTTTTTATAGAGAGGTCGTGTGAGACCAAGATGGTATAAGAAATATTTGGAGGAGGATGTTTGGGTATTTGTTCTTACTATATTTTCAAAGCAAATTCTTCTTTCTAAAAGTTAGTTGATGTCAAGTGATTAAGTGTAATGAGGGTGCTAGATATTGATACCTAAAAGCGAGGGAGAACACAACTGGTGGGTGTTGGAACCATTGGCATTAGAGAAGATTCCCCTCCAAACCTTTCAGAGTACTCCTAGAACTTTGAGAGGAGGATGTAACTGTCTGGCTCTGGGACTGTGGGATTAGAGAGAATACTCACTCAATACGTCTGGAAGATAAAATTCTCAAGTCCATCAGTTATACCCTGCAGGACTTTATGTAGACTCTCTTGATCTTATCTTTTGGAGTCTATTCAGAATTCAAGAAAAGCATAGTATTTGGGATTTGACAGGATCAGGGAGCCAGGACTTATTAGTTTCTCAAAGCTTCCAGATATTACCCACAAGGAGCTTCAAGGAATTTTTTGATGGGTCCACAGAATATTGATCTCCTACTAAAGTTTTTCAGGAGTTCCAAAGCTAATCCCTCTCTTTTGTCATTTCATTTTAATCAGTGTGTAGCTGAGCAGAGTTGCAATCTCTGATGTTGCACTGAAATCAGCATTTTGTACAGTCTTAACAAATGTAATCAAGAGATGCCTTGTTGGATGATAGTCCTGCCCCCTACCTTTTTTTTTTTGCTTTACCATATCAAATCCCTTCCCTCTTTAAAAAAAAATCAACAAATGCCAGATCTAGAAAGATCTTGTATCTTGTATTTCGTGAACCCTTCCTGTGGCTGTGTATCTATGAAGATGTGATCTAATGTAAGAAATCATTTGCAAAAAGCATGACTATTTTCTTCTTATGTTCTCATGAAGGATTTCTTCAATACTCAGGTACATTATTCTCACAAATATAACAAGTGAATAATTAATTAACACAGAGCTTTAATGTTTTAAAGGTTATTTCCTTACCAAAAACAAAATAAAACAAAAGCAAAAATCCTAAACCCCAAAACTGTGTGAGGTATTATTTTGACTTAGCCAGTAAGCTCATAGAGATTTTATGATTTGTCAAAGGTAACAATTTTCTGAGGTGGGATTTTAAATTAGGTCTGTCCTGATTCCAAATCTATAACTCTTTACACAATACTGCACAGCCCATAGATTTTATAAAGATGAGAAAGTAAGTGGATTTCTGGAAATGTTGACAACATGAAAGTTTCCAGCCAAGCTTGGCTCCCATTAGACCCATCTCAGGAATAATGGAAAATGAGCAAAGCAGAGAGAAGAATAAAGAGAAATACTAGTGTGGTATCTCCCTTCTCCCCACAAATCCATAAACAAAGGGTCACCATATAAAGTCCATAAGAGAGAATACATATTCTCTTCCATAATCCCAATTCAGAATTGTGGGAGAGGGCAGAGAATAGTGAGGAGAATCTTTTCCTATGTGATCCTATTGAGGAGAACTCAGTCCTTAAAACCTCCAAGCTCCACAGCAGGAGGTAGAGCCAATCCTGGTACTGTGTTCCATTTGGAGATAATAGCAGTGGCAGGAACTAGATTGCATAGTCACCCCATCCAGAACATGGAAGGAGGAAGACAAGAGTGAACAAATTCCATCTATGTATCCTTTTCCCAGATTGCTAGAGGTGACAAGACTGAGAAATGATTATCAACCAGACTGGGTGGCTACACTACCCCAAGACTGTAAGCCCAATGTGACACCTTGCAGCTACCTAGTCTCACCCTTGGCCCTGCCCAGATGGACTAGAATGTCAATAATTATAGAGCCAAAAGAAAGTTGAAAAGCAGTAAGGAAGAGGTTTTCTCCAGTTATTCCTACTGGAAAGACTGAAAATATGAACAAATAGAAGAAAAGTCCTAATATGTCAAAGGCAAACTATGGGGTATAAAAACCTCCTTAACTCCCCCAAATTACATAAATAAAATTTTATTCTGGGAAAATAAATAAGAATAGGATTATTTTATCATAAAGACTCCAAGATTAGATGAAAGAAATGAATGATGAAATAAGAGATAGACCAATAAATATAGACCTCAAAATATACTAGAAAACTCATTCAATAAACCATACTGGAACTGGATCATTATCACAGATGAACTGTTATCCATAATATGCCTGGACATGACCTTGATACATTAAAACTTAAGAGAAATGTTTTAAAACCAGGTTGTCATCCCAAATACCCATAATCTCAAAAGTACAAAGAATGAAAAACTTTGAAAATAGGAGAAGAGATCAGGAGCAGGTGGGAATAGGATGAGATTCATGTCATTCCTGTTGCAATATTTGTTTCTGGACTGGCACCAAGGATGCTTTCAGTCAACCTACATACAATGATCATATATCTTAATACTTTTTTTCAACTATAAAAAGTTGTTATTTTAGTCACCTGTTCAGTAGTCTGAAGAGCAGAGAGAATAATAACAAGATAGGGATTTGTCCCAGGACTGTTTCGATCTGAACTTCATTGACAAAGATGGGAAGAATGATTTGGAAAGAAAATGAGAAACTCATCACTGATGAGCATTTTACCCAACTTGCTGACTTAGGAGAAGCATCATGTTGAGAATGAAGAAGGTCATTCCCAATACTTTACTTTGTTAAAACCACAATCTGGAGGACCTGGATTCAAATTTGACCTCAGAAATTTCCATTTGTCATCTTGAGGAAGTAATTTAATCCCTGAAGCCTAGCCCTTGCTGATCTTCAGTCTTAGAAATGATACTAAGACAGAAGGAAACATTATTTTAAAAGATCCTATCTGGACCCCTGGCTTCAACTGTAGATGCTACATTTTAGGAAGCCCTGGAGAATGTCTGAGAGAAGAGTGATCAGGATGGGGAGGAGCCTGGGGTTTATTCAGTGAAGTACCTATTCCTGGGAGCCAATTGTTAGCTATTCAGTGTGAGCATTTACACACTCAAAGTTATGACCACTACAAGTTAAGACTTGTTTTATTGTTTTGTTGACTGGTTAGACTTAATAAAGTGGTAGGGGAAATTTTAATAATGCAGATTAAGTTTTAAAATGTGTCATGTGTATATTTAAGAAGTTACTAAATATTTATCAGCATATCCCTGATATGCCATATGAAAATCAGTTAAAATGTCTGAAGGAGATTTAACTTTGAGAAGTTTTAAGGGACATAATTGCTATCTTCAAGTATGCTTTTAAAGAGATAAACATGTAGAAGTGCGGTTTATTTTTTCAGCTTGGCCCCAGAAGATATACCTAGGAACTAGGTGGGAGTGGCAAAGAGACCAACTGGGCTCCCAACATAAAGGGAGGAAAAAAGTTGCTGAGAGCAAGGGCTCTTCCAGAACAAAAAAGGTTGCTTTTGAAATTATTGAATTTCACTTCATTAGAGGATCTTTAAAGTTTAGATAACCAACAAAACAATAAACTGAACATTGATTTGCTGATTTCTGTGGTTTAAATGGTCACTCGGAAAATTTAACAATCTGCTATCATGAGTCAGTATGCATTGACTCATACAACCTTGGATGTTGGGTAGACTGAGTTTTGGATGCTGAGATATGAAGATAGATTAAATATCTTCCACCATCATTTGCTCTACCATGTTTATTTAAAAAATTCATATATTTTTCCACTTGCACATAAAAAGAAATTTTCACATTTAAAAAAAATTTTGGAGTCCCCAATTCTTTCCCTTCTTCCTTGAGAAGGCAAACAATTTGATATAGATATAAATATGCGGTCATGCATAATACATTTCCATATTAACCATGCTATGAAAGAAAACAGACAAAAACTCCCAAGAAAAATTTAAAAAGTAAAAAAAAAAAGTTTGCTTCACTCTGCATTCAAACTCCATCAGTTTTTTCTCTGAAGGTGGATAGCATTTTTCATCATAAATTCTTTGGAATTGTCTTGGATCCTTGCATTGCTGATACCAGTTAAGTAGTTCATTCATAGTTTATCATCATACAACATTGCTGTTATTGTGTACCATGCCTTATTGGTTCTTCTCTACCATGTTCTTAAGACAGGATCAAGAAAATATTTAGATCATAGAAAGATAAAGTGATAGAACTGTAAAAGGTCTTAGAATCCTGGAATAGAACAATCCTGGAAAAGGAAGGGGTCTTAACAATTGTCTAGTCATTGATTTCAAAGCCCTCATTTTACACATGAAGAAACTGAGACTAATAAATAAGGGATAAGTGACTTGCTGAAGGTTATTTTGCTGGTGTCACAATTAAGATCTCGGCCAAGGCCTGAATTCTTTCCACTCTATTAGGATCATCTCCTTTGTTCTAACTTATGTGTGTGTGTGTGTGTGTGTGTGTGTGTGTGTGTGTGTGTGTGTGTGTGTGTATGCACCAGATTTTATAACTGCAGTTCTACAATGTATGTAGAGGGATCCGTGCTGGAAGCATTACAGTTGTGAAGGCATTGAGGAGTGAATTACAAATCATCTAAAAAGGGGAGAAATCAAAGACACAAAAACCAAATCTTGAGCTTATTGATGAGAATCAATAGATTAAAAAAAGGTGATTGAGAAAACATTACATCTGATGACTTATATGCTGATTATTTGACCAATACAAAATTTTTATGAGGATCATATGTATGCGAATTGAGAGGATTCTTGATGAGGGTATTAGTAGTTAACAAGTAGGAATTATCCAGATTTTATTCAACAATTGATTTCATCTTTGGCATTTTGTTACCGACTCAACTATACAGAGAATATAAGATCTCATTGTGTTTAGTGCTTATTGACCATGAAAAGGCATTAGAATCGGTAGAGCCAAACATTGTCTTTTAGGCTCTTATAATCAGTAATCTCCCTTCCTTCTATAAGATAATTTACCATCCCCTGGAAGATGTGATGATTGAAATAACCCCGTTCTATTACTCTCTAAGTCATGTGAAACTTAAAACAAGGAGAAGGCACCAGCCAAAAGTATTTGTTTCTGTGTGGGAGGAGACCCAGCAGAAACTATAGGTCATGGAGGGATTCCCTGTAGAAGGTGAAGTTTTCATGCCCAAAGGACATTAAAAGACTTCCTGTCCTTTGATCCAGCCATACAACTGCTGGGTTTATACACCAAAGAGATAATAAGGAAAAAGACTTGTACAAGAATATTCATAGCTGCGCTCTTTGTGGTGGCAAAAAATTGCAAAATGAGGGGATGCCCTTCAATTGAGGAATGGCTGAACAAATTGTGGCATATGCTGGTGATGGAATGCTATTGTGCTCAAAGGAATAATGAACTGGAGGAATTCCATGTGAGCTGGAATGACCAGTGCAGAGTGAAAGGAGCAGAACCAGGAGAAAATTGTACACAGAGATTGATACACTGTGGCACAATCTAATATAATAAACTTCTCTACTAGCAGCAATGCAATGATCCAGGACAATTCTGAGGGACTCATGAGAAAGAATGTTATCCACATCCAGAGAAGGAACTGTGGGAGCAGAAACACAGAAGAAAAACAACTGCTTGGTCATTGGGGTTCAATGGGGATATGATTGGGGATGTAAACTCTAAATGATCACCCTAGTGCAAATATTAATAATATGGAAATAGGGCTTGATCAATGACACATGTAAAACCCAGGGGAATTGCTCATTGGCTATGGGAGAGGGATGGGAGGAGGGGAGGGAAAGAACATGACTCATGTAACCATGGAAAAATATTCTAAATTAAATAAACTTAAAAAAAGGTGAAGTTTTCTAGATGCCCTGGTTTTTAGATGATATCTTTATTGCATCATACCCCACCCCAAGGCACCTGGAATAGATAGGTAATCAGTCAAAAGAATCTGACTTCTCTAACCACACAGGAATGAACAAATGGATAAAGAATATTGGCTTCCCATATTTCAACCTGAATCTGAATGGACACTCTATGGAGCCTTTCCAACAATATGTACATATGGGATAGACAATACAGATGGTCAATAAGCTGGGCCCAGAATTGAAAAATAGGAGAGCAGCCCGGATTGCTTTTGGGAAACCACAGTGTTCTCCATATTACTGAAGCCTAGTGCTTAGCAGTGTCTGGCACATAGTAAATGCTTAACAAATCCCTATTGACTTGACTTTTCAATTCAAACATTGTGCTAATGTTAATGTATAGCAGTAAAACTTAGAATACTGCCACTTCCAAAGAACCAAAGATGGGCATCATACAAAGGCTGGTGAGGAGGATAAAACACATAATCAATTAGGAACTCTTATAAAGGTTAGGAATAAAGGAGTAATTATATGACAGAAAGAGAAGATGGACTGATCATGTGATGGGAAGGAGGGATCATAAACAGGTAGGTGGCTATGATGTTTCCCTGGTACTTTTTAGATATTGGGTAAAAAACCAGAGAAGTTTCCAGTATCTAGGGTGCACATAAATGGTGATGTTGTCACAGGACATGAATACGAGTCACACAGATGTGGATGGATTGGGATTTGTATTGTTGAAAGGAATTTCTAAGTTGACAAGATCACTGATTATGTTGAATGTATGAGCATGTTGACAGTGAACAGGTTAGAGAATCTCACGTTCAGCCAATCTGACTCCAAGGTGCAGCTTATTTTTAAGCCAAAAACATTAGTTTCAAGGCTTTCTTGACATTGAAATCATCCTTAACCAAACAAGTTGATTTCATTTAATGAATTTCTGTCCAGTTTCCCATAGGCGCATAAATAAAACTTTTGTTTCTCCATTTAAAAATAAGTAGATTCCTGATTTATTTTTTCTACATCCCCTGAGATTTTCAAATAAAATATGTAATGTAGCTAAAGGGCTGTTAATTCCACTCCTCCAGAAACCTGTTCTCAGTGGACACAGCAAGTGTCATAGAGAGGTGCGAAGACTCAGGAGAAATGAAAATTAGTGTTAACAGAAATGAAGTAGGGGAGGAGAGTGGGTGGCAAAGAAAGTAAAGGTTTGCTTTGACAGCATAGAGCAGGGCTCAATTACCAGAAAGGCAAAGAAATATAGGGCAGTTGAAAAGGAATTCCAAGGAAGAGCGCAAAATGGAAGGAAAAGAATCTTCAGAATTAAATATTTGCTCAAGTGGGTCTTATCCTTTTCCAGATTTAATAAGATTCTCTGGGAAGAGGTTTCAAGTCACTGGGATATCATTTAGTAAATTATTAATGTTTATGGGTGAGGCCTGAATGAACTAATGTGGAATGATATGAGGAGAATCAGGAGATCAATTAAGTGATGGAAAGGAAAACAAGAGGCAAGAGAACCCTGATGAATTATAATGGCCAATCTCTTTTTTGGAGGACTGATGACAATATCCAGCATTTTATCTATCATCTTGGCTGTTCCAGAATTCATTTTAATTTGCTACCTTGAGAGTTTGTAGAATGGACACAAGGTGATGCAATGGATATAACTGGACCAATAGCTCTGAAAGACCGGAGTTCTAATCCAGTTTTACATATTTAATAGCTATAATATGTTTGGCAAAAAGGGTTGTCATAAGGATAAAGTGAGATAATATCTGTAAAGTACTTAAGCAAATTTTAAAGTGTTAAATGTGTATTAGTTGAGCTGGGAACATCTTTTAGCCACATTTGAAGAAAACTGTCAAAATAGAGAGATCTAACAAGAAAAAAATATCAAAACCATGTGGGAACAGGATAAAGTGCATGTGAAAACACACACTCAGACACACACACACATACACACACATGGGCAACTGTGACAGTGGCTAAGAGTGCTAGGCCTGGA
Source organism: Monodelphis domestica (assembly GCF_027887165.1). Classification (NCBI taxonomy): domain Eukaryota; kingdom Metazoa; phylum Chordata; class Mammalia; order Didelphimorphia; family Didelphidae; genus Monodelphis; species Monodelphis domestica. Next base: position 324,042,894 of record NC_077227.1, on the reverse strand, counting down.
GTCAAGAAAACCTGAGTTCAAATTCAGCCTCAGACACTTCCTAACTATGTGACCCAAAGTAAACCACTTCACCTCTGATTGTTTAACAAAAGGATCCACTGGATCCACTGGATCCACTGGAGAAGGAAATGAGAAACCACTTCGTTATCCTTGTCAAGAAAATCCCATGGAGAGCTGTGGTCCATGGGGTCATGAAAAAGAAAAGATGACTGAACAACAATTATATACACATACCCCCATGCTTACACACACACACACACACACACACACACACACACACACACACACACACACACACATACAAATTCTTGTTTTGTTCATGACCTGTTGTATAGAGGATGCCTATGTTGATCTTATATCCTAATGCTTTTATTCAATTAAAAGAAATAGCAGTTTTATTAACCTATGGAATAATCTATTGAATATTAAATTTAAATGTAAGTAGCAGAATTGGGACTTACCCCAGGAATGTTTTTATGTGACCACCATTTAAAAACATAAAATTATTTTTCAATAATTAAAGAGAAGCAGCATATGGTATGGTAGTATGGTATAGTAAATAGCTGGCCTTCAAGTAAGGAAGATCTAGTCTCAACATCCATTTCATTTCATATATACTGTGTGAGTGATATATATATATATATATATATATATATATATATATTTATAGCTACATAGACTGTGTGATCCTGGACAAGTCACTTACCATCTTAGGTTCTAGGCATCTCTAAGACTTGAAGTTCAAGAGAAGATGCTGGCCCTGAATTAGAGAGGGAATTTCCTCAATTTTCCCAATGAAATTATAGGTTCAGTCCCTATCCCTAATTATAATTGAGAGTATTGTACTTTAAAGTTTACATAGACCTCAAACTTAATGATAACTTAATGAAGCAAATAATACAGATATTATTATTATTATCTCCATTTTATAAGTGAAGAAACTGAGGTGCAGAGAACCCAAGTGATTTGTTGCATGGCTAGTAGGTGTGTAAACATTAATTTTATATCTCAGTAATAAAATATTATATTTTATGAGGTTTATTAAAGATAATTGAAAATAAAGGAATAAAGAGAATACAAAATAAAAACCATGTGCCCATGGCTGGTTAGCCATTTTCAGCCATCCCCACTCACCACCATCACTACTGATTTCTGTATCATGCCCAAAAAAGAGAGTCTGTGAGAGTTACCACCAGTTAAATACCAATAATGTGATCTCCCCAATGTGGAGACACAGACATTATAGGGAATTTTGGGAAATACTAAGAACTTCTGGGGAATGAAGTCAAAGGTTCAAAATCTCCGTTTATACAGGTGTTTGAAGTGGGATTTGAATTCAATTTTCTGCCTCCATATCTATGACTCTTTCTACTTAGCCATGCTAAAATGGTGGAATTGGGTGAATTAGAATAAGATCAGTTTGAAGTATGATAGAATATGAGAGTTGGAAGAGTCCTCAGAAAGTGTGTATTTAACCTCCTCATTTTACAGATTAGGAAACTGAAGTTCTTCAGTTGAGGGGGAAAGACTCAACCACTTAGGAGCAGAGCAAGGACTATAATTTGAGTTCTCCAAGGTGTTTTTAAAGAACAGTACATGTTGGTCTAATTTACTCAGATCTTTTTATTATAACAGTTTGGTTGATTTCTCACACTGCAATTCACAAACATCTCTCTTCACTTTTTTCCCCTCTTAGAAGAAAATGAAAAATTTGAAAGCAAAAGTAATTAAATCTTAAAATCTGTGAAATCACACAGTTATTGCTGTAAACATAAATGCAAATAAATATATTTCTGTTTGAATTGCCACCACACTGCTTTTATGTGAAGAAACTTGACAAAGGAGGTGGCTGGGAAAAGAAAAACACTCTTCACATAATTGTGAAATGTGGAGTATCCAATAAAGGCATTAGACAGTCCAGAGTCACAAACTGAAAATAAAGAGGACCCAGATAAACTCAAGAAACCTGAAACTGACCCTCTCTCCCCATCTCTGTCTCTCTGTCTCTGTATCTCTCCCCCTCTCTCTCTCTTTCACATCTCCATAGCTAAAGGCAGTATTTTACAGACTTTCAAATTCCCTTGACAATTTTCATTTTCTTATAAAGAAAAAAAAAAGTAGGGAGAGGGAAATTTGTCCATGAATTGGGGAGTGAGAAATCAAGCAAACTATTAGAATAGTTCGACTTGGGATGAACCAACACCTACTATTCTGGATGTCAGTTTTCTCATATGTAAAATGAAGTAATTGCTAAATAACCAGTTTATGAGGAAAGCTATGAACAAGTTATTATTCCATTTGACAGATAAGGAAACTGGGGTTTGGAGAAGGAAAGTTGTTTGCTCATGTAAGTGACAGGGACAGTATTTAAGCCAAGTTTTTCTGATAAAAGACCAGTATTCTATGTTCTAAATGACTAAACAGTCTGTGATCTCTCATTTGAAGGTCCTTTAGCTCTTAGATTCTGTAGTCTATTATTCGACCTTTGCTTCTAGCTTTCTTTCTCCTCTTCTCACTGTTTGTCACCCACTGCCATTCTCTCAGATGAATTCCATGTCCTTCTAACCTTGCTTATGGTATACCAGCACCTGCCCTCAGCAAACCGTAAACTTAAAGATTAATATACAATAACTTCAAGAATTATATATTTTAAAATTTATTATCTAACAAAATGGAATCACGTGACTAAGTTTTTCTACCTGTTCAAAAAAAGACTGCATCCACAGGAAGAGCAACATGGGAAGAGAAGAGAGCTAGACCAGGAACCACACACAATTTATCTCCTGTCTCCAACAGCATGTAAGGACAGGAAGCCAGTGGGCTCCTGGGAATCATCGTTTTTAAAGTAACAGATTTCTAATTACACACAACCCATTGAGTGACACCAATGGATTCCCATGGACAACAGGAAGATCACGTCAACTATATCCCTCATCAGACAGCTTCCCTGTCAGACTCTACTGGCCTTCATGCTTGATCTCATAGCAGAGGCTTGATTAATAGAGTTAGGGGAGTCCTTCAGGGAAGGGGCGCTTTTATTTTTTTTTTCTTAAAACTCTTACCTTCTGTCTTATAATCAATATTATGTGTTGGTTCCAAGGCAGAAGAGTGGTAAGGGCTAGGCAATAGACTTGCCCAGATCACACAATTAAGACAGCACTTTTATTCTCTGTGTTCTGTCACTGGCCTCATTCCTAAGGTTGTTTTGGGGGAGGTAGCAATTTGTAGTACAAGGAATACTGGTCTGGAGTCAGGAGATCTGAGGTAAAGATCCAGCTGGGTTATTTACTACTGCATGACTTTGGACAAATTACTTTATCTAAACCCTAATTTCCCCCTCTGTAAACTGGGGAAAATAACCCTTGTCCTACTTATCTTAAAGGACTGAAAGTGCTCTGGAAAACTAAAATGGACTTCACTTATTCCTTGTGGTGGTCAGTGTATCCCTGGGCAGGGGGACAGCAGGGAAGACAATGCTTACTTCCACAAGAGGCCCTCCTTGTCCCCACTAGCTGCTGATGTTGTCCCCTATCCTAAATGCCATCTTATATGTGTTTTGTATATATCTACATGAGTCAATTGCTTCTTCTGTTAGAAAATGAAGCTCTAGAGATTATTTCAACTTGACCTTTGTCTCTGTAGTACCTAACATGGTGCCTGCCACACCAGAGGGGCATAATAACTGCCTGTTGGCTGATTGATTGACACAGTTTCTTAGCTATCCTACCAGAGCAGGAAGACACACTGTCTTAGGTGACAAGGAAAATATCAGGGGGAGACCTAGACCCTTGCAGCCTTGTTTCGCTCTAAAATCATGGTCCTCCACTAATGCATCACTGGTGGAGTTGTGAACTGATCCAACCATTCTGGAGGGCAATTTGGAATTGTGCTCAAAGGGCTATAAAACAGTGAATACTGTTTGATGCAGCAATACCACTACTGAGTCTGTATCTGAAAGAGATTTTAAAAAATGGAAAAGGAGCTGCTTATGCAAAAATATTTATAGCTGCTCTTTTTGTGGTGGCAAAGAAATGAAAACTAAATGAATGTCCCTCAATTGAGGAATGGTGGAACAAATTGTGGTATATGATGGTGATGGAATGCTACTGTGCTGAAAGGAATGATGAACAGGATGATTTCAGAAAGATCGGGAAAGATCTTTATGAACTGATGCAGAATGAAATAAGCAGAACCAGGAGAACATTGTACACAGTAATAACAATATGGTGGAATGATCAAATGTGATAGACTTTGCTATTTATCAGCAATATACTGGTCCATGACAATTCTGAGGGACTTAGGAAAAAGAATGCTCTCCGCCTCTGTTGGAATCTCTGCACCTGTTGGAATCAGAATGCAGATGAAAGCATACAATTTGTCACTTGTTTATTTGGGTATATGTTTGGGAGTTTTGGTTCTGTAAGATTATTCACTTACAAAAATGAACAATATAGAAACATATTTTGCATGATAAAACATGTATAGCCCAGATTGAATTTCTTTCCAGCTCTGGAAGGGGAGAGGGAAGAAGGGAGGGGGACAATATGGATCATATAATTTCAGAAAACTTATGTGGAAATATTTTATTAAAAATAATAATAAAATAAATGAAAACACAAATAAAATCATTGTCCTCTTCTCTCTTGCTTCCTACTCAGGTGCTCTTCATCCAAGAAGTATATAGAACAAATTCATTTGGGATTTGGGGAGTGGGGAGTAGGTATTAAAAGAATGGTCACTCGTTTGCTTCGTTTAAAGTAGACTCAAGACAGAGAGCTTGTTGGTTTGAGAAGGCTGAGTATCTGGTAGGCCACAGTGTTTGAAAGGGAGTAGAATGAATCAATTACTACATTCATTGAGGAGAAAGGAAAGTGACCCGCAAAACCTGCAAACCATAGCAACAAGCATTTGGACAGGATTAAAGGAGCTTTTTTTTTTTAAACCCTTACCTTCCGTTTTAGAATCAATTCTGTGTATTGATTCAAAGGCAGAAGAGCTGTAAGGGCTGGGCAATAAAGGTTGAATGACTTGCCCAGAGTCCTACAGAGAAGTATCTGAGACCAGATTTGAACCCAGGACCTCTGATCTGGGGCTCTATCCCCTGAGCCTCCTATCTGCCCCCTGCAGGGAGCTTTAAGGGAGAAAAGGTAGGTACTGAGTGACAGTGCCAAAAGAAGAGTCTGGAAATCAGTGAGTTAAGTCAACAGCATTTATTAGATGTTTACATGGGCAAGATATGGTACAAAATTTCGGGGATACAAAATAGTCACTGACTCTAAGGAGCTCACAAGGAACTCCTGGATATCAGGACATATGAGAGACAGTCTTGGAAAAGGAGTTCAAAGGTGAGATGCCTTCATAGAGAACCCAGGTTACCATGAGCATCAGAAGTTGGAAGAGATCTAGGAGAAAGGGGAGTTTGTTAATAGTAGAGGATAAAGGGTATCATGGAAAGATAAGGAGAAGAGAGACAGGAACTGGGGAAGGAAGTAGCTAGCACCTTTTATCTTCTCTACTCTCTCTCTAGTCTCTCTCTATCCTTTCCCTCCCTCTGTCCTTCTGTCATCACCTCCTCCTCATCCTTCTTTTGTCCCTCCTTCATTCAATTTCCTTTCCTCATTTTCCTTAACTCCCCTCTTCTTCTTCCTCTCCCTTTTCTTCCTTTCCCTCTTTCTCCTCCTTCACTTTCCCCTCTTCTCTCCATTAGTTGTAGTCTCTCACTACTTAAATACAATAACTAATCATAGCCCTGGGTTGAGATGGAGATACTGGGACATTACTTTATCTACCTCCATTCCTTCCTTCCTCCCTCCCTCCCTCCCTTCCTTCCTTCCTTCCTTCCTTCCTACCTTCCTTCCTTCCTTCCTTCCTTCCTTCCTTCCTTCCTTCCTTCCTTCCTTCCTTCCTTCCTTCCTTCCTTCCTTCCTTCCTTCCTTCCTTCCTTCCTTCCTTCCTTCCTTCCTTCCTTCCTTCTTTCCTTCCTTCCTTCTTTCCTTCCTACCTTCCTTCCTTCTCATCCCTCCCTAATCAACTCCATTGCCTTTTCTTTTGTACTAATATATGGCTTCTAGTTCTAGCTTTGTAATGAGCTTAATTCATTAAAAAACTGTATAAGTGTCTATCAACTATGTGCCAGACATTTTCCTAGGGATTGGGGATATTGAAGTTAAAAAAAAAATAGACAAGTGTGTGTATATGAATGCTTGTTGAAAGTTCTGATTTTATTGATTTGGGGTACTTTGGATATTTATACTCCCTCTATACAGATCAGCTTTTCTATAACTTATAGTATAAAACAGTGGACTGGGGCACTGAGAGTGTTAGTCCTTGGTGACACAGCTAATGAATGCGTGGGACTGTGTGTGTGTGTGTGTGTGTGTGTGTGTGTGTGTGTGTGTGTGTGTGTGTATGTGATTGGGAGATATCTAGATATCGTAATGGATAGAGTGATAGACTTGGAGTCAGGAAGACCTGAATTTGAATTATACCTCAGGTACATACTTAACTGTCTTACCCAGGACTCTCTCAGCCTCCATTTTGTCTTCTATAAAATGATGATGAAGGTGACTCAGTGGATTGAGAGCTGGGCCTAGAGATGGGAGATCCTAGGTTCAAATCTGGCCTCAGACACTCCCTAACTGTATGACCCTGAGTAAGTCACTTAACCCCCATTGTCTAGCTCTTACCACTCTTCTGCCTTAGAACCAATACATGTGATTGATTCTAAGATGGAAGGTAGGGTTTTAAAAAAATGAGGATGAAAAGAAAACCTTTCCAATAAAGTTGTTTTGAGGATTAGACACTATAAACCTTAGAGCACAATTTACAATGTAGCTGCTAATGAATTTAGCCCTCCACTTGCTATGACATGTAGTCTCTTTAGCCATAATATAGATAACTGAAATGTGTAACAAAATTGCATAAGTAGATTAAAGAGTTGCAAAACAAAAGCTTATGTGAGCTCTGAGGGGGAGGAGGAAGTCTTTATTGGAAATGGCATAGGGATGGAAGCATCAGGGATAATTTCCCTGAAGAAAAGCATTTGAATTTAGTTTTAAAGGGTTACTCAGAAGTGAGCAGTTTCCTTTGAAGTAGTTAAGTTGATAGAGCACTGGGTCTGGAGTCAAGAAGACCTGAATTCAAATTCAGCCACAGATAATAACTAGCTGTATGACCCTGGGAAAGTGACTTAACCTTTCTTTGTCTTAACCCACTAGGGAAGGAAATGGCAAACCACTTTAGTATCCTTGCCAAGAGAGCACCATGGACAACATTGGCATGGACAACATGGTCCACAGACAGGACCAAACAACAAAAGCAAGGAAGTACGTATATGAAAGAAGTGGAGGAAGGATATTTTAACATTTTGCACAGAAGCATAATGGTGGGAGAGCATAGAAATGCAAAGAGGAGTCTAGTTTGGTTGGGCCATAGAATGAGGAGAAAGGAGGAGGAGGAAGAGGAGGAGGAGGAGGAGGAGGAGGAGGAGGAAGAGGAGGAGGAGGAGGAGGAGGAGGAGGAGGAGGAGGAGGAGGAGAGAAGTTTTGAGATAAAGCTGGCCAGAGTAAAGAAGACTTGAAATGCCAGTAGAACACTTTGAATGTGACCTAGTAGGCTATCAGAAATTTAAAAACTCAAAAAAAAAAATCTGTTTCTGTATATAACTCTAGGATTATCTTCCTCTGGACTTTTTTCTCCTTCCCCTGAAATTCCCTTGCTCCCTGGACTCTTTGGTTATCCCTTCTGCTTACATCAGTACCAGTCCCTTTCTCGTCTTTTCTCCTGAAAAACAAGCCACCACTCTCTACCAAAACAACCTGTTCCAAGCAGCCTTCCAGTTAGAGTGACCTCTTGCTATTCCATCTGTCTTGCTCTCTCTCATCCATCTGTTTTCTTTCATGGTGTACTTTCTCCTCCATGCCCTTCAATCACAAGCTATTAGTCCAGAGACTGTGTTCTGAGTTTCTGCCTCTTTTATTGACTTGATTTTAAAAATCAGCTATCTTACACATACACAGACACACACACACACACACACACAGATAAGATAACAATGACTATGAAACAAAGATCAGTTTTTCATTGCTTTCTTAGACTATGCCTGGGGAGAAGAGAGAGGGAGACCCAGGAAACGAGGCTAATCAAAGAACTTTCAGGCTCCTTGGTATAGATAAGAGTAACAACACTAGATCTGGAATCCAAAAATGTGGATTTCAATTCCATCCCTGCCAGTCATGACTAAAGTGATCTCTGGCCAATTGCTTCACCATCTTGGTCCTTGACTTGCTCACTTATTAAATGAAAGTTTATGGGATTTAGGACTGGAAGCAGCCTTGGAAATCATTTAATTAAGCCCATTTCTTTGATAGAGAAGGTCCACAGAAGGAAAGGAGCTTGCTCAAGCTCATGGAGATAGGAATTAGCAGAGAATGAAGTCGGGCAGAAACTCCCTTGCCTCTAAGCTTGAGGGCTGCCAGCCAGTCCCTCTCACATTGTGTTCTTAGTTTAGTATGCTGATTACATGGCCAGAAGTCTTAGAACAAAAGGCTGAAGGATCCTTTGTTGATTCAAGGCCAGGTTGCACTAGATGGGATCCTGCTGATAGAGAGCACTAGATCTGGAGTCAAGAAGACTGGAGTTCAAATTTGACCTCAAGACAGTTACTAAGTGTGTGACCCTGGGCACATGACTTAACCTCCATTGTCTTAATCCACTGGGGAAGGAAATGGCAAACCACTCTTTGTAGTTGCTTCTCTGCATCATCTCTATGGTCTTTTCCAGTCCTAGGTCATGTGAATTCTGAATAATATTTGATAATCACATGTGTGTGTATGTACACAGGTATGTATTGTTCAGGGTTTTCCTTGGAGAAATCTTAGAGACCTCCTTCTTTTATTTCACTCCAATCTTTTGTCTTTTATTTGGGTGGTGGTGGAGGGGGCAAGGATTATAGGAATGGAAAGGTGGGGAATAGAAAGTAAAGCCTCCACTATGGGCCAAAGTGTATGGGGAAGAAAATGTTCAGAAAGCAGCATTTCAGAGTCATGCTGAGTTGCTAATGAGATGGAGAGGCATATATCCCTTCATCCACTTATGTTTCTACAACGGGATAGAGGGGCTGTGAAAGGGAGAGGAAATAAAAAAAGATGGTGACAAGAAAGCTCTGCCTTCCCCTCTGCCCCAGCCCCTCTTTCCCACACCTCCTTCTATTCCTCCATGGAAACCTCACCTCTTCTGAAGCTGACACCACACCCCGCTTGACCTTTCTGTCCTATCCCTTGCTCCTTCCTGGGCTGCTTCAGGCCTCTTTCTTTTCAGAACAAGAATGACCAGCACATGTGCCCCCCATGAGCCCATTTAATTCTTTAAACCAGCAAATAATCAATGCCTACTTGGGTGGTCAGGAAACCTGGAAGGGGAAGGGGAGGGGAATTTCTCCCAGTGTTGGCCCTGAGCCCCCAGGGGTCTTTGCCCCCATTCCCACCCCCGGAAGCTTCCAGGGCCATTCTCACACTCCATAGTGAAGGAACAATGGCCCAGCCACCAGCTTGAGAAATTGGCATCATTGGGAGTAACCCTTTGTAGGCTGCATTGCAGGCAGCTCTGTATAATCTCAAATCCCTGGGCTGAGCAGCCATTCAGACATTCTCATACAGAGACTGAGATGTCCCTTTTTATTCCTCACTCTTTACTGCCCTCTTGGCAACACTATGTATAAATGATTTGTTATTATAATCTTCAAGGGAATGGTGCTGTCAGGAAACTTCTTACCTTGGACAAGGTCTTGATTCTTGATAATAAAAAAATTATTCATTTGTTGCAAGAAAACAAATACAAGTCATTTCTCCTCTCTGGCCTCAGTTTCCTCATCTCAAAAATTCAAAGGTTGGATTAGAAGCAGTCTAAGATCTCTTCAACAGAATTTGAGGAGTTCATTGAGTAATTTTATGATTCTATGATCTATTAATGTTAGAAATGGATAGTGAGCTAGCCTTGGAGTCAGAAAGACCTCAGTGCAACTTCTCTCTCTAATACATATTGACTAAGTCACTCTAGGAAAGTCAATTAGCCTTTTGGTGGTCAAGTCAATGAAGCATATAAATTGAGGAGAAAATGGATCTCTGCAATAGTGAAGTAATTTCTTTACTGAGAACTCACTCTTTACTTTGATGGTTTTATCAAAACAACACCACTGGGGCAGCTAGGTGGTTTGGTGGATAGAGTCAGGCAGGAGAAGGGAAGTCCTGGGTTCAAAAGCCTCAAAAGGTAAGGGCTTAAAAAAAAAATAAAAACACACTACCACCACCAAATCTTACAGACTCTAGAGGCCTCTACATTAGCAAAGAGACTGTTGTAGGGAAGGCCTAATTAAATTTAGTCAGTAATAATTATAAGGAGGCAGCTAAGTGGGGGCAGTGGAAAAAGTGCCAGGATTGGAGTCAGGAAGCCTCAAATTTGAAACCAGCCTCAGACACTTACTCAGCTCTGTGTTGCCCAGGAACAAGTCACTTAACTAACTTTTCTCACCCTCAATGTCCTCATTTGTAAAAAGGGGAAAATGATAGCACCTATTTTTTAGGGATGTAAGTATCAAATAAGAATTCCTATGTTAAGTGCTTAGCAAACCTTAAACCACTAATATAAATGTTAACTGGCTATTATTATTCCAGCCCTATTAATAAAAGAAAGAGGTTTATGATTTATCTACTTTCTCTCACATCAAATAGAAAGCACTGATTAGATATGATTTAATTTAAAAATATGGAAATGATAAAGACTATATTTTCTGGGAGTCTCAATTTAAAGAAAGTAGAATGCTCTTTTTAATAAGGCTTTTGCAGAAGAATACTCTTATCATAGTATGTGCCCAATTGTTGGTTCATATAATAGGATCCTCACATTTAAAGAAAATATAGCAGAGATCTTTATGAGCCAGGGCTATGTATGTTGCCAAGTGTCCTGTTTACTTAGTATGTAAAGGAAGGCCTCTGGCAGGAGCCCAGAACCATAGATTTAGAACAGGAAGGGGCCAGAGAAACCATTTAGTCCTATCCCCAGATTTTACTAAGAAGGAAACTAAAGCTGCCCAGAGAAGGGAAATCACTTGCTTTGCCAGGGCCACCCAGGTAGCAAAGAATAGAGCCACAACCAAGGAGTTTGCAACCTGGGATAAGCAGAGAGGTGAGCGGAAGAGACCTCATAAAGTTGCTTCTGGGGAAGCCATTGCTGGGGTAGGGGCAGGGGGTAGTGAGGGCAGGGAAAAACTCATCTGAGCTATGGGAAGACCTTGGGGATCCAGTCTCTGCTCTACACTAGCCTTTCATCTTTGCTATGTTGTTGGTGGCTTTTGTGTAGACTACTCTATTTGGGTGTTTTCCCACCAGGGGTGTCTTTCAGAGAGTCTAGCCAAATAGCCAATGACGACCAGCTTCCCAACCCTCAGGAGGAGGTAGGAGAGAGAGCAGGCAGGAGGGAAAGTCTCTGTATTCCAGTATGTCTCTGGAATGGGTCCACCACAGCCCTGAAATGTGAGTGCTAATTAAATGCTTCAGAGATTAAGCAAGCCCATATGGTGCGGCCTGACTGTCACAAATTGTGTGGCCAGGGGATAAACACAGTCCCCTCAGTCCTTCTCTTTCACCATTAAATACTCACATATAAACTCACTCCCCACTTCACAGCTCTTCTTCAGCTGCCCCTCCAGGCACTACAAATCTTGGGTGGCAAACCTGAAAAATGAATCTATGCCAGAATGTCAGTGTGACTTTTCGCAGCATTGGAGTAAGAAGGGAAAAGACAGATAATAATAATAATTCTTGAAAACTCAGGCTTAAGGTTTGGAAAGTATTAAATGATGACAGGCCAAGAAGGCAAAGGATTTAGACTGTGTGTAGTGGAATTGGTTTGCTATATGGTTAAGATTGAGCAGAGAAAAGGAAACAGAGAAAATGAAGTAATAGCCTGAGAGAGCCCTCTCTACCCAATGGAGTGACAAAGTTGAATCAAAAGTGAATATAAACTAGGTTTAGGAGGGGTGAAGAGTGAGGGAGAGATTGAAGGAAAAGAGTGTGAATTGAAGAATTCAGAATCATTCATAATAATGAGATAATAGTTAGAGCTCTTGTTGTATGTGGCTGAAGTGGAGTGAAGATATATGTAATTGGAGAGGAAGATGTCATTGAACTGGGAAGCTAAGGCATTTGAGAAGACATTAGTGGAAGGGTCCCCAAACTACAGCCCACAGGCCACATGTGGCCCCCTGATGCCATTTATCCAGTCCCCACCGCGCTTCTGGAAGGGGCACCTCTTTCATTGGTGGTCAGAGAGAGGAGCACTGTATGTGGCTGTGCCACAAAGTGCAGCCTTGCTCTCCTACAGTACTACTTCTGGTGACATAATCCGTGGTGTGGTGCCTTGTTCTGAGAGTAACTGAATGAGAATGGGGCACTGCGCAAAGGATTATGTGACTGCACAATGGAAAATGTCAGCATGGTGAGAGGTGATCAGGGGAGGGAATTCTACACTGTAGTGGCAGTGATGGACCTGTACAAGGTGTGATAGGTTGCAGCCTCTGCTGTCCCAGAGAGCAGATTTGTTCATAGTGTTTTTTAATATTCTGACCCTCCAGTGATCTGAGGGACAGTGAACTGGCCCCCTGTGTAAAAAGTTTGGGGACCCCTGCATTAGTGTATACATATAACTGACTTCAAATATAACAAGTAACAATAATAATATAATAAGTAAGTAATAATAATAAAAAAATAAGTAAAATAAAAGTAAGATTTGAAGTGGAGAGGAAGACTATGATCCAGAAGGATTATTCTGTAGATGATTTTAACAAGGATCTGGATAAAGTTGTGTTTGTATATATACATATAAAACTGTAGGATCACACATACACCTGTGTGGATAGAGCCTCGGAGGAGGAGGAGGAGGAGACAAATAATAGAGGACCTTTCCCTTGAAAAAGGTCTGGAAGCAGCAATCAGGAGGGGAAGAACATGCCTGCTTGAAGCAGACCATAAAAAGTTGTGAGCCAGTATTGGAAAAGGTGGCCAATGATGTGTTGTCTTCTAGAGGAATACAGGTTTCCATAGCCCAAGAAAACTAAAGCAGTGAGATAGAAAGAGAAGTGAGATAAAGGAAAGTTTGCTGATAATACAATGGCACAAAGGAAGTGGAGAACTTGGGGTAGATAGGATTGGGGTGGATGGGGGGTAAGAGAGAATGAAGAAGCCTTAGGGAAAGGGTGAGATTTTTGTTTGTTTTTTGTTTGTTTTGTTGAGATGGAAAAATCTGATTCTCCCAGATCAGGAGAAGAAGGCAGTAGACATTTGCTGGTCAAAGGAGTATGAACTGGGATCTGGTACTCCACAGGGACCTATGGTGAGAAAGTGTAACATCAATTGCATTTTCAAAGACCAGAAAGAAGAGAGGTTAGCACAGTTATCTTGTTGAATAAGTATTGTTGATCAGGAACCTCGAATTCATATTCAATATTCATTCCTTTGCTTCATTCCATGAAATTCTGGGATTTCTCAGTTATCTGAGGCCTTATTTATGGAGTTTAGTAATCACATAACCTAGAAATCTTTTTTTTTTCTTCTAAACAGTCAGCTATTTTTGCATTAAGCTTGGTAAAAATTGCCCTTAAAGGGAGGAATGGAAAAGTAAAATGAAGGAAGTGAGTTTTCTTCATCTTTCCAAATGGAATACAAGAATCTTCTTCACATAAAAAAAAAAAAAAACATAATCATTATTTTTCAGGATGTGTGTATATGTTGTGTATGTACTTTAACATTTTGGAAATTAAACAGTATATTTTTGTCATTAACAGTTATGTCTGTCTGCTCCATATCACACTCAGACTGCAGGCCAGGAATGCCTACACAACTTCCTAGTGAGGCTGGAATCAGGTTAAATGTAAAACAAAATAAAAATATAATATAAAATAGATAAACTAAGTTGTGGTTTTTCTAAATCAAAATGGACCATAAGGATTAGTCAAGAAATAAAATAAACAGAAAAACTGCATAAACTAGAGAAAAACATTGGAAGGAGAACAAGGACTTAAGGGCTTGGGAGGACTAGAAAATGATAATCCTTTGCCATATGTGTTCCACATGTGTGTGCCTCACTATTCTTGATGTCTAAGTTTGTACTCACTCTTCCTAGGGATTCTGTATTTTGTGGGACAATATACACCAGGTTTATAGAGAAAGAGATATTTTGCATTTACCCATTTTAGCCAATATTAAAGAAAGCTATCAGTCTTAGTAAATGCTTTTATTATGAACCTGTTGTTTCTACTGTCTATTAAAGGAAAACACATCAATGGGTGTTTGGGAATTATAGTTTGAGAATGGTGGGTTCATAGGGTATACTCTTGAAATCCCAAAATGATTATCCTTCTGGGGGATAACCTGTAAGTGGGAGTTTGGAGGATAGTAGGCCAGAGTAGATTTTATACTTCAGACAGTTTGACTGTCTCCATTCAAGAAAGTTTCCACATATGGAAATAGTCTTCTAACTCTGACCCCATGCTCTATTTGTACTGTAATGGACACTTAAGTGAAAGAGTGAACAGAGAAAAAATACCACAACAGCCGAGAACAGTTAGAGGCAGAAACTGGGCTCCCAGGTAGATCCTTGGCGAGCCCAGTGAACTTGAAAAAGTTATATCCTGAATTAGAAAAATCCACTTTAAGACTGAACTTTTGGCATTGAAATAACGAGATCATGTTTATTTTGTCTTCCACTTATTTTAGAGCCAGAAGGGATTGTCTTTGACAATCCTAAACCTAAACCAACCCCCTAATTTTAAAGAAGAGGAAACTGAGACTAAGGGAAGTCAAGTGACACTTATTAAATGTCTACCATGGCAGGCACTGTGCTAAGTATTAAGGAGAGAAAGAAAAAAGAAAGAGTTCTTGCTTTCATGGATCCTGCAGTCCAATGGGGAAACAGAGGTAAACAAGTTCTATGCAAGATAAATTGGAAATAGTCAACAGAGGGAAGAATTGGAATTAAGAGGGATTGGAAAAGCCTTCCTGTCAAGAGCTGGATTTTACCTGAAAATTGAAGGAGGGCAGGGAAGCCAGGAGGCAGAGATGAGGAAAGAGTATCTGATGCATGGGGAAAATGCCCAGGGTTGGAAGATGAAGGTTTTAAAATCTGTACTAAGTATTTGTTCTAAGGCAGAAGATTGGTAAGTGCTAAGGAATTAGGGTTAAATGACTTGTCCCAGGTGACACAACTAGGAAGTTTTTGAAGTCATATTTGAATCTGAAACCTCTGAGCTAGCTCTCTATCCACTGGGTCATCTATCTGTCTCTGAAATGCAGTGTGTGTGTGTGTGTGTGTGTGTGTGTGTGTGTGTGTGTGTGTGTGTGTGTGTAAGGAACAACCAGAAAGCCAGAGTCACTAGATTGAAGAGTACATGATAGGGGGAGGTATTGTAAGGTGAAAGAAACTGGCAAGATGTTAGGAGGAGTCTATGAAAGGCTTTGAATGCCAAACAGGATTTTATATTAGATCATGTTGGTCAGTAGAGTCAAACTCAAATAGAAACTAACCACTCTGGGGCTTCATAATGACTCAAGAAAACAACAAATTAGTTTTATCTGTTGTATAATATTTTTATTTTGTTTTACATTTAACCTGGTCCCAGCATCATGGGGAAGCAATACAGAACACCTAGAAGTTACTGAGCAGAGGGGTGACATGTTCAGACTTAGGTTTTACAAAGATTGCTTTGACAGCTGAATGGAGGATGAACTGCAAGGGGGAGAAGCTTGTGGCAGATAAATCAGTCAATAGAGTATTGAGGTAATCCAGATGTTAAGTGATGAGGGCCTGTGCCAGGGTGGTGACAGTGTCAGAGGAGAGAAGAAGACATATACCGGAGATTCTGTAATGGTCTCAGCAACATACTGGATGGTGGAGGGGCTCAGTGAGGGAGGAGTCAAAGATGATACCCAAGTTTTGAGCCTGAGTAGTAAGAGGAAAATTTGGAATTTGGGAAAGTGTTTTGGGGAAAGATAAGGAGTTCATTTTGGGACATGTTGATTTTAAGATGTCTTTGGTACATCCAGTTTGAGATGTCCTTTATAAGTTAGAGATGGAAGAGTGGATATCTATAGAGCTGGGTAAGTAGACTTGAGAATGCCAGCCTAGAGATAATAATTGAATCCATTGGAGCTGAAATCAAGAGAAATAGTATAGAAGGAGAAGAGAAGAGAGTCCAAACAGAGTCTTAGAGGGACAGCTACAAATTAAAATGATTGGCAGGCAGGACTTGAATGATCAGCCAGCAAAGGAGACTGAGGAGTGGTCACATAGATAGGGGGAGAATTAGGAGAAAGCAGGGGCCTTAAAAGAGTGTCAAGGAGAATAAGGTGACTGACTTATGTCAGTCGAAGGCTGCAAAAAGGTCAAGGAGAGCAAGAACTGAGAAAAAGTCACTGGATTTGGCAAGTGAGCAGCCATTAGCAGCTTTGAGGAAAGCAGTTTGGTTGAATGATGAAGTTGGAAGCCAGAGAGTAGAGAGTTGAAAAGAGAGGGAGAGTAAAGGAAATGGAGACACCTATTTAGACCACCTTCTGATGGAGTATAAACAGAAAAGGAAAGAAAGTTATGGGGTTATAGAAAGTGGGGATGGGAACCTCAAATGAAGAGGGGTTTTTTGAGGATAGGGGAGACATGGGCATATTTGCAGGCAGTAGGGAAATAGGCTATAGATGGAGAGGGAATGAAGACAAGTGAGAGATTGGGAATGATAAAGAAGGCAATCTGCTGGAGAAGATGGAATAGAATGGGGTCATAAGTAGCAAAACTAGGATTCCATTCCAGGTCCAATAAATTTAAAAAAATAATAGCACTTTTCATGCCTCATCATACTCTGGCACAAAACAAAAATAGAAATGAATTATTTTCTTATGATTTGTAAGGAACAATAATGATGAAGAAAGTTTTGGATATCTGAGAGGAAATGTGATGGTCTGTCAACTGATTATAGCAAAATAAAAATTGGTTCAATATTCAAACAATGCTATAGTTACTATGATTTAGAATCACAAGATCACATGTTTGGAAAGGATCTCAAGCCATATTGTCCAACCTATACCTGACAAAGAATCCTCACTATGAAATCCTATGCCTTTCCTCTGTTGATTATCTCCAATTTGTGGAGCCAGTGGATAGAAGCTTGTAGTTAGGGAGACTCATCTTCCTGAGTTCAAATCTGACTCCAGAAATTTACTGACTGTGTGATCCTGAGCAAATCACTTAAACTTATTTTCTTCATTTTCTTTCTCTGTAAGATGAACTGGAGAAGGAAATGGAAAAGCTCTCCAGTATCTTTTCCAGGAAAACACCAAATGGAGTACAAAGATTTGGACATATTTGAAACAATTGAACAACATTCTGTACATATCATGTTTGTATATAATTTCTTGCATGTTATCTCTATTATACACTGAAATCCTTGAGAGAAGGGACGATGTTTTCTCCCTTTATATCTCTGGCACTTCGTGTAGTGCTTGGGAATAGATGCTTAAAAATTTGCTAATTTTCTTGATTTAGTAGTTTATCCTTTACTTGAAAACTTCTAGTAAGATGTGACTGAGTCAGTCTATTTCACTTTTAGATAGCTGTGTCAGGAAGTTGTTTCTCTTACATCAAACTTAAGTCTGCCAATATCTATCTCTCATGTTCTTGTAGAAAAGATGGAGAAGTTGGGGGAACATGATTGTACATTTAAGTAGCTTTAAAATTGGTTTAATGACTTGACCTAGAGTGTATAGTTCAATGACTTAATATCAGTCTGGCAGGACATCCACAATAGGGTGTCACAGGGATCTGTCATGTTATTAACATTGTTCAAAATTTTTTATCAGTGGCTTTGTTAGAAGCATAGATGGCATACTTGTCAAATTTTCAAATAGCTCAAAGCTGAGGATGCAGAGTATAAAATGCTGAGCTCACATGAATAAGAAAATTAGGATCCAAATTATTATCAGCAGTTGCTAGGCTGAATCTAATAAGATGAAATTAGTTAGATATAAATTTAAAATTTTACACTTAAGTTTAACAAATTAACTCCTTAAGTACAAGTGATGAAATTGTGACTAGTTAATTCATTAAGAAAAAAAGATATTGAGATTTTAGTGGACCGGTATACTAAATGTACATGTAATATGGCATCATTAAAATAATTAAATGTAATGTTACATTAAATGTAATTACATTAAATGAAATTTTAGGCTGCATTGAAAGGCACAGTGCCTAGAATTTGAAGCATGATAGTCCCTCTGTACCTTGTCCTGTTTAAGATACATCTCAAATATTGTGTTCATGTCTGGGTACCATGTTTTAGAGAGGTTTTTCATCAATGGGCTAGCACCCAGAGAAAGCAAACAAAATAGTAAAGAACTTTGAGAATTGGTGACAAGCAGTCATCTCCAAGAAGCTGTAGCATGTGCATCAGGGGCCTGGTAAAATTGTCCCAGTAGAAGGGCTAAATCAAGTTGAGGGTATACAACAGGCTTCAAACCTATTGGTGAGTTAGGGGGATGCCTACCCTAAGCAAGTGATGAATTCCTTTGGTGAAATGGGTGGATGAGAACAATTTGCTCTAATTGTGGCCATGAAAATGGTAGAAGTAGGCACTGTGGAGTGCCTAGGGCTTGGTCAGATATTGAGGATGCCACGGTCATCCTTGGCATATCACAGGTCACCACCAAATGTCTTGATTTTTGTCTTGCCATTGGACTTGAGTGACTCTAGAAGAGAGAGTGAGACTGATGACTTTGTGTAAGTCTGCCTAACAAATCCAGTTTACGCGTATGCTGTGATGTCACTGGTCCTTTTTGAAAACAAAAGACAAATAGCAACAATGATGACTATGACAACCAAAAAGCTTTGAAGTCATGAGTATCAGTCAGTTGAAGGAACTGGTGATATTTAACTTGGGGAAAGTAAGAGGATGTGATTGCTATATTCTAAATAGAAGCAATAATTAGAAGGAGCAGAGAGGAAAATATAAGCTTAAGGTAAATAACAGTTTCCTTATCATTGTTTTTCAGTTGTTTTTCAATTGTGCCTGACTCCTTGTGACTCCATTTGGGGTTTTCTTGGCAAAGACACTGGAGTGCTTTACTGTTGCCTTCTTAAGTCACCTACTTGCCCCCTTGCACTGCATTGCAGAGAAGAGGTCCTAGTAGAGTTTGAATTAATTACCCTTTTAAAGTTCTTTTTCTTCTCTGAGATTTGTTTACTTATAAGACATTTTAGGATTTAGAAAATTCTACCCTCACTACAATGCTATAAGATAAGTAGTGTAAGTCCTAGTCTATTTTCATAAATAAGGCATTGAGGTCTAGAGTGGGGGAATGATCTTATTTGCCCATGAGACATAGATTTTGTGTCAAAGCTAACTGGATTCAGTTTTTTCTGTGTGTAAAATGAAGTATATACACATACATTCACACATATATATCACTTCACTATAATTTAAGCCTTGGTTTATGAATCTAAATGCACTTTTCAGATGCCATCTTCTTTTTTAAAATGTTGATGTCATTTATTTCTTTTTCACCTTCCTTTCCAAATATAACCTTTCCCCACTCCCTTCTCCTTGGCTCTAACAGGAAGCTCTTTATTATAACAAAGAATAAAAGAGAAAGTAAAAAAAAAAGACATTTAGCAGAATCAGTCAGCATATCAACCCATACCCAACCTGTGAAAATTGGAAAGGAAGGAGTAATTTCTTGATTCTTCTTTGGGGTCACTCTTGGTCTAATGAAATTTTTTTCACCAGATGTTCACTTCACTTCTCAGTATCCTTTCCTTTTCCAGACCTTCTGTTCTCAATCTGTGTTCCAGTTCAGGTATTTCAGTTGTATTTGATCCTGTGTAACCACATTTGAGATTTTCTTGGCAAAGATACTGGAGTGGTTTGCCATTTCCTTCTGCAGATCATTTTATAGAAGGGGAAACTAAGTCAACAGGGTTGACTTGCCTAGGGTCATTCAGCTAGTAATTGTTTGAGGCTGGGCTTGAACTCAGGAAGAGGAACCTTTCTGACTCCAGGTGCAGTGCTCTATTTATAGTGTCACCTAGGGCTGCTCTTCCAATCAACAGCAGTGCTGAAAACACTACCTGGGTCCTTAAGGTCTTCAGTTTTTTTCCTAGAACTTTAAAATCCCTAGCAATGATTTCCAGGTTCCACTTGAACTGTCATCATATACATGGCTAAAAGTGGAGTTCAGTCATCAAGCTTGATAAATTTGTTATGTCTCACACTTATCTACTGTAAATGTCATGTTGACCTGAGAGGAAAATGGAGAGTAAACAGCTACTACTGTTTTCACTTCCTCTTCTGACCCACACTGCTTGATCTCTCTGCAATCCATAAGATTGTTTCTTGGAGTCAATCAGCTGCTTTCTGCTCAGAAGGCTCAAATCCCTGACATTAAGAACAACTGCCTACCAGATATCTGGCTCGAAGTATTCAGCAAGCCTTCTTCTCTTGTCCTTTTTTTTTTTCTTTCAGTCTCCTAATATAGGTCAGGATATCCTGTCTCTTCAGGTCCTTTTTACTCTTTTGTTTCTATATTGAAAGATTATCCCTTTCCTTCATTTTTCAAAGAACACTTCCTTCTCCCTGATATTAGAAAAAAGAGACATTTCTCCAGACTCTTAATCTGAGACTGTGAACTTAAAATTTTTTTAATACTCATACTTTAATATAATTGTTTTTCCTTTGTAGTTCTATGTATTTTATCATATGTATTTATGAACATCATTCAGGGAAGGGGGTCTATAGGCTTAACCAGACTGCCAAAGGACTTCTATGACAAAAAATGTTAAGAACTCCCCAACTCAGTCCTTTTGCCTAGGAGGTAGATTAATCTGAGCTCTGGGATTACATAGAAATTATTTGGTCATGGTAGAAAGACAAACGTCTTGTGTTTTCTCTGTGTTATTACAAAACTGCTGCTTCCTTCAGTATTTGCTGGAAGTGAGATTACCTAGTCATCAACTCTTCTTTGCATCTGTAGCTCTGTCTGGTTTTAACTCCATGGAATAAGATTTCCTTCCCAGGACAAGCTCATCACTTTTAATTTCATCACTCTACTGCTAACTCAAGCCCGGGTACCACTACCCTCAGCCTCTTCTCTCTGGTTGAAGGGATGGAGTATCAAATTCCTCCCTAAGTCTTCCTTTACAGAAGGCAGAAATTGGACCGCAGCTCTACCTGGTTTCAACCCCATGGAACAAGATGCCCCTTGGTGATCTGCATCCCACCTCCTTTCCAGGCCTTTCCCCATTACATTGTAAGCTCCTTAAGGACAGACTCTTTTTCCCCCCCTTGTATATCCAGCACTTAGCACCGTGCCTTACACATTGATAGGTGCTTAATAAATGTTTATTAATCAATCTTTTGTGGTCTTTGGTGATAGCTGTTCTGGCTGAACATTAATGGCAGATTGCCTGCTGATCATACCACTTTGCCTTCACTATTGGGGTTTCAGTTACTGCAGAGATCAAGGCTATGATTTGCTTGCAATTACATGGATTATAAGTAACAAAGTGAAATTTGGACTCCGTTTTTCTGGTTCTAAATCCAGTGATTCAAACTTGACTCTTAGATGTTGTATCAGTACCCTCAGGAGGGTTAATTTTAGCACCAGTATCCTAGTTTGCCAGCAGGGAGATATTCTTAGGAGGAAAACTGGTACTTCTGAGACAAAAAAGGAAAAAAATAAAACCCCTCATTGGTAGTCTAGGCCCTTAACTTCATTGTTGCCTTGGCATGAGGTTATATATACCTCTCTCAACATGAAAACCAATTTGACATCTTAGTATTTCTGCTGAGCCCCTCAGTGTTTTTTTCCTTCTTTAGCAAAGCTATAGTTTATGTGATCTACTCGTGAACAAATGCCCATGCTGTTCTGAGCCAAGTATCTCCCATAAAGTTCCCTCTGGCTGTAATTATTATCAGGTGGATTCTGAGGTCCATGTGGTTACTTCATCGTTCTGCATTTCTTTTTCCCCCGTTGTGTTTCAAACAGAACTCCATGGTAACGAGATTGTCCTTCTGGTGTCCTGAAAAAAAAAAAAGCAAAAAAGACGAAGAAATGCAGAGAACCGAACTCCGTAGAGCATGGTTTCCCCATGATAAAGAATATCCTTATGATTCAGTGTTTTACTTGGCCTTCCAGGTTCTCTGAACCTCACTTTTAAAATATTTATTGGTGCAGTTCTATTAAGACATGCTTCAGGGAGCCAAGTCTGTGTTTGATATGTTTTGCTCAGCACAGTTTCTCAATTTGTAAAAAGGCTCTGGAAACTTTCCTTGTTGAACAGACCACTTGGACACATGGGTTTATGATATCTACTCAGGCAAATAGAACAGAAATCTGAGTTTGAAAAAGTTCAAACCCTTTGAGTACAGGCTGAAACCCAATCACGCAAATGACTACTACAGGAGAGCTCCAGTGGACACAGACACCAGGGCTTAGCTCTCTCTCTTCATATAAATAACATTGAGAGAACACTTTTTTTCTTCCTTTATTATTTATAGCTAGGAAACTTCAGCTACAACATGATCAGCTCCTTAGTCTCATATGTGTTGAATGGGCAAGGTTAGGTGGACTAAAGCACAGAACAAAAATGTGGCCCCCCTTTCCTAGACCTCCTATAACTTTAGAAAGAGAGAGAGCCTTACTTTGCACCCAGCCTGCAGGACTAACTGAGCTTAGAGTCCGGAAGATCTGAGTCAAAATCTAGCCTTAGACACTTTCTAGCTGTGTGACCATGGACAGTCACTTAACCCTCTTTGGCTCAGTTTCCTCATCTCTAATGTGAGTTGGAGAAGGAAATGGCAAATTACCCTGCTATCTTTGTTATGGAGAACCTCAAATGGTGTCACCAAGAGTCAAAAAGGCTTGAAAATGACCAAGCAGGAACAACACTGTCTGACACCAATATGGTGTGGTGCCATCGTACCACCTGAGAAGGAGTGAACCAGTCCAGGGCAATAATGGGACAGGTCAAAGAACCTGAACCAATGAGTGTAGCTTCAGATCCATGAATAATTGCTTATTCTCCAGCTGGAACAGATATCAAACCTGTCTCCCCCACCCCAAAATATAAATATATATTTGCATGTGTGTTCATATACCTCACAGGAATAACTTGTATATCTACATAGATACAGATATATAATCAGGCTTACAGTTCTATGTTGAACCAGGAATACAGGTTCTCATGGACCAAGCTTCCCTAATACTGAGATGTTTCCAAGTTCTAGACTGGCACAGGGAAAGGGACAGAGATTTTGTCCCAGGATGCCAAATGTAGAGGGTACACAAAGAACCAATATTCAGAACATGTAGTTATCATGAATAACTTGGCAAGCCCCTCCCCTCAAACTTCTCAAAACCTGCCCACTTCCAAGCAAGCCTCTCTTGCTGATTTCTCAGGATCTTTGCCTCTTCCACAAAGCAACGACCTAGCCTCCCTCCCTCCCCTCAAATGAAGCCCACTTTCCTCTAGACTTGCTTTTTGTTATTACACAGAAGTTCATAGTTCTGGCCCTGCCCACCCAGAGAACCTGAAGGACACATGTTTAACCACTTAGGGGTACTGCTGACCAGTTGTCTTAGCCTATTCAAGAATAAAGATCAAAGAGGGGGAAGCCGGGTAGCTCAGTGGATTGAGAGTCAGACCTGGATACGGGAGGTCCTGGATTCAAATGTGGCCTCAGACACTTCCTAGCTGTGTGACCCTGGGCAAGTCACTTGACCCCCATTGCCTAGCCCTTACCACTCTTCTGCCTTGGAACCAATACAAAGTAAGGCAAGGGTTTTAATAAAAAATTAAAAAAAAAAAAAGAAAAAAGAATAAAGATCAAAGGCTTTCTGTCACTCATTTACAATGGTTATATGGTCCCCATATAGCACCAGAAGGTACTGCTTCTCAGAGGTCTGGCTGATTCTTTCTCTTAGCTCTGCCCCTTTGGGGGTGGCAATGCTTGCCTTGTTTAGGGATTTCATTTGTTTGCATTTATCCAATGGCTCAGCTGCCACCAACTTAGGCAATTCTTTTTATTCAGTTACTGTTATGAGGATGGGAATTCCTGGTTTCTTCCTAGACTAGATAGACATTTTCCCTCCCTCACCTTTGAGATACAGGCAAACAAATAACCCGGTAGTTCAAGAAAACAGTTTAGATGATCAAAACTTCTCTTTGCTATACCTTCAGGGGCAGTCATTAAAGCATTCCCTGAGTAGACACTCATGGCAAGGTTGGATACTGGAAGTCCTGTGTGGCTTACACCACCAGCTGCTTTATCCACTCTGTCTCCTCACCTGTCCCTGATCTATTCCTGGCTATGGCTGTCAATCCTTCACTGTTTTCCCCCAAGCTTTTTTTTCTGAAAGACTTAATTCTGGAAAATGGTGAAGGCACTTTTGAAAGGAAGTGTGACACATTGGACAATGCCACTTTTTCCTAAGCTCTTTTCCCTTCAGAGAAGTTCTTGTTCTACTATCACCCAGCCTGTCCGATAAGATCATGTTCATGTCCTCCTCTGACCCTTTGCCCTAGCAACCTCCCTCCCATCCAGATTTCACATTCCAATTCTTCCTTATCCCTTGCCCCTTCCCTGCTGCTACTGCTGCCTGGAGAGGGTGAAGCAGTATAAGAAGACATGCATCACTTGGGCTCCTCATCACTACTCCCAGAGGATCCTGAGGACTTTCCTACCAAAGCTGTCATAGTGTTTAGAGTTAGAGGGACTGTATAGCTCATTTAATCCAGTCCCCTTATATTATATCGGAGGAAACTTGAGTGCCAGAGCAGTTAAATGCCTAAGGTCACATAATTGTTAAGCATCAGTTTTGAACCCCAATCCACTGATTCCAGATATTTCAACACAAGAACCACAAGTCACTGAATGGTGCAACTCTGTCTTTTGGCTAAGTCCCTCCTACTTCCTAGAGAGAGGCAGGGAAAGGAACAAGTGCCTAGTCAAGATGCTTCTTGTACTTCCCTCAAGGTAGATATCCCAGTCTCCTTTGAAGAGGGGTGCATAGAATTATCTATTCATGCCAATGCACTTGAATAGTCTACATGGACAATACATCATTTAAATGGGTATAAAATTTACATAGGGAATGAAGTCTTTCTTCAATCAATAATCAATAAATGAGTATATATGAAGCCCTTACCATATTCTAGGCATTGTCCTAAATCCTGGGAATTTAAGGAAAAGGAATGAAACAATCCCCATTGAAGGGGAGTTTATATTTTAATCAAGGAAACAAGAGCATATACAAATAAATGCAGCAGAATACAAAGTGAATAAATGCAAAAATACACAAATCATTGAAGTAGTTTGGGGCAGATATGAAATGTTGTGAATGCAGAAATGACTAAATTTAGCAACTGATTGGATAGTGGGGGAGAGGAGTTTATGATGTTGAGGTTATAAATTTGGGAAAGTTGAAGGACTGTGGTACCTTTGATAGAAACCGAGAAATCTGGGATAGGAGTGGGCTTTGGGGAAAAAATGATGATTTAATATTCTGGAAATTTGAGGTTAATTTGTCTCTGAAACAACCATTTTGAAATGTCCAGATGGTCTTTGGTGTTAAGGAACTCAGAGAAGAACCTGGACTAGAGATACATGAAGATTAAGAGAATGGTGTACTTGCTGACAGCTGGGAAGGCTCAGGTGCTACCTCCTACATGATACTTTCTCTTATTTACCTCTACTGTTAGTACTAACTCCCACTTTGAAATTACTTTGTGTTATTCCCTCTGCCTTGGTGCCTTTGCCAATTCTGTTTCTTATATCTCTTTCATTTTTCCCAACTTAAATTACAGTGGAAAACTTTGATCCCCATCAGACCTTATATAATGTTTTGTAACTCATAATGTGATTTATTTTATAATGTGCATTATAGTTGTATGTGAATTAATTGCATTCCTCCATTAGATAATAGGGGTGTCAAGATGGCACAGTGGATAGAACATTGGTCTTGGAATCAGGAAAACTCATCTTTTTTAGTTCAAATCTATCCTCAGACACTTCCTAGCTGTAGGACCCTGGACAAGTGAAGTAACCCTGTTTTCCTCAGTTCCTTATCTGTAAAATTATCTGGAGAAGGAAATGACAAAACATTCCAATATCTACGCCAAGAAAACTCCCAAATGGAATAATAAAAAGTCTAACATAACTGAAATGGCTCAACAACAAATTAGACAGTGAGTCTCATGAAGGAGAAGATCAAGACATATTAAAATGTTGTAAATTTCCTAGACCAAACAGTACACTGGGCATGCTAAATATACTGGGAGTACTTAATAAGCTCTTTTTATATTAATTCTATAACATGACAAGTTTATTTTAAATTTTCAATACATTTCATGAGCTTGATTTTAACCAGAGAAAATTTACAGGTCATCTATACTAGTTCCCTCATTTTACAGATGAGGAAACCAAAGTCATCACCAAATATTTATTAAGTTCTTTTACTAGGTGTTAGGCTGGGGTTGCAGATAGGTATAAGAAGAAAGGACAATCTCTGCCTTCAAGGAGCTTACATTCTAATAGAGGAGGACAACACATGAAAGAGAACTGATACAGTAAAGGAAAGAGAGAGAAGATACCATGTGGGGCTTGGAAGAGAAATTCTAAACTCCTGAGAGTTAGAAGCAAAATCTAGAGAGAAATGAACACATGGCTGTCCTGGATTCTTTCCTTTAAATGGAGGTTCTGGGAGGAACCAGCTTTGACTGATTTAGAAGGAGGATGAGTCAAAAAGGGTAGAGAGAACTTCCAGAGTATGGAGGCTGTGGTTACATGTTAAAGAAAGTCAGAGTTAGGAATGAAGCCCAGAGAGCAATGAAGTCCCCAAGATTTAAGAGTCTAACCTAGTGCATATAGATATTAAGTAATTAAATGGCAGAAGTGGGATTTGAACTCAAGCTTTTTGATGCTAGAACTAGTGCTAAGGTTGGGTGGGAGTTAAATGACTTGTTCGGGATCATTCGGCTGGCATGTATTGGAGCTAGGATCTAAATCCATGGCTAAGCGTCCATGTCTCTGGCCATGCTATATTCCATAATACTCTCATATAGAGCTTTAGAGTGTACAAAGCACTCTCCATACCACACCATGGTGAGGAAGATAGTATAGCAGAATCATTCTGATCACAGATGAGGAACCTACACCAAAGCTTCCACTGAATCCTCATTAGGGGGTGGAAGTATTCATGAGTCCTCAGAGGCTGGACCACTGGGACACAAACTAGGTTTGTAGAGATGCTGAGGACTACAGGGTTGGCAATCCAAGGTCGATGTTTTGGGAGGATGTAGTTATTTATGAAACCATCTGCTAAAACATGGAGGGATTGCAATTAGTGGCAGATGAAGTAGGGCCTACAACCTGGGGACTTTTTTTAGCCCTTACCTTCTGTCTTAAATCATCAATTCCAGGGCAGAAGAGAGGTAAGGCATAGGCAATTGGGGTTAAGTGACAAAGTTTGACAATATCTGAGGCCAGCTTTGAACCCAGGATCTCCCATCTCTAGGCCTGGCTCTAGATGCCCCTTAACTGAGGACTTCTTAATAGAAGTTGCATAATTTCAACCTCATCAGTTTTGCAATTGTTCCACATTGTTTGGTTCATGGAAGGCTAGGACAAGGAATCTGACTACAGAAAGAGTACGTTCTTAGAGCTAGGTAGATTTTGGCTTGAATTCTACCTTGACACATACTAATCTTGTAAGTTTGTGTTTGCTAAACAATAAATGTTTTTTGACCACTGATTATGTGACCATTGGCAAGTCCTTTAACTCCCTTAGGCTCAGTTTCCTCATCTGTAAAACAGAATAATAATATTGATAGTACCTACCTCCAAAGGATTTTATAATACCATGTTATATCAGATATAGCATATATAATTATGCTGGGGCAGGCAGTGGAAAGTTTATATAGTGCATTTAAGGTTTGCAAAGAATTTTGCAAATATTATCTCAACTGATCCTCACACTGACTCTTGAATTTAGGTGCTATTATTATCCCCATTTTATAGATGGAGTTTTTTTTTTTAACATTTTACAAACAGAAGTTAAGGGATTTACCTAGGTTATATGGCTAATAAGTTCTTGAGGCAGGATCGGAACTCAGGTCT
This sequence comes from Monodelphis domestica, assembly GCF_027887165.1. NCBI lineage: Eukaryota > Metazoa > Chordata > Mammalia > Didelphimorphia > Didelphidae > Monodelphis > Monodelphis domestica. The sequence continues at coordinate 324,014,687 of NC_077227.1, read as the reverse complement.
TCTTGACTTGAGGCTCAGTGCTCTTACCACTCTCCTACCAGGTCATGGACTGAATTTGGAATCTAAATGACCTGAGCTAAAATCCTGACTTTGCCTAATTATCTGAGTTATCTCAGTCAAGTCTTTTAATCCCACTAAGCCTGTTTCCTCATCTGTAAAATTAGGTGAGACTAAGAGCCTCCTAAAGTCTCTTCCAGCCCTGAAACTATGATACTACTGCTGCTGCTGCTGTTGTTGAAGATTATAATAATGATGGATAAGGAAGCTTGGATGCCAGGAAGACTAAGACAAATACAAATATATTCAAAAAAGTTTCCTCATTGGTATATTCTATCTAGAAGAACATACAGCCTCTCACAAACTGGAAGGGGCTAAATTCAACTTCGGTGTGTTGGCTTTTTAATCCCAGGATCCTCAAGACTCCTTCCTGCCTGCCTGCCCTCAACTACTTCACTTTCTATTACTTTTCTCTAAAAACTTGTCATTAGCGACCAAATCTTAAAGATGTCCAGACCAGTTCTATGTGTGGCTGACCAGCTCTTTCCCCCCTTCTGCCCCTCCCCTTCCTGTTTTGCAGTTTTCCTTCACTTTCCATTTTTTCTCCCTTAATGAACACAATGCTAATCTTGGGGTGGGTGAATGGAAGAGGCTGCAGACATTAATGAGAACTGCTGGAGTCCAATATGGGTCTCAAAAGGAGTTCTTTTTTGGGTGAAGAAGAAAAACACGCTGATTAGAATAATGAGGTGAACTCGCTTTGACTGTACAAGAGGAGAAACATGCTCTTAGTCATAGCTCCAATTTTAGTGCCAGCATTTCAATTTTATTCTTTCCTCCTCATTTAAAATCTCCCTCAATAGCAGTAAAGAGGCTGTTGAAGGGGAATGAAAGTTTAGGCAACTTGGGTAATAACCTGCATCTGCCCCATTACCATGGAGGCATCCACTTTTGAGAGAGTGTTTTTTTTTTCTTTTCTGCTCTAAATACAGAACTATCCAGTTCCCAACCCAAGGGCATGTGATCTTTTATTTTTTCCAAGGGCTGAGTGATAAGGGCCACTTACTGATCACATTTAAGAATAGAAATCATTGGTGACCTCCTTAGGACCTACCCAGGAAGCACTGGGAAGAGTTTTCCCACCATTCCACAGTTTGTCTGAGACATCTTGTATTAGTTTATTTTTGCTTGTCTCTTCTGGAGCCTTTTAATCATAGAATTCTGTCCTTAATACCTACTTCTCCCTTTCCCATACCACACACACACACACACACACACAATTATACTGTATGCTAATATATATACCACATATGGTATATATATGTAACATACATACACATACAAATGTATATGCATGCTATGTAAAGATATACACACATAGCAAAATGCACATATATACAGTATTCTTACATGCACACATATATACATACATATATGTTTGTATAGGAAATGAAACAATTCTGGAGACATTTGTTTAATATCTATTTGTAAAAGGTCCTATGATTGGCATTGGGAATACAAAGATCAAAAAGAAAATGAAAAAAGATGCAGCACCTGTCCTAGAGGAACTTGAGATATTCGAGGAGGAATCAGACATGCACAAAAAATAAATACAATACAACATAGAGTGTGATGAGGCCAAAAAAGAGGTCCAAGCAAAATGTATCAAGAAATAGGAAAAAAAAAATCACTTTTATCTGGATAGCTAAAAGGCCTCTCTGATCTTAATCTTGAAAGAAAACTTTCTTTCAAGTTTGTGTGGAAATGAGGAAATGAATTTCAAGCATTTGGTACCATCTGCATCAAAGGGTTGATTGGGAAGAACAAGATGGGAGAAAGTCCAGTGTGTCTGTAACAGAAATTACCTGATGGAGAGGAATCTAAGATATGGCAGTGTAGTGTTGTGGGAAAGGCACTGAACTTTGAGAAACAGTTTTGAATTTTGGTTTTGAAACTTACCAATCATGTGTCATTGGCTACTACTTCCAGTCTGTTTCCTCAACTGTAAAATGAGGGTAAGAATACTTAAATACTTCGTAACAGTTTGTACTTTGTAAACCTTAAAATGATTGAACATTTTAAATAAATTAAAAAAATTTAAATAAGTAAAAAAATTGAATATTTAAGTATGCTATTGGGAAAGTACATTGGAGTCAGATTTTGAAGTGCCTAGAATGTCAGGCCAAGGAGTTCATATATTAATTCTTTAGTGAGTCGATGAGCATTTATTATGTGCACACTATTTGCCAGGTATAGTGAGTGCTAAGTGTTGTGAATAAAGATCAAGGCAGAAAGGGGCAGCAAGGTGGCCTAGTGGATGGAGAGCCAGATCTGGAGACAAGAGATCCTGGGTTCAAATGTGACCTCAGATACTTCCTTGCTAGGTAATGATCCTGAGCAAATCATTTAATCCCAATCACTTATCCTTTGCCACACTTCTGTCTTGGAACCAATACTTGATATCAATTCTAAGATAAAAGGTGAGGATTTTAAAAGAAAAAAAGCAGCAACAATGGCAGTAACAAAATGTTGAAAACAATAGGGTCAAGAAAGGCAAATATATATTATAAAAGTGTATATATACATTATAATGTTCATGCACAAGTATGTGTGATTAAAATTGCATAAGAAGAATGTATTGAAGGACAGACTAGACAAAGGCAAAGATTAGAGGCAGAGAAACCACTGAGAAGGCTACCATAATACTGTGAGTGAGAAGTGATAAAGTCCCAAACCAGGATGGGGACTGTGGGAATAGGAGAGAAGTAATAAACATTTATTTGATGCTTACTAGGTACCAGACATTGTGTTAAAGTAGTTCACAAAAATCTCATTTGATGTCAATAATAACTCTGGGAATAGGCAATATAATTATTCCTATTTAATAGCTGAGGAAACTGAGGCAGACGTGTCCAAGATAACTCAACTATTAAGTGTGGAGGGCAGTTCTTTCTGATTCCAGATCCCAATCTACTAGTGAGGGGAAAAAATGGAAGAGGCAGGGTAGGAGAAGAATTGGAAACTGATTAGATTCAGATAAGAGGGAAGGGTAGCAGCTGGCTCAGGTTTTGAATTTGGGAGAATAGTGGTTTTTACAAGTCTGGTTCATCTGGTTCACTTTCTCAAGGAATAGAAATCCAATCCCATACATTTTAGGTCTAACTACAGGGTTTTATAATAGAATACAAATCTCTTAGATAAAAAAAGTCAGACTACAAGAAGTCCTATGCTTCCTCATCACACTACCATTTTTTGGTCTCAATAGTGTCCCGAATCCTTACAATCCAGGAAATCAGTTCTGCTTAGAAGTGCAGATTGAATTAGTGACCCATCGTGGTTAAGGATTGTAATGTCTCCTACATTAGATTATAAGCTTCTTGAAGGCAAGGCCTCTCTTTTACCTCTTTTTGTATCTCAGGGTTTATCACCATTCTATCTATCACCATTAAGAAATAATTATAAATAATAATTATTATATAATATATTATAATTAGTATGTAATACAGTATAATAATTGGTATATGATATAAAATAGTAATATAATAATTAGTATTGATTGATTGATATTCATGAGGATTTTTTATTTGAAAAAATTATTTAATTAATTTAGAATATTTTTACATGGTTACATGATTCATGTTCTTTCCCTCCCCTCCTCCCAACCCCCTCCCATAGCCAGCGAGTAGTTCCACATGTGTCGTGAGGATTTTTTATAAAGGCCTAATAAAAACCCTGGAGGCAGCTTGACAGAGTGGAAAGAGTTTTGGGCTTGAAATCAGGAAGATTCATCTTCATGAGTTCAAATTTTATTTCAGATACTTACTAGCTGTGTGACCCTGGCAAATCACTTAACCCTGTTTGCCTCAGTTTCCTGAACTGTAAAATGAGCTGGAGACAGAAATGGTAAACCACTCCAATATCTTTGCCAAGAACATTCCAAATGGGGTCACAAAGAGTCATGCATGACTGAACAACAACAAGGAACCAAAGACTCTCAACTTTTAGAACTTACAAGGGTGGTTCCAAAGTTGGAAAAATTTATCTCAAGCTTGCTTCTCAGGAAGAGACATACTCAGGAAAGAATTACAAAGCAGTAAAGGAAGCTAGGAATTTGAGATCTAGTCTCAGATTGATCTAAGACAACACATATTCCCCAGCTGCTATGTGCTTGAAGGTACCATGCTGATGAGGCAGAAGGAAGAAAGGCATGAGGAATTTTGATATGTTTAGGAGAGAGAGAATGAGAAAGAGAAAGAGACACAGACAGACAGACAGACAGAGAGTTCTTTCTGGCATATCCTCCTCAAATCCCTTCATTATCCATCCTAATGTATGGTACCAAAGGACTATCAAGATCTTCAGTACTGGGCTACACTATGACTACCTGAAAGCATCTGAGGCAACTCAGCACATGTTCAAAGAAATGTACTCTCATTCAATTCCCAATACACTAGGCATTGAAAATGAACACTGAGAAGGTGTTTGCCCCAAACGTAGCACTTTGGATCCCAGAATATCTGAACATGGAAATTGTCGAACTAAATATTGGCAGATTCAGATGAAGAGGGAAGCAGAGTTGGAGCTCTGTCTCTGAACTGAAGGAGAATACTGGGTGTATATGTGAAAAAGACATTAGTTCTGCTTGGAATCTGTGATTTCACCAATATAGGGAATTCTCAGCAGATGGAAACTCTTGTGCAATTCATAGTTTAAACAGTGCTGTTGAACTCAATTAGAATTAGAAACGAAGCCCACTTAACAGTACATAAGGATTCTTGACTTAGAGCATATTGACTTGTAAACCTTAAAATTTCCCAGACCCTACTTTATAAGATTGGATTAAGACCATTCCCCATTTGGGCAGTGAACTCTACTTAAAGCAGGAATGTGAGAACTCTACTTCACCAACTTGGGTCTGCCCTAGGAGAAGATAAAGTTGTAAACTCTTTTCTGAACAATGAAAAGAACTTAAACCCATACTTTTCTTAAGCTAAGTACCTATAAAGGTCAAGCAACTTGTGAATTTACAAGGAACAAAGAACTGGAAAACTTACCTAGAGCTTTCCTGGTGTGAATTACTCAAAAATCCACACCTTCTTAGGTGTGGACTAAGAATGGTCTGTCCTTTGAAAAATGTCTACTGTGATTGGTGGATGTAAGAATTTGGGGGAGGTGACAAAGGAGAAAATGCCCTATATAAGGAGATGAGAAATATGAGTAAAAAACAGTCAGCTGGGAAAAGCTGCCTTGAAGGGTCTCTCTCGGGACTCTCTTGGGGACTCATTCTGAAACATTCAGATTCAGGATTGAGCTGGTGAAGTCAGCTGAGATGATGCTGGCCTGGTGTCACTAGAATCCTTGCTTGGACAGATCTTGTGGTGAGTGATTAAGATATAAGGACTGACTGATCTTTTCTTTTAGGGCTTAGGCCTGGGTTGGCCAGGGCTGCCTGGGCTGGCCTATTCTTTTCTCATTATTTCCCTTTTTCTTACTCTTTCTCTCTTTCTTTAATTCCTCATTGTATTATTAATTAAAGTCTCTATAAAACCCAGTTGACGGGTATATTCATAATTGGGAATATTTCCCTGGCGACCACCTTATATTTGATTTTAAACAAGACACTGTAGTGAAAACATATTTTCTGCGGTCACAATTTACTTATATCTATCTTATATCTATCTTATATCTCTTATATCTATCACAATTTATATCTTCCACTACTTTACTCACTACAGTTTACAACCTCAACTATTTTAACTATTAGTTTATGGCATCCACTCTTTTAAATGCCACAGACTTAGAGAACCACATACAATGTTAATGTTATCTTTGCTCCATTATATTTTTATTTATTAAATTTTCACTAATTACATTAAAAAAAAAACCCTTACCTTCCCTCTAAGAAGCAATACTGTATTTATCAAAGACAGAAGATAAGGAAAAGCTAGGCAATGGGGGTTAAGTGACTTGCCCAGGATCACACAGCTACTAAGTGTTTGAGTCCAGATTTGAAACCAGAATCTCCCATCTCTAGGTCTGGCAATCAATCCACTGAGCCACCTACTTGCTCCCCCCAACACCATTACATTTTAATTGGATTCACATGGGAAATCAGGTTCATTTGACACCTCTGGTCTTAGGAAATTATTTGTCTGTAGACACCAAAAAGTAATTGACCTGTCCAATGTCACATCAGGACTTATTCAGTCTCTAAGGCTCATTCTTCATATGTCAGACTATTTCTCTTTGTAGAAACTAACTATCTATCTATCTATCTATCTATCTATCTATCTATCTATCTATCTATCTCCATTTCTGTCTATCTATACATCTGCCCATCTGACTATCTCTGTTTCTGTCTCTCCGTTGCTGTGTCTGTCTGTCTGTCTTTTTGTCTGTCTGTCTCTCTCCATCCATCTATCTATTTCCTCATCCCTCCCTCTACATTTGGACTCACTGGAGTTTAGATTGAATATATGTGGGTCTATATGCCAATTTAGATTAATGATAGTGTGGATCTCTGTGGACATCTGTATTAGAGCAGTATAATGAAGGAAAACTATAACAGGGATAGGACCAATGCTTTGGAAGGATTTGGAGAAGAGGGAGATAGGAGCTCTTGAAGGAAAACACACCAAAATTTGTGGCAAGATTTTGCTCAAAGAATCGGAGGCTCAAAACTGTTCTGTCCAGAGATATAAAAGATGAACTTTAGGGTGGTGAAATGTCCTAAGAGCTGATGGATGTAAAAATTAAAATTAAATTTTAATAATAAAAAATTATATTTTAGGAGATTTATTAAAGCATCATTACGAATAAAGAAATAAGAGGGATACAAAATAAAGACCACATGCCCATGGCTGATCAGTCTGTTGAAAATCCCACCCACCACCATCGAGCCAAGACACCAAAAAGAGGGCAGGACCCTAATTATTATTATAATTCCCTCCTAATATCCCCTGTCTACAGGAAGTATTTAATGCCAGGAAGTCAGTGGGCTCCCAGGAAATGTAGTTGTTTTTTAGGGTAACAGATTTTCAATTATACATGGAATGACCCAAGCTATAGATCAGGGTGTACATATTTATTGAGGGTCTGGATGCTTCTCACCTCCTATTCCAGGAAAATCTCTACCTTTTTCCAGAACAGCCCACCCTTGGGTGTTTTGAGGTGTTCTAGGCAGAAAATGCTGGAAAATGGTCATAGAGGAGGAGGGTACAAATCCAGGTAAAGGTGTGTTTTGGGTCTGACATATCATAGGTGAACTTAAGAGCACCAAAAATGGAATAAGGGACATGTAAAGGTTTGGAAGATTCCCCTGAACTGTACGAGTCTTCAGTGCATATGTCATATGTCCCGCCCCCCCCCCCCCCCCCACTGTCCCACCTACCATCATTTGTCAAAGTAAGAGACATCTTACTACCCTCCTGGAATGCCTTTATCTAGGTGAGGAACTTAAGGAGGGTACAGAATAGAACAAGACAACTATAGGTGATTAATGATACATAACAATACAGAACTAATGTAAATATAGAACAATGCAAGACCAGCATAGGTGATTAATAATGCACAACAGTACAAAGCCAATATAAATGATTAAAAATACAGATTTTTCAATGTGTGTTAACTAGTGCTAACTGGTGAAAAAGACAAGATTTCAGAACATGAGGGTCCTGCTTCTATCACTGCCAATCTCCATCAGAGCCATGTATCAAAATATCATGGTAGTGGGATATACCTTTCTGAAAAAGAACCTTTATATTCCTGGAGGAAGCTGCAATTTTAGCCATGTCACACGATAACTTGAATTCTCATAATAACTATTAGATCTATGTGAACATAATAGAGTGCTGAGACAAATCCCATTTTCCTCTTCTTTATGCTAGTCCCAGAAGGCTAAAATGGAAGGAAAAATCAGGAGGAACAACATACCTGATTTGATTGCTTTTTCCAGCTAGTGTTCTTATTTATGGTGCCTTTCTACCCATGGCTTTTTTGACTCCCTAAATTGTAATTTGAGGTCTGAGGAGGCACAAGCAAACCAGATGTGGTATATTAAAATGACCCTACCCTTTGACATCTATTAAGAATCCAGGACTTAGATCTTGGCCAACATTTCTGCATAGGACAGATTGATATATCTGGGAGAAGATTTGGCACACATGTAATTGCTTTAGAGAAGTGAATGAAATCCTAAAAGACTCAAAGTTCCCAGAGTACATGAGACTGCATTGATGAGACTATTTTCTTAGAGTACTAGTGATTTCTCAAATTCTTCACTTGAACACATTCACAGAATTTCACTGGACTAAGGTGACATCTGGGTTGAATTAAAGAGCAAAAAAAAGGTTACCATCTTAAGTCCTTTAAGCTTTTTTTTTTTGTCTACCTGCTGAAAGTCTTCCTGGACTTTAATCAAAATCCTTCTTCTGCTATTTCCTTCCTATTTAGATCAGAATAGACATAGGCATGTAATTGCCAACAGTTGAAAGGGAACACAGATGGAACTGACTCTTAAATCTTGCTTTCCCTCACCAACAGAGCAAGAATTTCTTCTTGTAGAGTCGATCTCATAGGGAGTCATTTACTTTCTGCTCAGACACCTCCCTGACAGGGAGATCTCTATACACTGAGGCACCTCACTGAGGCATTTTGGTACAACCATATGAGGAGATAGTTTTCCCTTCTATTGGGGCAAAATTTGCCTGCTTATAACTTTTGTTACTTAGAGGCCACCCAGTATTGGTCAGTTTTCATGTGGCTATTTGGCAAGAAGACATTGTATCTTTATTTTTTTCCTTTGTACCCTTTATTTTTCCTTTCTACCCTTTCTGGTTTTGTTTAAAAAAATACACATTGCACTTTAGGAAAATAGGTCAGAGGGATTGCTCAGAAACTATTTTATTAAAAGAAAATTATCTTCTGTCCTCTGAGGCTAAATAGAATAAATTCAATTTCTCTCCCTCGTGGGTGACACTTCAAAAAAATAAACTATGAATGATAAAGTTCAAGCAAAAAGGTGTTTGTAGTTAGCTCTAATTTCATTTTTAAGCTTATAAAAGATATAATATTCTTAATTCTATAATGAACAATGATGTATAATTCAATCTTGAGGATTAATTTAAAATCAATTTAAAATTTTAGTTTATTAGAATAGTTTATTAAATTAATAAATTATTTTTATTAATAATCAGTTTAATAAGTCAATTTAACAAATTAAATACTTATTATGTAGGGCACTGATGACTTTTTTGTTGATGGGATGTGAAGAGGGCCCTTGCCCTATGTACATATTGGCTTTCTGATTCTATTTTGAGGGTAATTGATTTACTCTTAGGTGGTGTAGATCTGAGTTATCCCTTTGGACTTACCCTTTTGAAAGGAGCAGATACATATATGGAGAGGAGTGTAGATAGGGAGACAATGGAAGAGCTATCTAAAGAGAATGGAATGATATCCCTGGACTGAGTAGATGGGAGTTTATCTGCATATCCCTCCTTTCTAAACTCCTTAAGCCTAGGAAACTTTTGACTTTTGAGATGGCAGGAATTGAAAGCAACAAAGGACTTGAACTTCCTGGAAAATAGTAATACTTTGATCAAGACTGCTGGAGAGACAAAGAGAATAAGTACTGAGTACCTTGAAGAAAAGAGATCATTAAGACAGACTTTAGTTTCTGGGAGAAAGTCTACAATGTCTGAAAGGCCTTTCAGGAGAAGAGGAACCATGCAACCACAGAAATGTCAGGGGTTATCAGCAGTGGCCAAGCAATGTAGATATCTCAGGCAAATGGGAGAATTCTGGGACAAAGCTTCTTGAAGAGCTAAGAAGGAATTTCTAGACTATACTGGATTCTTGGTCTGAGCAGAAGAGTTCTGGGACCAAATGAGAGCTAAGATTTAGGAACAGCAAGAGACAGTTGTTATATGGAAGAGCTAGCAGAGATCTTGACTTTAATTAATATAAAAAGTGATGTAGGCTATCCAAGTCTGGGGCAAAGAAAGAATCACCTCTTTGGTGACACTAAAATTCTTTCTTCTTTCTGGGAAGTTTTAGTACTGTAATTCTGGAAAGTTGTATTGATATTATCCAACAGGGTAAGAAAGAAGGGGAAATTATGGAGGGGTGGGGGGAGGAAATATAAAAAGGGAGAGAAGGAGGGGGGGAGGGAAGGGAATAAAAAGGGAGGGGCTAGAAAGGGAAGCATATGAAGGGAGGGGACTAGGGGGACTAATCTAAAGTAAATCACTGGTTTAAAAGGTTATAGCTAAAAAAGAAAGGTCATAATTAGGGGAGGATATCAAAATGCCAGGGAATCCACAAGTGACAATCATAACTTTGAACGTGAATGGGATGAACTCACCCATAAAAAATAGATGAATAATAGAATGGATTAGAATCCCAAACACTACAATATGTTGTCTTCAAGAAACACATATGAGACAGGTTGACACTCACAAGGTTAGAATTAAAGATTGGAGTAAGACCTTCAGGGCCTCAAATGATAGAAAGAAGGCAGGAGTTGCAATCATGATATCTGACAAAGCCAAAGCAAAAACATACCAGATCAAAAGGGATAGGGAAAGTAAATAACTCCCTGTTAAAAGGGAGTATAGACAATGAGGAATTATCACTAATCAACATGTATGCACCAAATGGTATAGCACCCAAATTTCTAATGGAAAAACTAGAAGAATTGAAGGAGGAAATAGACAACAAAACCATATGAGTGGGAGACTTGAACCAACCATTATCAAATTTAGATAAATCAAACCAAAAGAGAAATAAGAAAGAGGTAAAAGAAGTGAATGAAATCTTAGAAAAATTAGAGTTAATAGACATATGGAAAAAATAAATAGGGACAAAAAGGAATACACCTTCTTCTCAGCACCACATGGCACATTCACAAAGATAGATCATATACTAGGTCACAGAAGCATGGCATACAAATGCAGAAAAGCAGAAATAATAAATGCAACCTTTTCAGATCATAAGGCAATAAAAATAATGATCAGTAAGGGTACATGGAGAGCCAAGTCAAAAATTAATTGGAAATTAAATAATATGATATTCCAAAATCAGTTAGTTAGAGAAGAAATTATGGAAACAATTAATAATTACATTGAGGAAAATGACAATGGTGAGACATCCTTTCAAACCTTATGCAATGCAGCCAAAGCAGTACTCAGAGGAAAATTCATATCCTTGAGTGCATATATTAACAAATTAGGGAGGGTAGAGATCAATGAATTGGAAATGCAAATCAAAAAACTTAAAAGCGAACAAATTAAAAAACCCCAGAAGAAAACCAAACTAGAGATCCTAAAAATTAAGGGAGAAATTAATAAAATCGAAAGTGATAGAACTATTAAACTAATAAACAAGACTAGAAGCTGGTACTTTGAAAAACAGACAAAATAGACAAAGTACTGGTCAATCTAATTTAAAAAAGGAAAGAAGAAAGGAAATTAACAGCATCAAAGATGAAAAGAGGGATCTCACCTCCAATGAAGAGGAAATTAAGGCAATCATTAAAAACTACTTTGCCCAACTATATGGCAATAAATATACCAATCTAGGTGATATGGATGAATATATACAAAATTATAAATGGCCTAGACTAACAGAAGAAGAAATAGAATTCTTAAATAAACCCATATCAGAAAATGAAATCCAACAGGCCATCAAAGAACTCCCTAAGAAAAAACTCCCCAGGGCCTGATGGATTCACAAGTGAATTCTAGCAAACATTCAAAGAACAGCTAACCCCAATACTATACAAACTATTTGACATAATAAGTAAAGAGGGAGTTCTACCAAATTCCTTTTATGACACAAACATGGTACTGATTCCAAAACCATGCAGGTCAAAAACAGAGAAAGAAAACTATAGACCAATCTCCCTAATGACTATAGATGCAAACATTTTAAATATGATACTAGCAAAAAAACCTCCAGCAAATGATCAGAAGGGTCATTCTCCCTGATCAAGTAGGATTTATACCAGTGATGTAGGGCTGGTTCAATATTAGGAAAACCATCCACATAATTGACCACATCAACAAACAAACCAACAAGAATCACATGATTATCTCAATAGACACAGAAAAAGCCTTGTATAAAATTCAACACCCATTCCTATTAAAAACACTAGAAAGCATAGGAATAGAAGGGTCGTTCCTAAAAATAATAAACAGTATATATCTAAAACCATCTACTAACAGCGTCTGCAATGGGGATAAATGAGATGCATTCCCAATAAAATCAGGAGTGAAACAAGGATGCCCATTATCACCTCTATTATTTAACATTGTACTAGAAACACTAGCAGTAGCAATTAGAGAAGAAAAAGAAATTGAAGGCATCAAAATAGGCAAGGAGGAGACCCAGTTATCACTCTTTGTGGATGATGTGATGGTCTACTTAAAGAATCCTAGAGAATCAACCAAAAAGCTAGTCGAAATAATCAACAACTTTAGTGAAGTTGCAGGTTACAAAATAAACCTGCATAAGTCATCAGCATTACTATATATTTCCAACACAGCTCAGAGGCAAGAATTAGAAAGAGAAATCCCATTCAAAATCACCTTAGACAAAATAAAATACTTAGGAATCTATCTCCCGAGACAAACACAGGAACTATATGAGCACAACTACAAAACACTCTCCATGCAAATAAAACTAGACTTGAGCAATTGGAAAAATGTTAACTGCTCATTGGTAGGACGAGCTAATATAATAAAAATGACCATTCTACCCAAGCTTATTTATCTATTTAGTGCTATAGCCATTGAACTTCCAAAAATTTGTTTTTACTGACTTAGAAAAAACCATAACAAAGTTCATTTGGAAGAACAAAGGGTCAAGGATATCTGGGGAAATAATGAAAAAAAAATACAAAGGAAGGTGGCCTTACAGTCCCAGATCTCAAACTCTAATATAAAGCAGTGGTCATCAAAACAATTTGGTACTGGCTAAGAGACAGAAAGGAGGATCAGTGGAATAGACTTGAAGTAAGTGACCCCAGTAAGACAGTATATGACAAACCCAAAGAGTTCAGCTTCTGGGACAAAACCCCACTATTTGACAAAAACTTCTGGGAAAACTGGAAGACAATGTGGGAGAGATTAGGTCTGGATCAACACCTCACACCCTACACCAAGATAAACTCAGAATGGGTGAATGACTTGTACATAATGAAGGAAGCCATAAGTAAATTAGGTGATCACAGAATAAAATACATATCAGACCTGTGGGAAGGGAAAGACTTTAAAACCAAGCAAGACATAGAAAGAGTCACAAAATGTAAAATAAACAATTTTGATTACATCAAATTAAAAAGTTTTTGTACAAACAAAACCAATGCAACCAAATTGAGAAGGGAAGCAACCAATTGGGAAACAATTTTCATAACAAAATCCTCTGACAAAGGTCTAATTACTCAAATTTATAAAGAGCTAAATCAATTGTACAAACAATCAAGCCATTCTCCAATTGAAGAGTGGACAAGGGACATGAACAGGTAGTTTTCAGCCAAGCACATGAAAAAGTGCTCTAAATCTCTTATAATCAGATAGATGCAAATCAAAACAACTCTGAGGTATCACCTCACATCTAGCAGATTGGCTAATATGACGGCAAAGGAAAGTAATGAATGCTGGAGGGGATGTGGCAAAGTTGGTACATTAATTCATTGCTGGTGGAGTAGTGAATTGATCCCACCATTCTCATGGGCAATTTGGAACTATGCCCAAAGGGCGATAAAAGAATGTCTGCCCTATGATCCATCCATAGCCCTGCTGGGCTTGTACCCCAAAGAGATAATAAGGAAAAAGACTTGTAGAAGAATATTCATAGCTGTGCTCTTTGTGGTGGCCAAAAATTGCAAAATGAGTAGATACCCTTCAATTGGGGAATGGCTGAACAAACTGTGGTATATGTTGGTGATGGAATACTATTGTGCTAAAAGGAATAATAAAGTGGAGGAATTCCATGGTGACTGGAACAACCTCCAGGAAGTGATGCAGAGCTGGAGGAGTAGAACCAGGACAACATTGTACACAGAGACTGACACACTGTGGTACAAGAGAATGTAATGGACTTCTCCATTAGTGTCAATACAACGTCCCTGAACATTCTGCAGGGATCCAGGAGAAAAAAAACACTATCCACAAGCAAAGGACAAACAATGGGAGTAAAAACACTGAAGATAAGCAACTGCTTGAGTACAGAGGTGGAAGGGACATGAATGAAGAGAGACTCTAAATGAACACCCTAATACAAATATCAACAACATGGAAATGGGTATGAAGCAAGGACACATGTGATACCCAGTGGACTCATGTGTTGGCTAGGGGAGGGGTGGGAGGATAAGAAAAGGATCTTTATTTACAAGGAATATTGTTTGAAAATAACCAAATAAAATAATGTTTAAATTGGAAATAATCCTCCTCCCCACCTAAATGCTTTTCTACATTCTTTCTCTCTATATATACTCAGACCCTTTTCACCTCACTAGTTCAGGTCTCCTTATTTGGACACATAGCACTTGATTTTGAATGCAGTACAATTTTTGATGATCCTTTTATTGTGATTAAAAGTTTACACTATGATTTCCTTACAACAATACTGTGAATTAATCAGTGTAACTATTGTTATCCTCATTTTCAGATGAAGAAATAGAAATTCAGAAATTCAACGACTTAGTAAACGCCCCAGTCCAACCAGTTGTAATCTTAGTCCTAACATTTTAGAAGAGATGGTGTCCTAGACTGAGGGTCATCCAAAAAGAGTTAGAATTATTCAGTAAATTCATCTCCAAGTGGGCATAGGAAAAATCAGAATATGACCACATTAAGTTGGTGAAAACTGATTGATATTCCTACTTCTGATACTTTGGGATGCATTTTGTGGTTTACTCTCAAGTGGAATATAAGCTCCCTGAAGAAAGGCACAAATTCTATTCTTTGTCTTTCTATCTCTCACACTTGGCATAATGCCTTGCAATCCAACCCCACAAACATTTATGCATTGCTTACATTAGTAGTACTAGTGTATGGGATGTTCCAAGAGGACCACACCTCTGGTGTGAAGGTTTGCTAAGCCCTTTTGTTTACCTTTTACCCAACTCTCACCTCTAAGAAGCTGTAGCATGTGTGGTGGCCATATCCTAGTAAAACTATCTCCACAGACAGGCTAATCCAAGTTGGAGGGTAACTAATAGGCTTTAAATTAACCAGTGACTTAGGGGGATGTCTACCCCAAGCATATGAAAAATTCTGGTAGAATGGGAGGATGAGAATAATTAGTTACTACAGTGGCCATGAAGGTGCTAAAGTAGGCACTGTGGAACCCTTAGGTCTTGGTCAGACATTGAAGATGTCAAAGTCATTCAGTGTATCCTATCCTAGACCATCTCTAGTCATTCTGACTATTTTCTCTCCCCTAGACCTGAATGACTCAGGAGGAGAGAGTGAGGCTGATGGCTTTATGCAACTCTGTCTGGTAAATACCAAAGTTAGATGAGCAACCCTGGAAAAAGTTCAGCAACTCATTCCACCAGAGATGCTAGTGCTCCCTGCACACCCCATCTATCCCAACCCCCGATATCCAATTACTGATCAAGTCTGTCATTTCTGCCTTTGTCACATCTATAGTATATCATTCACCCTCTTCTCTCTTTTGACACTGCTACCACCTTGATGTGGGCTCTCATCACGTCATGCCTTTACTATTACAATAGCCCCCTATTTAGTTTACCTTCTCAAGTTTCTCCCATCTTCTATAATTTGTCTTCTACTCAGCTGTCAAATTGATCTTCCTAGAATTTGGGTCTGATCATATCACCACTCAATTCAATAAATTCCAGTGGCTCTCTATTACCTCTAAGAACAAATTCACAATCTTCTATTTGGCTTTCAAAGCCCTTCATAACCTGGACCCCACCTACTTTTCCAGTTTTATTGTACCTAACTCCCCTCCATGTATGTTAACTTCCTTTCAGTTGCTCAAACAAGCCACTCAATTTCCAGATTCTGAGCATTTTTACTGACTGGATTTTTATATTTCCCTATGCCTGGAATGCTCTCATTCCTCTGCCTCTCGGCTTCCCTGATTTCCTTAAAGTCTCTGCTAAAATCATATCTTCTGCAAAATATTTTCCCAAGATGCCCTTAATCATGTCTTTCCTCTTTTAGTTATTTCCAGCTTCTGCTTATATCTTATTTGTACAAAATTGTTTTCATATTGTGTCCTCCTTTAGACTGAAGGCCTTATGAGCAGAGTCTCTATTTCTAAAAAAAATTTTTTTATATAGTCTTAGGTTGTAATATAGTGCTCATCGCATAGTAGGTGCTTGATAAACCTTGAGTGACTAAGTGATGCTGGACAAATCAGTTACCCTTAGAGTCCTCTCAGCAGCTAAGACTAAATTGCAGAGGTGCTGACTTTCATTAAGGATTTTTTTTTTCCATACCTGAGAGCTCTTTATACCAATAACATTACAAATCCAGTCCCAACACCTATCAACCTGGGGACCCTCATTCATTTGAGACACATTTCTTGGGGCCTTAAAGGATTGACTGCATGAGAAGAAACAATGTTAGGTCACAGTGTATCATAGAAATTGCTATTAAAGAGGTGGAGTAAGGTGTCTTCATTTTGAGACTAGTTATTCAACCTTGTAGTATGTTTTCTACCAATAATGCAAAACTTGGCACACCTTCAGCAACATGGAAAGCATGTGTTTCTCATTTATCAACATGAAATAAAATAAATGTGTTTTTTATGAACAATGTGACTTTCCCATACTTTTGGAGTCTTTAATAAGCTCCCAAATGAATGTTTCCTCGAAAAGAAGAAAGTGGTATTACAGAGAAGAGGAATCATCTGGGGAGGCAGTGTTGGTGGTGGTGGGAAGTGGGGGAAGTCCTGATGGGTTAAGGGATAAGAGAAATGTAAAAGTCAAATTTCCCAGCTGAACTATAAACTGTCTAGGGCACTTGGAGCATTTTCCTGCTTGAGAGACAATTTCAAAATTTAACAAATCCCTGAAACTTATATCCCTTCCACCAAGGACCTCAATTCTTCCTGTTTATACCCTTAAGAAAGAAAGTCAACATCCCTCAGAAGAAATCAAATATAACCCAGTGTCTTGGTTTCGGCAACTGGAAATTCCTTAAGGAGAATCATCTTAAATTCACTTTTATTCTCAACAAAAAGAATACAAAAAAAAAGGAAATGGGTAAGGAGGAAATATTTCCAAATACTAAGTGCAGATAAAAGAGCATTAAAATGTGAAAACCTAATTCATAATTACGTATTTTTTTGTTTTTAAAGTATATAATAAATTCAGCATGCATTTTTAAAAGTTGTCTTTCTTGTCTCTTTCCTTTTGAAAGTTATTTAGTTGATGCAGCTGAGTGGCTTAGTGGATAGTCAGGTCTAGAGACAGGACAGTCCTGGGTTCAAATGTAGTCTCAGACACTTCCTAGCTGTATGACCCTGGGCAAATCACTTAACTCCAATTGTCTAGCCCTTACTGTTCTTCCTTGGAACCAATACTTAGTATCAATTCTAAGACAGAAGGTAAGGGTTTATTTTTTTAAAAAGCAGTTATTCAGTTCTCTTCTGTGCATTAAACAATTCTTTAATAAATCACTTTTCTTAAAAACACAATACTAACAGATAAGCAGAGTCCAGAAAAGAAAAGAACACATTTGCACATTAACTGCTTCTCACAAGGTATGCCTCAATTTGATGCCTTGAGTCTATCACTTCTCCTTTAGGAAGTTAATGACATTATTAGTCCTCTGGAATCATAGCTGGTCATTACATTGATCTGAGTTCTTAAGTCTTTCAAAGTTATGTGTATTTACGATGTTACTGTTTTCATATAAATTGTTCTCCTACTTCTGCTTACTTCTTTCTGAATTAATCAGTTCATACAAGTCTTTCTAGCTTTCTCTAAAAGCATCTCCTTCATAATTTCTTAGAAAATGGGAGGGAAGGAAATGCATATTCATATAGCACCTACTATGTGCCAGGCATGGTATGTGAACCTTAAAAATTCACAGACCCTACTTCATAAGGTTAGGATTGTGAACCTTAAAAATTTCCCAGACCCTACTTCATAAGGTTGGGTTAAGACCATTCCCCATTGGGACCATTTCCCATTTGGGCAGTGAAGGTACTTGATCAGGAATGTGAGAACTCTACTTCACCATACTTAAGCATGCCTTAGGGGAAGATAAAGTTGTAAACTCTTTGCTGAACAATGAAAAGTACTTAAACCCATACTGATAGTAAGACAAAAAGTTCTTTAAGCCATGCCTATTTTAGGACTAATACAAAAGGGTGCTAAGTACCTATAAAGGTCAGGCAACTTGTGAACTTACAAGGAGCAAAGAGGTGAAAACTTACTCAGAGATTCTAGTCTACTCAGGTGTGAATTACTCAAAAGATTAGTCTACTCAGGTGTGAACTAAGAATGGTCTGTCCTTTGAAAAACGTCTACTGTGATTGGTAGATGGGAGAACTTAGGGGAGGTGACATAGGAGAAAATTCCCTTTAAATAGGAGCTCAGATTCATTCAGAGAGATTCAGATTCAGGATTGAGCTGGTGGAGTCAGCTGAGATGAAGCTGGCCTGGTGTCACTAGAATCCTTGCTTGGACAGATCTTGTGGTTAGTGATTAAGGACTGACTGATCTTTCTTTTAAGGCTTAGGCCTGGGTTGGCCAGGGCTGCCCTGGGCCGGCCCATCCTTGTCTCATTATTCCCCTTTTCTCTCTTTCTCTCCTTTTCTTTAATTTCACATTTGTATTAATTAAAATCTCTATAAAACTCAGTTGACTTGGGTATATTCTAATAATTGGGAATTTTTCCCTGGCGACCACCTTATATTTGATTTAAAATAAGACACTGTCTTAAAAACATATTTTCTGTGGTCACAATTTACTCATCCACTCTTGTATCTACTACAATTTATGTCTTCCACTATTTTAATCACTACAGTTTATGGCCTCAACTATTTTAATTATTACAGGTACAAAATAGTTTTTACAAATATTCTCTTACTTTTTTTCATAATAATGATATTCCATTGAAGAGAATTAAAACTTTCATGGAGACAATACCTTGCTTCTCTCCTTCTTAAAAAAGAGTTCAATATTTTGTACTAGCCTGTCTTCAACCTGTGGACCCCAGTTCTTCGGGGGTAGCATGAAACATAAAAGTACACACTGGTGCTCAGCTCTCCTTCTGTGGTGACAGTAGAGGGCTATCAGGAAAAGAGTCCTATGAATTACACAACTTTTAGATTATTTACAAATGTAATGGCTGATGCTCTAAATGTGAGATTCTTATAAAATTACTAGCAAGCTGATACACTGTAGGAGAAGTTGAAGCAGATGAATATAGGCAGTTACACTATAAGTGAAGCCAGGAGTCATAAGGAAATTGAAACTAAAAGAAGATTCTTCTGGGAAAGCTGACTTAAGGAGTTGACAGATTTAGTTTCACTGTGAGCCCCAGGGCACTAGAAACATGATTTCATGGGACACTTGGTGATATTGCCTTACAGCACTCATGGTGAACGTAGGCAGGAATGTCATGGACAGAAATGCCGTTTATGTACCAAGTTCTCCTTCAGGGAATGAAAAAAAACCTCAACAGATAAATCCTTGAAAGAATCTCACAAGATTATTTGAACCAAGACAACATACAAGTTACTCAGCAATTTCCAAGAAAGGAAGGTAGAGAGGAGTAAGATGAAAAATGTGATAGAAAACAATGGTTTGCGAATAAGACATGCAGCAGGGGCTTTAAAGATCTCTATGTACACTTCTATATTTTATTCCTTTGGACTTTGAAAATTCTTTTGAATATACTATAACTAGCAGGTGTGATTCACCTTACTTGGGGATACTTCCTATGTAGGATGGGTAGAATGAAGGTATTCTTCCCAATTTTGGTATGCTTTTCTTCTGATGGCTGTTTGGGAGCTAGCTGGCTCTTAGGACAAGATGGGAGTCTTATTATTCTCAGTGTTTCTATAAATGTTTCAACAGTAGTCAAGGTGAGTGGGAATTTTCCCAGCAGTGTGTGTGTGTGGGGGGGGGGGGGTTGAGTATGGGAGGAGGAACTATCTTTGTTCTCACATTCTTGTCTTGTTTTTATTGTCAGAAGGGACCCTGGGAAGGAGAATATCTTTAGTATTTCCTCCCTACCATGCCTATAGCTTTATTAATTTGGGGGAGAGAATGATACCTTGCCCTAGTTCTCTTCAACTAAAGCAACTGTTATGAAGGCTGAGGTCTCCCCAAAGGTCTGTCTCTACATTTGTCTCTAAAGCTCCTTCACCTCTTTTGAAAAAGAGTGTGATCTGA
This sequence comes from Monodelphis domestica, assembly GCF_027887165.1. Lineage (NCBI taxonomy): Eukaryota > Metazoa > Chordata > Mammalia > Didelphimorphia > Didelphidae > Monodelphis > Monodelphis domestica. The sequence goes on along the minus strand of NC_077227.1, from coordinate 323,994,304 downwards.
GGAGACTTCAAGGATGATGCTTTGATCCATCAGGTCTTTAAAAGCTCCTCAAGGACTTTTGGGAATGGGAGAGAGAAAGGGGAAAGTTCTATTTTTCTCCTCCCCTCTTTTTTGACTCTCTCAGCCTTCTCATTCATTCCCTCCTTCAGAAGGAGGATCCTTGTTCGCTTTCAAGAGAATTTGAATGGATCACAGTGAAGCACCTTTGTTTAATTTATTTCATGGCAAATGGGGCCTTTCTCAGAGACTGGAGAGACCTTAGAATTGGAGCCCCAGAACTTATAATGCTACTTTCAGGTAAAGATAATTTTGGTGGTAATGAGAGGTATGTGTTTCCTTTTTATTAGAATAAGCCACCTATGGATAATTGAGTTGTGTGGGTATATAAGTATATATGTTTATGGTATATCTGAATGTATTTTTCTATCCAACAAAACTGCCTTTTTATTAAAAGAAGTTTTCTTCTTCCTTTTTTTAAATATAGTGGATGTTTGGGTTTTTTTTTTGAGGGGGGCAGGAGAGTTGTTTTTCTTCTCTCTCTCTCTCTCCCCACCAATACTGACCCGATAGGCTTGCAATACTGCCTCCTCTTCCTGCCAAACGGGTTTGTCAAAGATGCATTTTGTACTGTTGTGTTCTGTGTTTGGGGCACATCGAGCAGCAGTGTACAATTGCATAATAACACACTTAATCAGACTCATTATTAGTGTTGCTTTAAAAACCATTCACTTTAGAAAGCAGAATCTAGGAGGCTGTACATGATGGTAAACACAAATGAAATCTCATTGGGCTGTATGCCCAGAAGAGCAGACACACACACATAACTGGGCAAACAAAATCAAATTCCATCTGGGGAGGCAAAGAAGGGAAAGAGGGAAGTCGGCAAGGCTAAAGGGGCACTATATTCACAGTGGCAAGAGTAGGCAAGAACAGTTGGCCAGTTCTTTTTGCCTCTCTTTTCTTTTTCAGGTTATCTTGTGATTCTTCTTATGAACCAACTGTCTTCCAAACCTTATTAGTACAGGGGGTTGAGGTTCAAATCAATGATGGAGCTTCTTTGTTTATATGAGGACTAAACTTAAGGCCAGAAGATTCCCTAGCCCCATCCTCTAGGTGGACATATTCAGAGGCAAGGATGCTGCATGGCACTGAATCAGTGTTGTATCCTTCCTTCTGCAATATCCTTTCCATGACATGGTTAAGTAAATTTCCTTTTGTTAACCAATCCCAACCAGAAACATAGGACTAGCCTGAGACAGCCCTGGCTTACATCAGATTCCTATTCTTCCCACACTTCCCCATATCCCCACCAATGCAGTACTTATTCAGGTTATATAAAAACAAAAGATATAAGAAAACTTTATTTTTAAAATAATGTAGTGCCCAAAGTTTCCAAAATACTTTCATTCTAACAATACTATGATGTAGGAAAATAGTGAAAGTATAACAGTTCTTATTTTACAAATGAGATGACTCAAGTTCATAGACACTCACATAATAAGTGTCACAGTTGGGATTTGAAGTCAGGACCTCTGATTGGTTCTTTGCTCTTTCTTCTAACTATGCAATGCTATTGTAAATCTCTAGTGGTTGTGGTCACACATTTACAATCATTTTATGATTCATGTGTTTCTTTTCAGTCATCAGGCGTCTGGCAGTATCTCTACTGGCATCCCTGTAAGTAAGAGAGATCCAGGGGGTTGCAAGGAGAAGCCAAGCTGAAGGAGAGATCAGCTGAAAAGCAGAGGAGGAGGGGCAGAGAGAGAGAAGCTCCAACTGTCAACAGTCTTCCAGTCTGGGAGGTGGAGGAGGAAAGGAGGTTTTCCTGGAAGCTGAGAAAGAGCCCATCGGTTTGGGACCTGTTATTCCTTCTGGAATCCAAAAATACCTCCACTAGGACTCTTCAAGAACAACTACCTGAATTCTAAAGGGGTGTTTGGATTTGGACTCAAGCTGGCCAGAACCATCCAGATCTTTCTCTGAGATTTCTCTCTCCCTGACCTGTTTCTAGACTCCTGAATTAAAAGCTAGTTAGCTGAGGAATAGGGATCAACCAGCAGCTGCCTGGAGGAGGGTTCAAAGCACTCAGCCTTGAACCCCGAGAACTTTTGGGGGGTGGTCTGCCAGAGGGGACCAGTGTTAGGGTTTCCTACTCCCCACTTGAGGAATAGGGATCAACCAGCAGCTGCCTGGAGGAGGGTTCAAAGCACTCAGCCTTGAACCCCGAGAACTTTTGGGGGGTGGTCTGCCAGAGGGGACCAGTGTTAGGGTTTCCTACTCCCCACTTTTCTTGCCTGACACCCCTACCTCTCCCTCCCTGTGTGAACCCAAATAAATTTTTTAGTACTTTAGTATTAGATCTGGTTGGTTTCTGATGCTAGGAAAGGGGACAGAAGATTTGGGGAGAATCACATCTGTCCCCAAAAGGGGAAGGTTAGTTCTGATCCTAGGGGTCCAAACTGCCTAACTCAAGGAACAGCATCTCTCCTTGATAGTGGGGTGACCCCAGGTTTCTGAAGGGAGGTGACAGTGGGTGTCCTCCATCTCCCAGAACTATTCTCTGAGGAGACATATTCCCTCTGTCAGGTGGACAAGACTTGGCTACCTCTCTCCCAGAAAAAGAGAGGGGAAGAAGAATCTCTTTACCTTCTCTCCCCATTTCCCTCTCTTCTTCCATTTCCCCTGTTTCCCTCTCAATCCTTCCCTCTCAGATCTTTCTATTACATCCCATTATGGTGGCTAATAATTTCTGTAAAAACAATCAGCATAGTAATTTTTGGGAAAGCACTCAGATACCAAAAATATAAATTAGTGTATTCGTAGTTTTAAAAACAGCTTCCAAGTCTTTTATCAATTTCTTCTCTTTTTTGTATTTCAGTGGGCAATAGCTGACTGTCCCCTTGATCCAAGGGCCAGGACCGTACCAGGTTATTTTAATGGTGCACTGAAAACTTTTTATTTTTGTTCATGGTTGTTACTGCACTAAATACCTGCTTTCTATAATGAGATGAAAAACTGTTGCTTTAATTAGACTCTTAGATTGTTCCTTTCCCAAGGCCATTCAACCACTTCATTTATTAACATAAAACACAAACCAAAATTACTAATTCTGACTAATTGGCCTCTTCTAGAGTGAAGGGGTGACATTCCAGGAAAGAAAAAAAAAAGTAAATATATTTCCCAACATGGCTAAAATTAGAAAGGACAAGGGGAGGGGAAGAAGAAAGAAAAAGGGAGGACTTGTTTTGAAAAAAAAATGCCTTAATTATTTGTGGTCCCTTTTCTAGAAATAGCATAAAATACAGGAGTCTAGAATAGACAAAGGTATCAGGGATCAATTTGTGAAGAACTAGTGTTCCTTGAGATTCTTGTTAAGGGGTGGCCTTGGCAGAGAATAATCATCACCATACCTTGTCTTTGTCAATAGATAAGAATTATGTGACCTTACATGAAGATTTCTGATTGTGTAAACTCTATTCTTCATTCCTAACCATTAATATTTAAAAAATAAAAATAATCCTTTTAGTACTTTCCAGAATTAAACATTTAAACTTTTATTTGACATGAAGGCATGTCAGGTTAATTATTTTCTGTATGTATTAAATAAATAGTGAATATTTTAATCTCTTCTGAGACTAATGTTTTATAATCCTTTTAACCTCCTAAATGGGGCTGACCTTTCCCCCCCCCCCATGAATTTTCTTCTTTGATATTCCACAAATAGGATCACAGAAAGAGATGTAGATGTGGAGGGGTCCTCCCTCAAGTCTAATCTCCTTATTTTACAGGTGAGGAAACTGAGCCTCAAGGAGATTAAAATACATTTTTCTTGGGTTGTGAATGGGTCTCTCTCATTTGTGAGGCTCAGGATACTGGCCTTTTGCCATTATTCTTGAAGAAAGTATTTCTTTGGCTCCTTTAAGGAGACCTATTTTTTTTTTCCTTTTGACTCTAAGCAATGACTCATCTCTCTGCATTTATGACATCTGAGGTAATTCCAGTCCACAGTCACGTTATAAATATATCATAGGAAGTACAGAGCAAGTACATTCAGCTTTGAAACAAAGATATGGTTTCCAACAAACAGGACCAAGATTTTTTTCCCCCTGAGCCTGAACATTATCTAGACTGCCTGGGGTGTGTTTTTATTTTTAATTCAGAATAGCCAGGATGGCTAACTGTCCTGTTGTCTGTCAGCTGCAGCTCAGGGGCTCCTTAAAGTAGCTTGGCCCAGTGTAGATAGAGCATACTTAACAGATGGCCACCCATAGACAACTCCAGCCATGATAGAGCTGCGTGCTCCTCCTCAACTCCCCCAAGCCTGGCGGGAGGTAGCAGTTTTCCACTACAGGAAAAAAAGGTGTTTGGCAAAGCTAGAGGGAGCTCATCTGGAGGATGCCAGCTTGCTGGGTCAGGTGGGATTCCTAACAGAAAGAATCCCACTGGTTCTACCTGTAGACTCTTGAATTCCCATTGATTCTCCTAGAGAAAATTTGAGGTACCTTGAGGAAGATTTCTTCCTAACTCAAGACATGTGGTTTCATGGTTCCCCTGGACATACATTTTTTTTAAACCCTTGCTTTGTGACTTAGAATCCATATTGAATATTAGTTCTAAAGTAGAAGAGTGGTAAGAGCTAGGCAGTTAGGATTAAGTGATTTGTACAAGGTCACATAGATAGGAAGTGTCTGAGCCCAAAATTGAACCCAGGATCTCTCATCTCCAGGTCTGGCTTTCCATAAATTGAGCCATCTACCTGCTGGCCATAGACTTCCCAAAGAGTAAGTGAAGGAAGATCCCCTGCTTTTATGGTTTTCAGATCTTGCCACTGTATGGATAACAATGGGACTGAGAGGAGCTCACTTCTAGAAAGTTTGAAGGAGGAGACCCCACTTCTAGAAAGTTTCAAAAATCCTCTATGGCCCAGGATGCAAACTGTGGTTCCCATTTAACTGCAGCCTATTACCCAATTAGAAAAATTTGAATAATGGAATGCTCTAAGGACTGCTTCCCATATCAAAGTATTTTGCACATAGAATTAGGAAAAAAACCATCCGGGTTACAGGAAGAAAAGGAGAAAAGATTTGTGTGTTAAAAAATATTTTTAGCAGCTATATAGTGGCTGATAATCCAAGATGTGGGAGATGATTATGATGGAGTATTATTGTGCTATAAGAAATGACAAAGCAGGATGGTTTCAGAAAAAACCTGAGAAGATTTATGTGAACTGATGCAGTGAAGTGAGCAGAACAAGAGTATTGTACAGTTACAGCAATATTGCACTGTGAATGGCAGGTACTCTGTTTAATATAATGATCCAAAAAATTCCCAAGGACTTATGGAAATGCTATCCATCTCCAGAGAAAGATCTTCTGGAGTCTAAATTCATATTAGGATATGTTTTTCTTTTACTTTCTTTATTCTCATTTTTTTCCCACAAACATGGCTAATATTGAAATGTTTTGCATGATTTTATATGTATAATTCATATTGCATTTCTTGTCTTCTCAGTTGATGAGGGAGGGATGGAGAGAATAAGAACTCATTAAAAAAATTAATGCTAAAAATAAATAATGAATTTATTAATTAAAAAATACCATATATTTTACTTATTTGCGTATATAGTGTATATCGTACCCCCTATTTCCACCCACCCCTTGATTATAAGCTCCTTGAAAGCAGGAGACTATTTTATTTTTATCTTTGTATCCTCAGAATCTAGCACAGAGAACTATATGGTAGGTACTTAATAAATATTCATTGAATTACTGATACAGTAAATCCAGCAATGGATTTTAAGTCAGGAAGATCTGAGTTCAAAGTGGATATCTGCCAGATGAACTTAGGCCAAGCCACTTAACTTTTTTATTCCTCAGTTTTCATCTATGTAAAATAAAAATAAATATAGCTCTTACCTTCCAGGGTTGTGTGCATTAAGCATACGTGTAAAGTATTTTGTATGTTTTAAAATTATTTTAGAAATATAAACTATTATTTCCTGTTTTTCTCTTGACTTCTGAGCTATACTGTGGTGGCCATTAGTAGTTCAGGGGGCAGGGATGAAGAAGAAGAAGGAAGACAGGAATTGGAGAAGTCAGTTTCTTCAATTTGTAGGTTTTAAAGATTTATGGTAGGAAAAGTTTGGCTAACTAATGAACATTTGTTTTGGTTGAGAAACTCTGATGTAATCTAAGTACCTTATAGCATAGATGAAGAAACCGGGGCCCAGAAATGGAAAAAAGACCTGGCCAATGTCACACATAGAATTTGCTATGGATTTCTGCCAGGCTGCAAACCACTGCTTGGGAAGTACCTTTTGGGCTCTGGGCCTAGGTCTTGCTTGGAAGCAACTGGCCCTGATGGCCCAGTTCAGGAAGGACCTTGCCAGGGCAATTCAGGACACACTTATTGGGGAAGACTAGGCCCCATTCTTGCCAGCTCTTTCTTAGCACAGAAACTTTGTGTGTAGCTCTGACTCCAGACCTACCCCCAGGGAGTCCTGCCCTGTTTCTGGTATGCTTTTATGTTAGGAAATTGTCTGATTTTTTTCCCCCTAAAGAAGTCCTTGTAGGCAGGCCAGAATCTGCCACTGATTGAACCTAGAGAGTAATGGGCAATTGGGGGAATAGGACAAACCTCTCCTTTGTCAGTCAGAGGACAATTAGACTGCTACATTTAATATTGACCCATCTGGGACCTTCAGGGACAGAAGAAGGGGGTGAAGGATGAGAAAGCTCTATGTTATTGGAAAATCTGACCTCTTCTCCACTTTTAGAACTAAGCCCTTCAGCTAGGATTTCTTTGGATACCTCCTTCTGCCAGTGGGACTGGAACTCCCTGAACACTGGACCTTTTCCAATCAAGGAGGGTAGGACTTCATTAGTCAATCATGAACCACACATGGGATGGTTGAGACTATTAATATTCCTCCTCATTTTAGGTAAAATAATCTAAGAAAATGTGCTGCCACCAATCTATCCTGGTTGTTCTTTGATAGTTTGATGGATCCTTGCTAGAGATGGGTGGGCTTTATCCCAGAACTTCAATTCTTCTTTCTCTATCCTCTTTCATTTGGGGATTTCATCAGCTCCCATGGATTCAATTAGTATCTCTATGCTTATTACTTTTAGATTTAGCCAAACTCTTCTCTTAAGTACCACACTCTTATCTCCAACTTTCTATGGGCCATCTCAGATTGGATATCCTGTAAATATTTTTAGCTTAAGACATTCAAAACTAAACTCATTATTGCTCTTCTCAAGCCCTCTCCCTTTCTGAAATTCTCTATTGCTGTCAAGGATACTGCCATCTTTCCAGTCATCCAGGCTCACAATCTAGGTGTCACCCTTGACTCTTTATTCTTTCTCACCTCTATATCCAATCTATTGCCAAGGCTGACTGATTTTACCTTAGTAAAATCTTGTTTATGTCTCTTCTCTTCTGGCATGGCTACCATCCTAGTATAGGCTCTCCTCTCTCTTTATCCTCTGCCACATTAATCTTCCTAAAGTAAAAATGTGACCATGCCAACCTATCTCCTATCCAATAACCTCCAATTGTTCCCTCTTATCACCAGGATCAAATAAATATTAAATCCTTTATTTGAGAATCAAAACTTTTTATAACTTTTTCCAACATCTTAAATGACAGAGAGATGGGGATTGTGACTCACCTCCACCCTCAAATACACCATAAAATTGGTACCAGAAGCTATGATCCCAGGGGGACATTTATTTTTGAGGGCCTTAGGTCAAGGTCCTCATTATTAACTTTCAGAGGGATTTCTTCCCAAACAGGTCCTGTACTTTGGTAGAAAGAATGCTGAATTTGGAATTAGAGGACTTAAGCTTGAATCCTATTTTTGTGTAACCTTGGGCAATAGTTCCCTCAATTTCCTTCTATGAAATAAATGGATTACATTAGCTGATCATTTAGATTCCCTTCCTCTCTAGATCAACCTATACTTGTGTCTCCTACAGGATCCCTATTAGCATTATTATTTTTTTAAAAGAGAAACAAAGACCTCAAGGGACTGAATAAACAATTTTAGTACAGTCTAGGAAAGGTTTCCTTTTTGTCACTGATTTCTGATTTTTGGGGGGAGTTGGAAGCAGGCCAGTATCCTCATGAAATTAGATGTGAGAGGCAGTATATTATCCATGAAAGAGTCTAGGACCTGGAGTCATGGAGCCTTGGACTCAAATTCCGTTCCTGATATTTATTATCTTTTTAACCATGGGCAAGTCACTTTATCTCACTAAGCTTCAATTTCTTCATTTGTAAAATTAGGATTATAGCATTTTAATATTGGGGTTCTATGAGGCTTAAATGAACCAATATATGAGGTGTTTTGTAAATTTTAAAGTATGTGTATATCAGTTAGTTGAAACATTTATCAAACTTAACAGCGCTGTTACAAAGGTCACTTATAGAAAAATCACAGAAAGAACTGATACACAGAAACAAGCAAAACAAATTTTACATATACTCTTTTTTTGTCAAATAATGCCTTTTGTCATGCAGGGGGTGGTGAGAGAGAGAGATATTTGGGAACTTTAATGTAACAAGCAAATAAATAAGTCATTCTTGCCTTCTTTAATGAAATTCATATCATATAGAAATGGTTCTGAACAAGTTACTGTCCTGCTATTATTCTTTTATAATATTCTTCAGATATATTTTTGGCAAATGGACAAAGTATGAATATATATAAATTTAAACAAAATTGTAGTAGAATAAACAACATTAGATATAAGCACATCTTTTTCAAGCTCACTAAAAACATCCTTGCTACAACTCCAGTAGCAGACAGTGTAATAAGAACAATATACTCCTCATCTTATGTCTACATAATTTTTATCTTCTTTGCTATGTCTCTATATTTTGAAAGCTTTTCATTAATTGCTGCTTGGAAATTGGGAATAGTTTGTATGCTCACATTTGTCTGTTGTTATGGTAAACATAATATCTGCTGGATTGTGGACAACAGTTTGGTATGTGATAATGCTTTGATTCCAGAAGTTGGAAGTGTTCTAGAATATTTTGAAGCCTAAAATGGTAGAAAGAAGATTTTCATCCATCCATCCAAGAAATATTCATGAGCTTTTGATGAATAATTTTTGTCAACATGTTATATCTTGATAGGTAATTTATTTTTACAGTCTACTATAATGTCCTCTTTGTTTCTGCCATTCTCTTGATAAATCTGCATTGATCATTAAGTCTTGGTTCCTCAAGATAACCCTCTTATAATTTCTGGTAAAAATGACTTGGATCTGAATTACCATTATTAACTCCTCTGTTTCCCCACATGCCTCTACACAATGCAACTATCTTGTAAATGCTTCTTTGTTAACATATTATTGGCTGAGTTCATGTGGATATCACCTGTTGAGAGCCTTTTGATTCTTTTCTTGGATTTTAGCCATTTTATAGGCTCTATCAGCAAGTGAAGTACTTTTGGCTATATTATTGTTATTATTATTGCAATACAGTAGGGGGTTATAACACCAACAAAGAAAACATATACACAACATTCCATGATAAGGACATCAAACAGATACAAAACAAAGAGCTATGTAGGGTCAGAGGGGGCATTCCTTACTGAGTGTGGTCATCAGGCAAAGCTTCCTGGAAGAGGTAGCATTTGAGTTGGGCTTTGAAGTGTAATCAGCTTTACCCTATTATAATAATAATAGCATTTATGTGGAGTTTTAAGGTTTACAAAACACTTAAAAATATTATCTCATTTTATCCCCCCAACAACCATGGGAGGTAGGTGCCATTTTATAGATAAGCAAACTAAGGCAAACAGGCTTAAGAGATCTATTCAGGGTCACAGGGGGAAAGGGAAAAGGCAATGCATTTATTAAGTGCCTCCTATATGTCAGGCACTCTGCTGAGTGCTTTATAGATATAGAATTTTCTTACAAAGTAAGCGTCTGAGGCAGGACTTGGAACTCATGAGAGTCTTCTTGACTCCAGGGCTCTGTACCACTTAGCTGCCTCTGACAATAAGGATTCACTGGAGATGTGTGGATTCAAAAGAGCAGATCCTTAAGCAAGTTGCTTAACTTTTCTGTTTCCATATCTGTCAAATGAAGAAGTTGAATTAAGATAAACACTAAGGTTTCTCTCAACTCTGAATCTACGATATGATAATCATGCATAAGAATGATTATTCTGACTGAAGGCTGTAGAAGGAGACAGTGGAGTTGGGAAGTCCTGTTAAGAAATTACTACAATGAGGGCTGCCATGTGGCTCAGTGGATAGAGCCTGGAGTTGGATTGTGATTTTGGGCAAGTCCCTTAACCTCAATTGCCTAGCCCTTACTATTCTTCTGCAATCATTGATTTAGGACTGGAAGGTACCTTAAAGACTATCTAATTTAATTCCCTCATTTCATAGAAGAAAAAATCAAGGCCCAAGGAGAAAATTTAATTTTTCTAAGTTCATATAGGCAGTAACAAAGTCAATATTCAAACCCAGATCTTTTCAGTCCAAACCCAGTTCTCTTTTTACTATGATCTGCTTGCCTCCCAAAAGTCTGAATCTGAAATGTGTCCATTTCCTTTTCTTGATACTGATCCATCTACTATTAAAATGTCACCCTCCCAGGCTTATCTTTAATAACTGAAAATGGAAACTGTATATTTGCAACCATAGGCATCTTGTCATCAAAGCTAATATTTAAGCTAACTGAAATGGAATTAGCAGATTATTGTGTTTCCCCAACATTTATTTGAAGACTTCTTGTTTGTTAGCTTTCAAAGTTGGGACCAATTATCAGAAGATGATCTCAGGAAGGAGTGGGAACACTGGACTCAAGTCAATCCATATGAATTTGAGACAGGGATAGGAGAAAGAAGAAAATATTTTCCAGAAGGAAATGGAATCCTGGGAGGTCATGTCCTCGCTTTTTTGCACTTAACAAAAGCTTCAGAAAGGTTTTGTTGCTTGTAAATGAATGTCATATTCCTGAAAGGAGAGAATGAAATAGGAAACATGACTCTTACATCTATTCTTGCATCCAAATAGAAAACATGATTTTTGTCTGGATGGTGCTGCTGCTACATCATCCAAATGAGACCACCATAGACCATGCCCAGGAAGAGTTAAATTACTAAGCATAGAACTTATGTCTTGATCTTCACCCCATCCATGTCCCACCCTGCCATCTTTGCCTCCTGGCCTGTTTGAGAACCACTGAAAAATTAACACTACCCCTATCTCTGGAAAAAACATTTCAATGGACTCTGCTATTGTTTTCCTCATCATCCAGATGACAGGCCAAAACACCCTTCCCACCTGGCCATGTGTCTTCTTTCTCCATTTGAATATAAGAGCAGGGATGATCTTGCTTTTGGTATTTGTGTCTTCAGTGCTTAGAACGTCTTGGCATAAAATAAGTGCTTAATAAATGCCTTTTCATTTAATTGTTAATGTATCAAAAAAAATTTGGGGTGGGGGGAGAAGTTTTAGAAAGAAGATTTATATCTTTCTTTGAACCTCAGAAACATAAAGGATATCAAAGACTATTGTAGTCTAACTGAATTGTCCCTTATGATATCTCAAAAAAGTGGTCATCTAGTTTCCATTTAATGACAATGGGCAACTCATTCCCTATCAAGATAGCCTAATCCACTTTTTGGAAAGCTTTAATTTTTAGGAAGCCTTTCCTTATAAGCACCCATCATCTTTCATTTTGTAACCTTTTTAAACATGACCCTCTTACCCAGACACACCGCTTCTAGACCTATGCATATACCCCAAAGAAAGTAAAGAGAAAAAAGACCCATATGTACAAAAATATTTCTATGAATTTTTTTCTTCATGGTGACAAAGGGAACCCAAGGTCATGAACTACCTATCTCACAGGATTAATGTAAATCATGCACTTTTTACATTTTCAGATGCTCCGGAAATGAGAGGTATGTTCCCAAAGGTAGATCATGCATTTTTGATTTAGCCAACCTCATTTTTTTCAAAAGTGGAGAAAACTTTGCCCTGCCCTAGAATTAGTCACACTTTGCTAAAACCCAAGCCTCCATCACCATAACTACTGGATTAGAAATCAGAATCCAGAACCTGGATCTTCTATCTGGTTTCATTCATCGGTAAAACAAAGGTTTTGCATTAAATGGCATTTAAATGGTCTTAATCCTGTGATTCCTTGATGTTTTGATTGCTTACCCACCAAATTATAGACAATCCAATACCACAGAACAATTTAGTACACACTTAAAATTAACCTGGTCTTGTATTTTGCTTTGAGGTATCACAAGGTTATTTGCTACATCTCACATCTTTCTCATCATTCTTCAGTGGACTTGGCACAATGCTCCATGAAATTAGGCACCGCTTCTACTGACATTCAAAAATGGTGTAACTTGTCCATGGTTGGCCACGGAGATCATGACGAGGTGTGGATTAGAAGTCATGATCTCCTGATTCCTAGCATATGATCATTGGTGAGTGACTCCATTCTGGGTTTTATGTCCCCCATCTATTAAATGAGATTAGACTGTATAATCCAGTGCTAGGCATTTTTAAAATTATTTTATTTTGGTTCTGGTGGGACAATTCTCTTCACCAAGGTAGAGCAGAGATTACTATGCAATTTATAGTTTTAGCGAGTTGCTTAAAAATAGACAGGATAAGGGACTTGCCCAGTGTGGCACAGTCAGTACCTCTCAGAAGCTAGGATTTATCAGTTTTTTCTGACTTGCAGCAGGCTTTCTATTCACTTTGCATTGACTCTCACATAATAGGTGTTTAACAAATGATTGTTTTATTGATTATATCTCTAGGATGTCTTCCTTTTATGGTTCTCTAACCTAAGGAAATTTAGGCTAGACTCTAAGACAAGGACTTAGGTTTCACATGCTTCTTTGTGGCGGAGAATTCTCCAAGCTGCTGGAATGCTCCTCAAAAAAAAAAAAAAAGGAATCTGTTCCCTTTTACTCCTGTAAATGAATAGCTCTTTCATGATCAGGCTTCTTTTGGCTCTTGTGCCATAGGACAGACAAAAATGGGGGAACTCTTGTGTGATGTTTAGGCCCTGCAAAGGCCAAGAAAAAAAAAGCAAGCAGAAACCAACTTCTCAAATTCAGGCTCCAAGCTCCAAGTGACCTTCCTTCACCCCCCTGAAATGTCTGGAAAATATATAATGGGCAGATTTTATGTCTTCAAAGTTTCCGGCTAAAACTCTCCAAGTGCTTTATTGTTTGAGATGGAGGCACTCAGCAATGGTAATTGGAGTTTCTTTTGTCTTTCTCTTGAAAGGCCAAAATATTTTTATATAGCTGTAGACAAAGCAATCTATTTAAAACAAACTCAATGCCTTGTACTTCTCAGTCATGAGTGAGATGGGGAAGACTTGTGTGTCTGTGTACGTTCCCACAGTAGAGAGCTATGTTCTTCACAGGGATGGTCCATTACCTTTGAACATGTTAGGGGTAAAGGGAAAGATGGGGAAGCTCAGAAAGAATTTTTTTAAATGTAGAAAAATCCTCCATTTTTCTCTCCTTGCTTTAGCACAATCTATTTGAATCAAGGCACCACCCAATTGTTTTCCCTGTTAACCTGGCACTCTGACTACATGTTTCAATGGCAACTGTGTCTATTTGGCAGTTTCACAAATTTATTTTCTATTTGGGTTTAAAAAAATGCTTCCAAAGCATGTTCTGAGTTTTTCTCTTCTTGTCACATATTCCCTCTAGTTCATCCATCTGTGCAGAGTTGGAGATGACTCCTTATTGAGGACACACATATACAAGACTCTGATTTGCTAGTTTCTTCTTGAGATCATGACATTGAGATCTGTAAGGGAACTATGAAATCATCGCTACACATATTTATTTATATAGTGCTTTAAGATCTGCAAAGTGCTTCCTCACAACCACTTTGTCAAGAGGTTCTACTAGGATCTTCAACTTCCAGAACAAGATATTGGGCTTCAGAGAGGCCAAGTCACTTGTCCAGGGTCACAGAATTAGTCCATGTCTGTGATAGGAACCGAATTCATGCCTTTAAGATTTTGAAATGAAGTACCCCAATTCAACCTCTTCATTTTAAAGATGAAAAAACTGAGACCTCGAGAGGTCAGACAACTTGGAAGTAAGGTAGCAAGGGTCAGAATTAGGATTTGACCTCAGCTCCTTGAATTCCATATCTAAGGATCTTTCCAATAAATAGATCAGTGCCTCCTTCCCAATGTTAATAATATACAGCCATGTGTGTTTTAGAACAAACAAATACAGTATCTGGGGCTTAATGAATTTTAATTTTAGAAACATTTTCAGTTTTTCACTGGTAGGTTCCCAGTGCCCTGACTGCCCACCCCCAAAGTTTTAATAATCATTTTAGGTAGTAGGAAGAAGATGAAAATAGGGAAGGGACTAGTGAAGCCAAAGAACAGATCAGTCGCCCCTTCCTTGTTTGTAGGGACTTTTACCAATCCCCCCCCCCAGACATGCTTTAATTACTCAGTACAGGGTCAGTCCCAGCCCATTGGGAACAGCAGAACTGTTGTTTTTAACCTTTTCTTCTTCTATTCAAATTTTAAACATTTTTGCTTCTGTAAATTTCTCGGGTAATACTTTTAAATCTTTTTTTTTTCTTTGAAATTTTACTTACCAGCTGTTATACTTCCTGAACCCATGGATTTATGAGTGTGCTGGGTGGTGGGGGGAGGAGTGGGAGGCAGGGAAAGGACCACTTGTTATCTCTCAAGTTCTTTGATCTTTATCCGATATTTATGTTTTGTGGCAAATCTCCTTTTCTGTCCTTTGGTTAAAAGACCTCAGGGATTCTGGCTCCTTAAGAATCTTATTTTTTAAATTTTTTAATATTTATATTAATATTTAATATTTAATAATAAAATAAAATATTTTTAATAATAATAATAAAACTGTTTAAAGATCAGTCCTGCCTGCCATTGGTAAGTATGTTTAAATACTTTGTTGAAAAAGATACATTCAATTAATGAAAAGTGATCTGAGTGGAGGAAGAAAACAAACTAGAATGCATTCAGGGTAATTATGCAGAGATTTTTTATTATTTTTTTCAAGTTAAGTCAACAAAATTTTATTAAGCACCTACTATATGCCAGGCTCCATGTTAAACACTAGTGATGTTTTTTTTTTTTAATTTTATTTAGTCAATTTAGAATATTTTTTCTTAGTTACAAGAATCATGTTCTTCCCCTCCCCTCTACCCTCCAGTAGCCAATGCACAATTCCACTGGGTATTGCATGTGTCCTTGATCAGAACCCATTTCCATGTTGTTGGTGTTTCCACTAGGATGTTCATTTACAGTCTACATCCCCAATCGTATCCACCTTGACCCATGTAACCAAGCAGTTGTTTTTGTTTGGTATTTTCACTCCCACAGTTTTTCTGAATGTGGATAGTGTTCTTTTTCATAGATCCCTTTGGGTTGTTCAGGAACACTGCATTGCCACTAATGGAGAAGTCCATTACATTCGATTGTACCACAGTGTATCAGTCTCTGTGTAATATGTTCTCCTGGTTCTGCTCCTTTCCCTCCGCATCAAATCCTGGAGGTTGTTCCAGTTCCCATGGAATTCCTCCAATTCATTATTCCTTTGGGCACAATGCAGTGAGTTTTTTTTAAAAACAATTCTGAGCTCAGAGAATAGACTTTTTTTTTTTAAACACACTAATGCTCTCTTGGCCATGCTTTTTGGTTGCAAATCTTGGAAAACCAGAATATCTGAGAGATCAGAATTGGAGGTGTCTCAAAAGGCAGTAGGGATGTATTGTGGGTGTGAGTAGGATGTGGAACACTTTCAATGGGAGGGGAAACCATTGAGGAAAAGAGATTGACAGGTCACTTGGCAAGAGGGAAAGAATACACATAGATGGCCCATGGACCGCAGTGTGAATTTTAGATTTATTCAACCCTGTTTAGTCTAGCAACCAGGAATGTATATACCCCTACTTAAGGATTAAGTGTTGAGGAGGATGGCCTATGACCAGCATGTGCTAGCAAGTGACAAATCAGAAACAACTGACAGACCCCATGGGCTGTCCTAAGTCAAGCTTCAGCTACCATTAGTACATGTGAGACGCAGGAAATGATGTAAAAAAAGTCTATATATTTCGTGTCTCTTCCTCTCTCTGGCTCTTTGGCAGTGAGGTTGCTCTCTTGTGGTTCTCGTGGTTCTTGCTCTGGCTGGTGTGGTTCATGGCAGTGTGCTGGGCATCCTGGCAGTTTGGTACATTGCGGCTGGCCAGTGAGGTAACTGGGAGAAGCTCAGTAGCATGGTTAGGTGAGGCATCTTTCCTGAGTGACCTGGGTGAGTGGTTAGGCTAATTCCTTTTTCCTTTACCTCCTAAAAGCACTATCCTCTTAGGAGGCCCCTCCTCTTGGAGCAGACCTCGTGGCTGGAAGCTGAGCTAGTTTTAATCTTCTGAGGAGGCCTTGTGGCTGAGTTCTCTGAACTTCCCTTTGCTTAGGTTAGGCCAGAGAAATCTTATACCCCTTTCTCTTTCTATTCTTATTAATTCCTTCCCTCTATATTAATTAAACCACCATAAAATTCCCAAACTGACTTGAGTATTTTTATTGGGATTTGAATTAATCACTGGTGACCACTAGTATAATATATTCAGTCAAAAACCCTTGAATTTACCCCTTACACCAGGAAACTGGAAAGATCTTCTAGAGGAAGCTTTCAGGAAATTGAACATGTACTCATTTGTAGAAATTAGCTAAGAAGCTCAGAGGATAAAAAAATCCTACAGGTGTTTCCGGTGCATTAATGGAGGAAGCACCCACATTGATGAGATGTCAGATCTCTTAAATTGATCTCTCAATCAACAAACATTTATTCAGTGCCTAATATATGTCAAATATACCAGGTAATCTGCTAGACTTTGAAGGGAAAAAAAGATAAAAATGAAGAGGTCTCTGAGTGGTACAGTGGGAAAAAACAAAAACCAGACCTCTGACTCTGACATCAGAAGACCTGAGTTAAAATCTAGCCTATTGCCTTCTATATGTGTGACCTTGGGCAGTTCATTTAATCCTGTTAGGCCTCACTTTTCTCATGAGTAATTTGAAGAGTTTGGACCGGATGTTCTCTAAAGCCCTTTTGAGCTTTAATCTATTCTTCTAAATGAGTTTGCATTCTTTTTGGGTAAACAACATGCAAATATATAAATATCTGCAAAGTAAATAGATGGTAATTTCAGAGGGGGGAGTCTCTAGTACAGTTGGGGTTAAAAGGTATGGGTGAAGAAGAGCTGACCTGCAGAATTTGATTGAAGTTAGGCTAGGAAGCAAGAAATCACATAACTGGTCTTCATTTTCCCTGTCCCAGCACTAACTTAAAATCATAGAAAACCAGCACTGGAAAAGGGCATTGAAACTCGACCTCCGCATTTCACAGATGAAGAAACTGAAATCAAGGGAGGATAAGTGACTTGTCCAGGGCCAGATAGGTAGCAGAACAATCTACACAGGTAGTGTTAGAGTCAAAAACAGAAGGAAGACTTCCTTCTATTCTTCCTTCCATCCTTCCTTCTATCCTTTTCCTTCCATACTTTCTTTCTTCCTTTTCTTCCTCCCTCCCCCCCTCTCTGCTAGATATCAGCTTGTCCTCATACAACAATCCATCATTGAATTTTCTTTCATCAAAAGTTGAATGTGAAGAAATCACACCATCAAAGGGGAAGTGAGCAAATACTTATCGTAATGATCCCTCCATCACTGAGGAACATGTATGGAGGAAAAACTTATGCTTCCAATGTTGCAGGACCTTTTGTAGTTCTCTCATGATATCCCCATATTGTCTTTCATGGGGGCAACCTTGACTGGGCAGATGTCGACATGTCTCCCTTTCAAACTCTCTATTCTCATGAGTAATCTGAAGAGTTTGGACTAGATGTTCTCTAAAGTCCTTTTGAGCTTTAATCTAATCTAAATGAGTTTGCATTCTTTTTGGGTAAACAACATGCAAATATATAAATATCTGCTCTTTAATTCTATATAAGGACAGGAGCATCTCCTTAATCCTAAACCTGGAATCTAGAGGATCTATCTTCAGTTTGTCTATATTGCCCTTATTCTCTATCTCTCCCTCTCTCTTTATGTCTGTCTGGTTCAACCTCCCTTCCTCTCCTGTCTCCTTTCTCCCTTTATTACTTTTCTTTCTTTTTCCCTCTTCCTCCCTCCTCTCCCTAACTTCTCTTTCTTTCCTATCCCTTTTTCTTGCCCATTTACGAGAAAGTATTTAGAACTAGAAAAATATTAGACATTCATCATGTTCATTTTAAAAGTGAGGAAAATGGAGGCCCAGGGATGATAATAATAATAATAATAATAATAATAATAATAATAATAATAATAATACAATCCTAGAATGTTAGAGCAGGAAGGGGGACCTTAGGCATCATATGGTTCACCCCTCTTCATTTTACAAACAAAGAAAATTGAGATCCAAAGGGGGAAGAGATTATTTACATAAAGTTATATGCTTAGTAAGTGATGGAGGCTCCACTTGGACCTAGGCATGACATTCAGATTGGAAGTCTAATGCTTATTTCATGACATCACATTTCCACTTCTGTGAGATAAAGAGATAGATTAGATGATCTCACAGGATTTAGAGCTTGAAGCAATCTGGAGCCAAAGCCCTCAGTTTGCAGATAAGGAAAGTGAACCCCAGAGAAGGTGTAATTCACCTGGGTTCACACAGAAGATACTAAACAAGGTTCTCTCATTTCAGAGCTTCTTCCTTTAGACTTTAACTTTAGCACAATAGTTGTCCTATATTTGGAACAAATAAAGGCAAGTCTATGAGAATTGACCTTCTGTCACCTATTCAATTGACTACTTCTGCTCCTAATGGCAGAACTTCCTGGTATTTTAATTTCCATGTACAGGTATACTTCACACTCTCTTCCTTTGAGTTGGGCCTTCCAAACCTACTTAAACTCAAAAATTTCCATTTTGTTTGGATGTGTTTTTGATTAAGATGCAGATAATCTCAAGCTGATGAATCAGAAGGCTCTTTATTCCATTTTTTAAAGGTTGTTGATTGTTTTACTGACCTAGAATTCTTTGCCTGCCTTTCTTTGATGAGTGGAAACTAGAAACTTTAGACCTTAGACAATCTGCCCAATGCCATTAGCCATGATCATTAAAGCCAACTCCTTTGTTTTATGGCTTCTCTGGGTCATCTCTTTTGACTAAACTAGTGCTCACTGATTTGAGAGCATCACAGCTGGATTCAATTTGCTATAGTTACACAGAAGAATATGCATCCCTTGATTTATTAACATTTACTAAACATCACTATACTATTCCAGCATTATGGTCCAAAGAGAAGTCTAAAGGAATCAGGGGACCAGACCCATTAAACTATACTGAATCTAGATGAAAACATCATCAATATAACCCTCTATACAGGGTAATGTTATTGTAGGGATCTCTGACAATATTTTCAACCTCCTTTCAGTGGGCATAAGTTTGGCTATATCATTCCTCTTCTCAACACTCTGCAGTGACCCCCTATTACCATTAGGATCAAATATTAAGTCATCTCCCAATCCACCCTCTAATCAGAGGAGCAGAGGCAACTGAGGGTAGTTATGAGGATGGACTACCAAAACTGATGCAAACTCCATGAAGATGAGTTTTCTGGAGATATGCTTTTTTTGAAGGTGAGCGGTAGGGAGGGTATGATGATAGTGGAGTTGAATCCAGAGTGAAGCTAGTGGCAAATAACAAATCTAGTGGACTTGTTTATTACTGAAAAAAGCAGGTTGATGTTTCCAACAATTATTGTTTTATTTAGATTTCCCATAGCTTAATTAATATTTCCTTTAAATGATTAGATGCCATTTGGTTATCTACATATAATATTAATGTTGTTTTATTATCTGTGGTACCTTTAATCAAAATGTAATTGTTCTGCTAATTTTCTTTTTCTTTTTTTTATAACATAATTTTATTTGGTCATTTCAAAGCATTATTCATTGGAGACAAAGATCATTTTATCCGCCTCCCCCTCCCCCACACACACACCTATCCCATAGCCGTCGCATTATTCCACTGGGTATCACAAGTATTCTTCATTTGAACCCATTTCCATGTTGTTGGTATTTGCATTAGAGTGTTCATTTGGAGTCTCTTCTCAGTCATATCCCCTCCACCCTTGTAGTCAAGCAGTTGCTTTTCTTCGGTGTTTTTACTCCCACAATTTGTCCTCTGCTTGTGGATAGTGTTTTTTTCTCCTAGATCCCTGCAGATTGTTCAGGGACATTGCATTGCCACGAATGGAGAATTCCATTATGTTCGATTGTAACACAGTGTATCAGTCTCTGTAGAAAGTTTTCCTGGTTCTGCTCCTTTTGCTCTGCATCACTTCCTGGAGGTTGTTCCAGTTGCCATGGAATTCCTCCACTTTATTATTCCTTTTAGCACAATAGTATTCCATCACTAACATATACCACAATTTGTTCAGCCATTCCCCAATTGAAGAGCATCCCCTCATTTTCCAATTTTTGGCCACCACAAAGAGAGCAGCTATGAATATTCTTGTACAAGTCTTTTTTCCTTATGATCTCTTTGGGGTATAAACGCAGCAGTGCTATGGCTGGATCAAAGGGCAGACAGTCTTTTAGTGTCCTTTGGGCATAGTTCCAAATTGCCCTCCAGAGTGGTTAGATCAGTTCACATCCCCACCAGCAATGGATTAGTGATCCTACTTTGCCACATCCCCTCCAGCATTACTTTCCTTTGCTATCATGTTAGCCAATCTGCTAGGTGTGAGGTGATACCTCAGAATTGTTTTAATTTGCATCTCTCTGATTATAAGAGATTGAGAACACTTTCTCATGGGCCTATTAATAGTTTTGATTTCTTTATCTGAAAAGTTTCTGCCCTGAGAGGTCATCTCCTAGCAGTCTTTAGATCCCAAGGACCCTGGTGTCCCCCCCACCTCCCCAGACAGAGACATTCCTCACTCACTCGCTGTCCAGGTGAGTGCTCTGATCCCCTACTCTGGTTCAGTGGGGGAGGTGGGGGGGGGAGTGCGGCTCAGTTCACGTATTTGTGCAAGCTTTTCCTCCTTCTTATAGTGTGGAAATGTTCAAACCCTACATACCTTCGTTTCTGTGGGGTACTGGAGAGTCCATCTGTTCTTCCAAAGATGATTTTTATGCTCTTTTGAGGTAGTCTATTTCTTTGGTGCCGGGGAGAGGAAGTGATTCACGTCTAGATTGCAGCCATGTTTACCCAGAAGTCTGCTAATTTTCTTAACCATATATCTCTCTCCTGATGACTTATGAGATCCTAAAGGCAAAGATTGTACTTTATTTCAACAGATTAACAAGAAATGATATTCTAACTCTACACTTTAACTTTCTAAATAAATGTTCAACTTTTAAGTATATATTGGACTGATTTTGTCATTTTCCTTTGGCTTATATGTGAGTGCACCCCATTCTTTTCCACAAGTAAATTTGTTATGTATCATCTCCGATGAAGTTTATATAATATTTTGTCTCTTCCTAATTTAAAAAAGTGACAAACTAGAAATGAATTTAATTTCTCCTCTTCGTTTTCATTTGATTCAGACTTAGATCACAGGGTATTTCTTGTTTTTTTCTTCTGCTTCCTCCACTCCTTATTTGCAATCAGTCCTGCTTTGGAGAGATAATTTACCTCATAAACACAGAAAACAATTGTAATTTTTTTTCATTGTTTCTCCAATTCAACTCTATCCCTCAAATCCTCTCTTCAGCTGTCTTAGTCTAGTTACCGTTGACTTTATTTTAGTTCTTTCCATCATTCTACTTTAACGTCTTCCTCATCCTTCTCCTCTCTTTTCCTTTCCCCTTCCCTTCTGTTTCTCTCTCTTTCCCCTTTCCCTTTCCTCCTCTGCCTATGTTTTATTTTTCTAACATTATTTTTTTATTTGGTCAATTTCAAACATTATTCCTTGGTTGCAAAAATCATTTTCTATTCCTTCCTCCCTTCCCCAACCCTTCCCATAGATGACACACAATTCCACTGGGTATTACATGTGTCCTTGATTAGAACCCATTTCCATGTTGTTTGTGTTTCCACTAGGATGTTCATTTTCAGACTACATGCCCAATCATATCCACCTTGACCTATGTAATCAAGCAGTTTTTTTCTTTGGTATTTTCACTCCCACAGTTTTTCTGAATGTGGATAGTGTTCTTTTTCATAGATCCCTTTGGGTTGTTCAGGAACACTGCATTGCCACTAATGGAGAAGTCCATAACATTCGATTGTACCACAGTGTATCAGTCTCTGTGTATAATGTTCTCCTGGTTCTGCTCCTTTCCCTCTGCAACAAATCCTGGAGGTTGTTCCAGTTCCCATGGAATTCCTCCACTTTATTATTCCTTTGAGCACAATAGTATTCCATCACCAACACATATCACAATTTGTTCAGCCATTCCCCAATTGAAGGACATCCCCTCATTTTCCAATTTTTTGCCACCACAAAGAATGCCGCTATGAATATTCTTTTTTTTTAATTTTAATTTTTAATTTCAAACATTGTTCCTTGGTTACAAAAATCATTTTCTTTTCCTCCCTTCCCTTCCCACACCCCTCCCATTGCCGATGCGCAGTTTTACTGGGTATCGCATGTGTTCTTGATCAGAAGCTCTTTCCATGTTGTTGGTATTTGCAATAGGATGTTCATTTAGAGTCTATTTCCCCATTCATATCCCCTTTGACCCATGTCATTAAGCAGTAGTTTTTCTTTAGTGTTTTTTATTTCCATAGTTTTTCCTCTGGATGTGGATAGTGTTTTTTCTCCTAGATCCCTGCAGATTGTTCAGGGACATTGCATTGCCACTAATGGAGAAGTCCATTATGTTCGATTGTACCACATTGTATCATTCTCTGTATACAATGTTCTCCTGGTTCTGCTCCTCTCACTGCATCACTTCCTGGAGGTTGTTCCAGTCTCCATGGAACTCCTCCACTTTATTATTCCTTTGAGCACAATACTATTCCATCACCAACATATACCACAGTTTATTCAGCCAGTCCCCAATTGAAGGGCATCCCCTAATTTTCCAATTTTGGGCCACCACAAAGAGCGCAGCTATGAATATTTTTGTACATGTATTTTTCCTTACTATCTCTTTGGGGTACAAACCCAGCAGTGCTATGGCTGGGTCAAAATGTAGGCAGTCTTTTAATGCCCTTTGGGCATAGTTCCCAATTGCACTCCAGAATGGCTGGATCAATTCACAACTCCACCAGCAATAAATTAATGTCCCGACTTTGCCACATCCTTTCCAGCATTCATTACTTTCCTTTGGTGTCATGTTATCCAATCTGCTAGGTGTGGGGTGGTATTGTTTTGATTTGCATCTCTCTGATTATAAGAGATTTAGAACACTTTTTCATGTGCTTATTAATTGCTTTGATTACTTTGACTGAAAATTGTCTGTTCATGTCCCTTGCCCATTTATCAATTGGAGAATGCCTTGATTTTTTGTACAATTGGTTTAGCTCTTTATAAATTTGAGTAATTAGACCTTTGTCAGAGGTTTCTGTTATGAAGATTGTTTCCCAGTTTGTTATTTCCCTCCTAATTTTGGTTACATTGGTTTTGTTTGTACTAAAACTTTTTAATTTGATGTAATCGAAATTATATATTTTACATTTTGTGACTCTTTCTAAGTCTTGATTGCTTTTAAAATCTTTCCCTTCCCAAAGGTATGACATGTATACTATTCTGTGTTCACATAATTTACTTATAGTTTCCTTCTTTATGTTCAAGTCATTCACCCATTCTGAGTTTATCTTGGTGCAGGTTGTGAGGTGTGATCCAAACCCAATCTCTCCCACACTGTATTCAAGTTTTCCCAGCAGTTTTTATCAAATAGTGGATTTTTGTCCCAAAAGCTGGGATCTTTGGGCTTGTCATCAACTGTCTTGCTGAGGTCACTTACCCCCAATCTATTCCACTGATCCTCCTTTCTGTCTCTTAGGCAGTACCAAATTGTTTTGATGACCACTGCTTTATAGTATAATTTGACATCTGGTACTGCAAGGCCACCTTCCTTTGCATTTTTTTTCATCATTTCCCTGTCAATCCTTGATCTTTTGTTCTTCCAAATGAACTTTGTTACGATTTTTTCTAATTCAGTAAAAAGTTTTTTTAAAGTTCAATGGATATGGCACTAAGTAAATAAATATGTTTGGGTAGCATGGTCATTTTTATTATGTTAGCTTGTCCTACCCATGAGCTGTTAATGTTTTTTTCCAATTGCTCAGATTTAGTTTTAGTTGTGTGGAAAGTGTTTTGTAGTTGTGTTCATATATTTCCTGTGTTTGTCTGAGCAGATAGATTCCTAAGTATTTTATATTGTCCAGTGTGATTTTGAATAGAATTTATCTTTCTGATTCCTGCTGCTGAGATATGTTGGAGATATATAGAAATGCTGATGACTTATGTGGGTTTATTTTGTATCCTGCAACTTTTGCTAAAGTTGTTGATTATTTCCACTAACTTTTTAGTTGATTCTCTAGGATTCTTTAAGTAGACCATCATATCATCTGCAAAAAGTGATAGTTTGGTGTCTTCATTGCCAATTTTAATACCTTCAATTTCTTTTTCTTCTCTCATTGCTATTGCTAGTGTTTCTAGTACAATATTAAATAATAAAGGTGATAATGGGCATCCTTGTTCCATTCCTGATCTTATTGGGAATGCATCTACTTTATCCCCATTGCACATGATGTTGGCTGATGGTTTTAGATAGATACTGTTTATTTTTTGAAGAGACCCTTTTATTCCTATACTTTCTAGTGTTTTCAATAGGAATGGGTGTTGTATTTTGTCAAAGCCTTTTTATTGAGATAATCATGTGATTTTGGTGGTTTGCTTGTTGGTATAGTCAATTATATGGATGGTTTTCCTAATATTGAACCATCCTTGCATTCCTGGTATAAATCCCACCTTATCATAATGAATAACCCTTGTGATTACTTGCTGGAGTCTTTTTGCTAGTATCCTATTTAATATTTTTGCATCTATGTTCATTAAGGAGATTGGTCTGTAGTTTTATTTCTCTGTTTTTGACCTGCCCATCTTTGGGATAAGTACCATATTTGTGTCATAAAAGGAATTGGTAGAACTCCCTCTTTGTTTATTATGGCAAATAGTTTGTATAGTATTGGGATTAGCTGTTCTTTGAATGTTTGATAGAATTCATTGGTGAATCCACCTGGCCATGGGGATTTTTTCTTAGGAAGTTCTTTGATGGTCTGTTCAATTTATATTTTTGATATGGGATGATTTAAGAATTCTATTTCTTCTTCTGTTAATCTAGGCAATTTATATTTTTGTAAATATTCATCCATTCACTTAGATTGGCATATTTATTGCCATATAATTGGGCAAAATAGTTTCTAATGATTGCCTTAATTTCCTCTTCATTGGAGGTGAGCTCTCCCTTTTCATTCCTATGATACGGTTAATTTGGTTTTCTTCTTTCCTTTTTTTTAATTAGATTGGCGAGTACTTTGTCTATTTTGTTTGTTTTTGCAAAATACCAGCTTTTAGTCTTATTTGTTAGTTCAATAGTTCTATCACTTTCGATTTTATTAATTTCTCCCTTAATTTTTAAGATCTCTAATTTGGTTTTCTTCTGGGGGGTTTTACTTTGTTTACTTTCAAGTTTTTTGATTTGTATGTCCAATTCATTGACCTCTGTCCTCCCTAATTTGCTAATATATGAACTCAAAGACATACATTTTCTCCTGAATACTGCTTTGGCTGAATCCCATAGAGTTTAAAAGTATGTCTCATCATTGTCATTTTCTTCAAGGGAATTAATTATTGTTTCTATGATTTGTTCTCTGACTAGTTGATTTGGGAGAATCATATTTAATTTGCAATTAATTTTTGATTTGGCTCTCCATGTACCCTGACTGATCATTATTTTTTATTGCCTTATGATCTGAAAAGTTTACATTTAATATTTCTGCTTTTCTGCATTTCTTTGCCGTGTTTTTATGACCTAGTATATGCTCAATCTTTGTGAATGTGCCATGTGCTGCTGAAAAGAAGGTGTGTTCCTTTTTGTCCCCATTTATTTTTCTCCGTATATCTATTAACTCAAATTTTTCTAAGATTTCATTCACATATTTTACCTCTTTCTTACATATTTTTTATTTGATTTATCTAAATTTGATAGTGGTAGGTTCAGGTCTCCCACTAGTATAGTCTTACTATCTATTTCCTCCTTCAATTCTCCTAGTTTCTCCATTACATATTTGGGTGCTATACCATTTGGTACATATATGTTGATTAGTGATATTTCCTCATTGTCTATTCTCCCTTTTATCATGATGTATTTACCTTCCCTATCCCTTTTAATTAGGTCTATTTTTACTTTGGCTTTGTCAGATATCATGATTGCAACTCCTGACTTCTTTCTGTCAGTTGAGGCAAAATAGGTCTTGCTCCATCCTTTAATTCTGACCTTGTGAGTATCTACTCACCTCATGTGTGTTTCTTGTAGACAACATATGGTAGAATTCTGGATTCTAATCCACTCTCCTATTCATCTACATTTTATAGGTAAGTTCATTCCATTCACATTAAAAGTTATGATTGTCACTTGTGAATTCCCTAGCATTTTGATATCCTCTCCTAGTTCTGACCTTTCTTCTTGTGCTATATACTTTTAAACCAGTGCTTTACTTTTAGTCAACCACCCTATTCCCTTCCCTTCATATGCTTCCCTTTCTGGCCCCTCCCTTTTTGTTCCCTTCTTGTTATTTAGGGTCTATTAAGTACCCTCCTCCCTCTCCTTCCCTCCCCTTTTTTTTGCTTTTGAGCTCCCTCCTCCCTACCCCCCTTAGTTTCCCCTTCTTCCTTACCATATATGGTAAGATAGACTTCGCGATCTCAATCGCTCTAGATGCTCTTCCCTCTCAAAATTGATTTCATGGAGATTAATATTTGGCTATCACCTATTAGCACTCTCTTCCTCTCTCTCTTATAAGAGTATTCTTCCCCTTCCCTTCTCATGTGTATCGCTGTGTGACAAATATATTTATATACAAATATATTAATCTTATAGCCCTTAATGTCCCAATCTTTTCCTATGAGTGATTCTTCTAATTACTATAATAATGAATACAATTTTCGAGAGTTACAAATAACATTTCCCCATATATATATATATATATATATATATATATATATATATATATATATATATATATATATATATATATATATATATATATATAATTTGATCTAATTGTAGCCCTTAAAGAAGAGAGTTTGAATAAATAAATCATTTTTC
Source organism: Monodelphis domestica (assembly GCF_027887165.1). Lineage (NCBI taxonomy): Eukaryota > Metazoa > Chordata > Mammalia > Didelphimorphia > Didelphidae > Monodelphis > Monodelphis domestica. The sequence goes on along the minus strand of NC_077227.1, from coordinate 323,966,958 downwards.
CCCTTTTCTGTTTCTTATTTACCTTTTCATGTTTCTCTCTTTTGTGTTTGGATATCAAACTTTTCACTTAGTTCTGGTCTTTTCCTTACAAATACTTGGAAATTTTCTATTTTTTTGAATGCCCATACTTTCCCCTCGAAATATATAGTCAGTTTTGATGGATAGGTGATTCTTGGTTGAAGACCCAGTTCTCCTGCCTTTCTGAATATAATGTTCCAGGCCTTGCAGTCCTTTAATGTGGAAGCTGCCAGGTCTTGTGTGACCCTGATTGGTGCTCCTTGATGTCTGAATTGTCACTTTTTGGCTTCTTGTAGAATTTTCTCCTTTGTTTGATAGCTCTGGAATTTGGCAATTATATTCCTGGGAGTTGTCTTTTGGGGATTTACTGTAGAATGTGTTCTATGAACTCTTTCAATGTCTATTTTGTTGCCTTATTCAAGAACATCAGGGCAGTTTTCTTGGATGATTTCTTTTAGTATGATGTCAAGATTTTTGTTTATTTCTGGCTTTCAGGTAGACCAATGATTCTCAAATTATCTCTCCTTCCTCTTTTTTCCTGGTCTATCTCTTTGTCAGTGAGATATTTTATGTTTTCTTCTAGTTTGTCAGTCTTTAGAGTTTGCTTAATTAATTCTTGCTGTTTTTCAAGATCATTGGCTTCCAGTTGCCCAATTCTTATCTTTAAGGCCTGGTTTTCTGCTTTAATCTTTTGATTTTCTGCTACAATTTTTTGATTTTCTCTTTGAACCATTTCCCACTTTTCTTGCCAGAAGGCTTCCATCTTTTTGATAAGCTCCAATTTAAATTCTTCCAGAGCTTTTGGACAATTTCAATTTTTTAAAAGGTTTTGTCTTTGTTTGAATTTCCTCCTATATTTTCTCTGTAGCCTGGGTTTTTTCTCCCTAAAAATTTTTATGAGTCACTACCTTTTTTTTTTTGCTTGGAGGCTGTTTGTTGGTCCTGTGCACAATTTGCCATCACTATGGAGGTTTTATTATTCCCTTTTTAGTCAGAAATCTGAGTGAGATGGGAATATTCTCTGTGTATGGAGTTAAGGAGCAAAGATTTTGCCTGAGGCAAGCTCTCAAATCTCCGCAGCCTCCATTGTATGCAGATCTTCTCTGCGCTACCTTCCTGGGAGCGACCACAGTCTGAGCTCCCCTGCCTGCCGGTGTTTTAGGTGTAGCTTCTCTCAGGGGTAGGTCTTTGATGGTCTTAGTCAGTTCTCAAGGATCTAGAGGTGCCCATAGCTTGCTCTAGAGGTGCCCCTCGCTTACTCGATGATTCTGGTGCATGCTGGCTCTGACTCTGGCTCTGTAGGTGGGATGGGGGAGAGTAGATCAACTCACATTTTAGTGGGAGCTTTTTCACTCCCTTATAGTGTGGAAATGCCTGAATCCCATATACCTTCAATGCTGTGCCCTACTGTAGAGTCCCTTCATTCTTATGAAAATGTTTTTTTGTGTCTTTTGAGGTTGTCTATATCGGTGGGTGCTGAGGAGAGGAAGTGTCCCACATCTAGATTGCTGCCATGCTTACCCAGAAGTCCTGCATTTGTTTTTTGAAACAAAAACCTGAGCTGTTCTCTCTTTCTACTCCTCATTGATGATTAGAGATAGAATGGTTTTAAGTAGAAAATAGTTTCTCTTTCTTTTTCATGATGTAATCATTTAGCCTTTTCAAGTTGTTTAAACTCATATAATTTTAGATTCTTTTTTTTTTTACCAATTCATTTACCTTTTCTATCTCAAGAGGACTGTTTGAAAGCCATTGATTCAGCAGGAAAATCCATTTAAAAAGATTTACAATTAAACAGTATTTTGGGATAAATTATTCTTAGATATAAGCCATATATTCCTTTGCATTTTGACTTGTCACATTGCAATATTTTCTTTCCTTCATATTTGAAGCAAAGTTCTATCTAATTCTTACTGGGTTTCCTTGGTATGTGATGTTTCCCATAGGAAGATTAATAATTCATTCTTGAACTTTTTCTTTGTACCTTGTTTTTCATATTTTGATATAAATATCACACATTTTTTCTTTTGCTCCAATATCCCTTTTATCAGTAAATTTTTGAGATACTTCATCTCAGAAGTTAATTATTTATTATCTTAGTACTTCTAGCATGTCTCCTAAACTATTCATTATCTTTTTATATTTTTTTCAATAACTGTAATTTCATTTCTTTTCCCTTCTTTTTTTTTAGTAGAAAACAAGCTCCCTGAGGGCAGAAACTGACTCTTTTTAAAATCCACAATAGCTGACACAGAATTAACATAAAAAAGCATTAAGAAATGCTTACTAATTCAGAAACTCTTTTAGTTCTTTTATTATACATGCTGTGTATAATACTGTGGTATTAACATTAATATCATTAGCATTATCAGATTATTATGAGCAATTTATTGGGTTTTTTCTGGGAGTCTAACTGTAATTGTTTCAGAATCTTTCCTTTCTTCCAAATTTGTGTCCTGAGATTTTATTTACTCATATTATTTAGTTATACTCACAGTTTTTCTTTGCTTGCTTATTTCCTTGATCACCCTATTTTTGTTTCTCTCATGGAACCTTAACTTCTGAACTTCCTCTTCCTGAATTTCCGTCAATCACTGACCCAAATTAGGAAACCACAAAGCTGCAGAGGATTAGTCTTTAAGAGCCTGCCAGTCTTCTCAAAACCTATAAAAAGTGGTAGAAGTTGCTTCAACCCACTAGAGAAGGAAAGAATGAAATCCAGGTATGAACTATGTCAGGTTCCCATATGAATTGTTGCCAGTTCTTGAAATGAAGGCAACGGAAATCTAGTTGGCAACAGTCTTATCCCTCAAGAAACTACTTAAGGCAAGGACCATGGCTAGTGAAGAGTAAATCTCCTAATATGGGAGACAACTGATTCAGCTTGCAAGCTAGTACCAGATATATATCAAACATCAGAGGGGCTGTTATTAAAAAAGTGACTGGAAGGGAATAGAAAGAAAAAAGCCACACTAAAATACCAAAGATTTCAAGAGGAAGGAAACTCACATAGAATGTTAGAGCACAAACAGATCAACTACATTATTAATATAGGCAAAACATCAGAGGAAAAGAAAAGAAAGAAGAAAAAAAACAGAAACATATAATTCAAGTAAAATCCCCCATACTAGGGAAATAAGTAACAGAGTGAGGCTGAAGGAAAGGGGAAAGAAACTTATGAATTGCATCTGAGTAGTTTAAAGAAAACTAATTGTAGGGACAAAATTCTGACTTAAAAGAGGAAGGAGGATAAAAAATTTTAAAAAGCAATACTAGAGAAACAAATAGAGGAAAACAAATTAAACTCTCAGAATTTTAATTGTGGATTAAACAATCCAATAAAACAAAAAGAGTGAAAGAATGAATAAAAAAATAAATCCCCAAATCTGCTTCATATACAAGAAACAACTAGAAAAATATATGAAATGCCTGAAAAAAATGATACTCTGGAATAAAATTCATCATACATAAGGCCAATCTGGAAAAAAGCAGCAGTTGCAATCACACTATTAGATAAAGCAATAATTTAAAAAATACCATTGTAAATAGGGATAACTAAGACGATTGAATTATTACTAAAGGAATCTTAGTGGAAAATGTTGATATTAAATTTACATGCTACAAATGACATAGGCCCTAATTTAATAAAGGAAAATTTAACTGAATTATAAAATGGCATAATAATACAACTATAGTAATAAATTTTGTGTTCTTTCCATGTTAGATAAAACACAGAAAGATAAGGCAAGGGGAAAATATAGAATTGAACATATTGTTGCTAAATTTAACATTCAAAATGTTTTCTAAATAGTATCCCTAAGAATGCTTATGTTTATTAGCATCAATAGGCATTTTTACAAAAATAGACAAATTTTAAATATCATAGGGCATAGGGAAATTGTAAATAAATTAAAAAGGGAAAAATACTAAACAACTTTTTTAGGACAGAAATATTATAAAATAGTAATCAGTCCAGGGAAGACACCAAAAGGAACAGGTCTAACTGAAGACTTAGCAATGAAATATTAAATAATAAATGTATCAAAGAGCAAATAATAGTAATAATAAATATGTGAAAGACAATAATAATGAAACAATGTACAAAAGTGTCTAGGATACTGCTAGAAAGCAGTTGTCAGAAGAACAATTATATCCCTAAAACCATGCATTAATTAAATAAAAAAACCAAAGATGGATTTAAAAATTAGAAAGTCAAGGAACAAACCCATTGTAAGTACAAAAAAAGGAAAATTTGAAAATTAGAAAAAGATATACCAGAAATAAGAAAAACTGTAATAGAACTGATAGACAAAAAAGAAAGGATACCTTGAAAATAATTTTAATAACTAATCATCTGATTTTAAATGAGATAGTAGACAATTAAATTAACAAAATGAAAAAGAAATTAACAAAGTGAAATCACAACAAAATAGAAAAAAAGCAAAAACAATTATAAGAAACTACCATATATTGAGAAAACTAAGAACATGAAAGACCTGAATGACCAACAAAAATATAAAATGCTCAAACTTAATAAACACAAAATAAAGATCTATAAAAATCCTCTCTCTCAAAAAAAGGAAATAGAACTAAATATATAGGAACTATCAAAGAAAAATATCATCTTGCTCATTTCAAAGAACATAAAAGTTAATATAATTTTTATATTTTTATATAATATACTTTTATATTTTTATATTTATATATTATATATAATTTTACATATAATTTTAAAGATAAAAACTAATACCTATAGTACAAAAAAATGATTCCCAAGAAAATATGAAAGTCTTTCATAGCCCTAATAATTCAACCAAGAAAAAAATAAAGCAAAAGAAAATAACTATATAGCCTCTCATTAATAAACATCAATTAAAAAATTTAAATAGGATTCTGGCAAAGAAAATATAATAATTTACTAAACAAAACCAAACATTAATTATGATCATGTTTATTTCATACCAGAACACAAGGATAGTTCAACATTAGAAAAACAATGAACATAATTAGTCATATTAAAAACAAATGCATCAAAGCCCCTTATTACCATTTCAATAGATACAGAAAAAAACATGATTTTTTTTTTTTTGGTGATAAAAGTAGATATATCTAAAATCAGAACCAAGCTTTTCATGTAGTGGGGAATCAATAGAAGTGTTTTCAGAAAACATAGTTGTAAATTAAAAGTATTCTCTTCCCACTATCATTTGGTATTGTTTTTCAAATGTTAGCAGTACTATAAGACAAAAGGAAGAAGTAAAGGTATAAAGACAAAGTGGAGAGAATAGTAAAATCATTTGCTGAAGACATGATATGAATTGTCCTAGAGAAAATCTTAGGGAATCACGAAAGAAAGCAATTGAAACAATAGTTTCAGTAATGTTTCATTCTACAAAAGAAACACAAAAATGAATTTCATTTCTTTATAATAAGAAAATCAAAGAAACAAAAATAGAATGAGAAATCACATTCAAAATAACAACAAAACAAAATTTGGGGATTGTTCTACCAAAGCATACTCAATTCCCATATTTATTTAATTATAAAACATTCCTTAAAGAAATAAAGAACATTTTAAATAATGGGAGAAATATTCAGTGTTCATGGGTGGATCATGCCAAAATAATGAAAAATAACAATTAATTTATAGATTTCATGATATGTTAAGCAGACTATTAAAAGGATACTTTACAGAATTTATTTACCAGAACAAAATATCTAAAATATTAAGGGAAACAATGAGAAAAGCTAGAAATAAAAATGGAATATTACTTCCAGATTTCAAACTATATTATATTTCAACAAGTATCAAAAACTTTCCATATTAATTAAAATGGAGTACCAGAACCATTGAATATATTAGACAAGGATTAAATAGCCTATTAAACAATATAATGCAAAATAGGAACCCAGTGTTTAATTAAACTGTAAGGCATAAAATTACCTAAATGAATTTTAAAATTTTCATTCAATAAAGATCCATTTTTGGATAAGTACTCCTAAAAAAACTTCAAAATAGTCTGGTGAAATTAAGCTTATGCCAACATTTTGTAACACATTCCACACTGATTTAAAAATGAATACATGACATAAATATTAAAGATATACAAAAAGGGAAGAGAATTAGATTATGTACTTCCCAACAGCCAGAGGTAGGTACATAACCAAATTTCAGGGGCAATTATAAAAGATGAAGTAAATAATTTTGATTACATGAAATTGGAAATTTTCACAGAAACAAAATTAATATATCTATGCTAAGAAGAGAAATTGTCAGAAAAATAATATTTTAAAGATTATCTCATATAGGCCCTAATATCCAAAGTATATAGAAAACTTACAGAAATATATTAGTCCAAAAGCCAGCTCTAATAGTGAAATAGTCAAAGTATATGAATACAATTCTCAAAAGAAGGATTGCAAACTATTGAAAGAATGCTTCATGAAATTTAGATACTTTATAATATGATTTTTTCTTCTGATTGTAAAATAATAGGTAACAAAATAAATGTCCATTGCTTAGAAATGTTTAAATGAATGGTGGAAGATAAATTTAATGGGATATTGTAATGTGATAGGAAATAAAAGAATATGATAAATAGAGAGAATGAATAGAACCAGTAATGTGATATACACAATAATCACAATGAAATGGAAAAAAACAAGACAATTGAAGCTAAGTGTTGTTATAATGACCTGAGTCAGTCCTCAAAAAAGATATTTGAGAATATATCTTTTCTCACTCTTTTGAAAAGTTGAGGATCTTTGGATACATCAGATTTTAGAAGAAATCAAACTTTTTAATATATTTATTAGTTTTGCTTAACTTTTAAAGATTTATTTTTTTTAGTTATTTGATATGAAATATGGCTCTCTAGGAGGTAGTATTGAGAGAGCTATACGGAAAATGCAGGTGATACAAAAGTAAAAAAATGAATAAAAATTTTCATTGATTTAATTTCTAAGGTATTAATATAACATAGGTTTGTAGAATGCATGTGTAGGTATTATTTGCAGTATTTACAACTCTATTTTATTAATCATACCATCTATAGCCTTATCTAAACAGCATACAAAATGACCACTTTTGCTTCCCATTGAACCATGTTGGAGCTCTGGGATGGAGGGAAGGGCTGCCTTCCAACCATGTGTGACTCATTATGAGGAGTCCCCTAATTAGCTTCCAAGTTGGAAGAACCAATGCCTTCAGGAATATTTTAAGAGAGGAGACAGAGCCTTTCTATATTCTCTTGACTATAATTCTTTAAGCAACACAAAGTAACTCCAGTATAGAAGAAGGATCCTTCTCTTCCTAGTATCATGTTGAGCCTATCCATGAAGCAGCTAGTAGTGCAGAGATTTAAACCAGTGAATCTGCCTTGGAAATGGTTACCTTTGCTTCTCCTTTGAGCAGGTGTCTTTGGGAGTTTCAAAATGTTTAAAAAGTCTGCTGGAGTATAGCGCCATTATCTTCTGGTATGTGGCAATATCTATCAGAGAGGAAATGTTTTCTACAATAAGATATTGGGACTCTCATACCAAGAATCATATCAAGAACCTATCATATCCCCAAGTTGATTATAGAAAAAGTGGAAATGGCTTTAAAGAGAACAAAGATGTGAAGAAATAGCTGAGTTGGAATATTCAATACATTCAAAAGGAATTCTATGAAAGAAGTGATATAGATGTGAAACTTGGAGAAGTGATATACAATGTTTTTGATGAAGAAGAAGGTAAGAAAGTTGGAGGAAAATGTCATATGTTACCATTGTCCTCAAAAGATGAACAAGAAAGCCATCAATAATAATTTACAGGTTTACTCTCTCACTTAGGCAAAATCTATAGGAGTCTTTTACATGCAAATTGAGAAGATTCCTGATGAGATAATTAACTGGGAAAAAATGGGCATTCCTAAGTGATATTCAATGTGGACTACATTATTACATTTCACATTAACTGAAAGACATAGGATAAGATTTAATTTTTCTTTGTTTTTGATAGTTCAAAAACTTTTGTTAAAAAAATTTTGATAGTTCAAAATGTTAATTTATGAGATATTTTGCAGCAGTGTTGCCTGTACATATATCAAGATCATCCAGTATTCTTTAGAAGATATAAGAAGACAGTTAGCCCTGTTAAATCATCCTTTGATAGTTAACATTGGATAAGGCATAAAACATGTTCTCTAAACATTTTTACTACAGTTATAAAGGTGATTCAATGCAGAGACCAAGTTAGAAGGGATTCCCTATCCCTTGAGGTCCTCCAGATGTTCCTATTTGCATATGACATTATGTTGATTATATCAAACCCAAGATACTGCAGAGCCTTCTGGAAGAGATCTGGAATCACTCAAAGGACTTTTGGCCTGTCCATTCCCACAGGAAATACCAAGTGGATGAAGAATGTCTGTTGTCCAAATTTCAACATGCATTTGGATGGATATCCTATAGTACTTATCCAACAGTATGTATATCTGGGACTGACAGCACAGATGGAAAATGAACTGGGTCCAGAGTTGAGGGGAAAGAAAGGAGGAAAGTAGACTGAATTATTTTCAGGAAATCAAAAAGTCCCTTTACTGACCCCAAGCTTTACATGAAATCAAAGGACCACTTTTTGAATAGTAATATTTTACTGATGTTTCTCTGTGGCATTAAGATGTGGACAAAAATTGCCTCCCAAGAACTAAAAATCATTATTGCACAGAAGATAATGGAAAGGCATATGGAGAGTATCAACAGGCTTCAATATATAATCAATGAGAAATTCTGAACAACAGGACTAAAGTATAAATACACACACATACACACACACACATACACACCAAGGAATTAAATGAGAGGAAGAAGATATGAGCTAGTTATGAACTTAAGAGTAAGGGGCAGCCAAACAGAATGGTTGATGTGAGGAGAAATTAAGAAAAGCTTCTAAAACCTTTGATGGATAATATGTGGTGAAACTTTGAGAAAACTTGGGTAGAAGAGATACAGGATGAATAGGCATGGGTTGAAGGAAAATTCTGTATCAGTGAGATCACACAGGCATTTGAACATTTTTGAGGTTTTATCTAGTGTTCTAATATCCAGTAATTGGTTTGGTAGAACAAAATGGCACCTTCCAGGCTCTTTTGTAGCAAGATTTCTCCCATTCATACATTAAGATTAAATTCTTTGGAAGATATAGAAATACCTCTGCCTCCCCCAAACCAAAGATGATTATTGTACAGACTGTAATGGAGAGATCCTTGCTGGTATTATGATGTAGACTATTTATACTTGTCCTGTGCCTCTCTATCCCTCTGATGATCATCTTTAGTTCATAGAAATAGTAGGAGAATGGGTGGTTTAGTTGTTATAAGATGAATACATCATCTTATTTAAGTATTTTAATTTTTATTATATTGACATGTTCTTACTATGATGATTCCTTCAATTAGGATATGAGATTTATATAGTAGTAGTAGTAGTCTCTCGTTAACCGAGGATGACGATTGTCTTTGTGCGTTTTCATCTATGGATAGATGAGTGTGCACAAAGATACTTGTGCGTGAAGGAGATTTAAGTGAAAAAGTCGATGCACAGAGACAGTCCCACTCTCTTGGCTTTGGAAGCTTGGGTCCAGTGGCACGAAAGGTCGTTACACCTGGAGACTTCCTCAGCTGCATTGGATGGCCGTGAGATTTATATAATTATACACAAACTACCATATTTTAAGTTTGTTTTAGTAGATTGATTAAAACATTATATACATCGTATTGTACCTTTGGTGAAAGTATTCCATGATGTATTCTAAATTTTTATTATTCCATAAAATTTGTTATAATTTTATTATTTTTTCAAAATAGCTTTTATTATTTTGTTTCTATTACATTTAAAATTTTATAGTTTTTTCCTTTTTCCTTTCTAGTTTTCAAGAGTTCTTCTTTATTTTTGTCTGTGTGAATTTTTTTCTTCTAAATTTTTAAGCACTTACTCATTAATTCTCCATTTTTGAATTTTAATGTGTATTTTCAGATATATAATTTTTCTTCAGAGGACTGCTTTTACTATATATCCCAAATTATGGAATATTATTTTTCAATGTATTTTTCATAGTTTTAATATAATTTATTTGTCTCCATTTTTAAATATGTAATTATTACAACAAATTCCTTGCTTGTGTTATGATTTTATTACATTATGCTCTTTAATTAATATATGTATTATTTCTTCCTTTTAACACATATATACTTTCATTGTCCCCATCATGGTCTGTTTTTTATAAAGGTTATCATACTTCTACAAAATCCTACTCTCATGATTCATTGTGGCATGAAGGCAACCCCCATATAACTCCTTGTGTGCCATCTTTATATGAGAAAAGGTGTCCCATTCTACTTCTCCCTTCTTCCTTATCCTTCTTTCTCACCCCTACACTTTTTTGGAGATCATCCCAACATAATTGATTCACATTCATGCCCTCTGTCTATACAGGCTACTTCTAACTGTCCTAATAATGATAAAGTTCTTAGGAGAGACATGTCATTTTCTCACATAGGAATGCAAACAGTTCAACTTCAATGAATGGCTTAAAACTTCTCTTTCATGTCTACCTTATTATGCTTCTATTGTCTTATGTTTGAATATCGGATTTTCTATTCAGCTCTGGTCTTTTCATCAGGAATGTTCAGAAGTTCCTCATTTCATCAAATATCCATTCTTTCCCCTGAATAATTATACTCAGTTTTGTGTGGTAGATGATTCTTGGTTGTGATCCTAGCTCCTTTGCCCACTGGAATATCATATTCTAAGCCCTCTCCTTCTTTAACAGTGGAGTTGCTAAGTATTATGAGATCCTGACTGAGGTACCATCATATTTGAATTATTTCTCTTTGTCTACCTACAATATTTTCTTCTTGATATATGAGAGCTCTGAAATTTGGCTATAATATTCTTTATGAGTTTTCAATTTGATATCTCCATCAGGAGATGATTAATGGATTCTTTATATTTCTATTTTGTACTCTGAATCTAAGATTAATATGTAGTTTTTCTATGTAATCTCTTAGAATTTTTTATCATGATTTTCAGACATTCAATTATTTTTAGATCACTTCTTTTTTATTTCTTTTCCCAATCAATTATTTTTCCAATGAGATATTTTATGTTTGTCTATTTTTTCATTCTTTTGACTTTATTTTATTATTTCTTATATCTCATGGAATCATTAAATTTCACTCACTCAATTGTAATTTTTAAGAAATTATTTTCTTCAATGACCTTTTGTACCTCTTTCTTGATTTATACATTTAAAAAAAACTCTTACCTTCTGTCTTAGAATCAATACTGTATATTGATTTCAAGGCAAAAGAGTGGTAAGGGTAGGCAATGGGGGTTAAATGTCTTGCCCATGGTCACAGAAGTATCTAAGGCCAGATTTAAACCTAGATATTATATTTTCATAAAATCCAAGATTTAAATTTTGTTTGAGATAGATCTTCAGAGAAGAAGCTTGCTAACTAACTGAATCCAGAGAATTAACTGTTTGTAGAAAGATACCTAAAACTCTTTCACTACAGGAAGATCCAGAATGAACCTTGGGGTGTGGTTGATTGAACATTTTTTTGAATGTACACTCTCATGCCAAAGGGGACTGCCCCCTAATTGGCTTTTGTCAATGCACCCAGCAAAACATTGGTTTGCTATCTCTCTATATCCTCTATTTTCCCTTATCTACAACTATTATAGTTTTCCTCTTAGAGGGTAAAATTTTGTATACACTTGCAGTTAGAATTTTTTGGGTTGCAGGATGCTTATGTTTAGTGATCAATTGGGGAGACTAGTCCCCCAATAGTCATCAGGGGGGATTGTGATTTTTAAATCTCCATCTTGCTTGGTCTGGCACCCAAAATTGTGCACACCCACGCTACACGGGCATATGCTAGGCAATGGCAAATAAGGAATAACTGACTGCCCACCTGGCCTGTCCTAAGCCAAGCTTGAGTCATCATTGGCACTTGTGAGGCACAGGAAGTGAGGTAGGGAACAGTCTCTGGAATTCGCTCACTTCCTGTGGACAGGGCTAGGTGCCAGTTTGTGCTAGCAACTTGAACAGGGAGGAGGCCTACAGACAGCTTTCCTTCAGATAGGTCACGTGAGTCAAGGACTGATTCTCCTTTCTACCTTGGCTTTTGGGCCTAAACTCCTTCTGGCTCTGCCAGAAGATTGAGTTAACCTTTTTCCTTTTTCCCTTCTATCCTTCTCTCCCTCTTCTTACTCCCATTGTGATTAAACCACCATAATCTCCATTCTGACTTGAGTGTTTCATTTTAGGAATTTCATAAGTAAATTCTTTGGTGACCATAAATTATAACAATCTTCAAAAATAATTTCACTATAACAATCTGTATATTGGTTCCAAGGCAGAAGAGTGGTAAGGGTAGGAAATGGGGGTTAAATGTGTTGCCCAGGGTCACACACGTATCTGAGGCCAGATTCAAACCTAGATATCCAATTCTTTTAAAACAGTTCATTATGTCAGTGAATTTTTGTACCTTTTTTTGCTATTAGACCAATTCTGTTTTTTAAGATAATATTTTCTTTGTGCCTCTTTTACCAAGTTGTTAATTCTCTATTCATAATTTTATTGCATCACTCTTATCTCCTTTCCCAATTTTTCCTCTATCACTTTTATCTTTTTCTTTAACTCTTTTAGGAATTCTTGTTTGTGACTGTATCCAATTAACATTTTTCTTTGAGACTTTGTAATTTTTCAAATTATTGTTTTCTTCTAAATTTATTTCTTGATTTTATCTGCCACCACAATAGCTTTTTATTGCCAAGTTCTTTGTTGTTGCTCATTTTCTAAGGCTTTTTCTTCACTTTTAACTTGATGTTAAAACTGGGTTCTGCTCATCTTGGGGTGGAAAGGCATTGTGCCAGGCTTCAGGCTTTATTGTGCTTTTGTTTTCAGAGCTAGATCTGGTGGGCCTGACAGTTTTTTATGGGTTTAAGGTGGTGTTTTGGACAGGTGTAATCATAGCTCTCCTGGTTTGGAGTTTAGTCTTTACCCAGGAAGTACCACTGTTCCTTTTTAGCCTCTTAGTCCTAGAACTGCAACAAAGATATCTACTCCTATGTGACAAATCACAAACACTCCTCTCTATCCTGGAACTATAATCCAGAACAGCTTATGCACAATTTATTTATCAGTCAATACCAGTTGAACCCAATGCCAGCAAAGGGCCCTGTATAATCTATCTCTAAGCAATTGTCTGGCCCATTTTCCATCTTTGAGACCAAGAGTTCCTCATCCTACAGCTCCTATCATTTTCATGGCCATGTCAAAAGCCTACTCCTAGTACTTCTGCTGTGCTCTGGGCCTTCATCAACCCTAATGCTACAAACTTCTCCTTTTGACCTCTTAAGTTATCTTAAGCTGGAAAAAAAAAAAATCTTCCTTTGAACTTTTGTTGACTCCACTGCTCAAAAATTTGATTTGAGGAGTTATTTAAAGTGGTTTGGGGGAGGCAGAGTCAAGATGGTGGCTTAGAAGCAGCAGAAGTTCAGACCTCTGAAAACCCTTCCTTACCAATCACAAACTGAATGCTCCTAGGGGATTGAAAATCAAACCTAACAACAGGACAGAGCCAAGGAACCCTCCTGCTGGGCTCAATCCAAAAGGTATGCCCCCCTAAAAGCCAGAATCCAAGAAAACTTGGGTTTAAGGGGAAGGCAGAAGGAAGGTCCTAGGACCCCCATTCCCCCACCTAGAGCACTAATCCTCCAGTGGCAGCAGAAACCTCTGGGCAGGCAAAAGCGTGGGTCTGAAGGGTTATACCTTGTGGGCAGGGCTGTGTCAGGCTCAGCACATGAAACACAGGTGGTGGGGAAGGAGCTGGAGAGGGAGAGCAGAGCAGTAAGCCTGATCAGAGCGGAGACCCTCCATATTGCTACAGCTTTCCAGGTGGTTTTGGCCTCACGGCACATTTAGCCCAACCCAGCTGAACTTAATCCCATCAAAAGTCTTCAGAGGTCAGGGAACCCCAAATTCCAACACCCCTCCCTCACAGACTGCTGGAGTTTAATTTAATCATATCAAAAGCCTTCAGAGGACAGGGAAGCTCAAACTCCAACACCCCTCCCCCACAGACTACAGGGAGAGATCTTCTGTCAAAGCTCCAAGAGGGAAGACTGAGAGAAACCCCCAAAACAAAAAAAAAAATGAGAGGAGCGGGGAGGAAAAGAAAATGATCTTTGTCTCCAATGAATAATGTTTGGAAATGACCAAATAAAATAATGTTAAATAAAAAGAAAGAAAAGTGCCTCGATATTCTAGAACAAGAGGGAAAAGTGGATATTGAAAGAATCCATAGATCACCCCCTGTTCTTTTTTTTTTTAAACCCTTACCTTCCATCTTGGAGTCAATACTGTGTATTGGCTCCAAGGCAGAAGAGTGGTAAGGGCTAGGCAATGGGGGTCAAGTGACTTGCCCAGGGTCACACAGCTGGGAAGTGTCTGAGGCCAGATTTTAATCTAGGACTTCCTGTCTCTAGGCCAATATTCTTAGGTTAATCTGTCTCTAGTTCTTATAATTCTATCTATTGCCTCTTTTTTCTGATAGTGGCTGATTGCCTCTATCAACCCATATATGTGTTCTTCTGGAATGAGATGAAAGCCTAGAAAGTATAGCATTTGATTAATAGTCCTCTTCTATTTCCAATTTCTCATGGAGATGTTCTTTAGTGGCACTCTTTCCTTTCCTTTTCTAATCCCTTTATTCCAAACTCTACTTTCAACCACTTTCATCCTCCTCTCCTACAGACATCACTTTCCCCTGAATCTTGCTGAAGGATTAATTAATTTACTGTTTCTTTCCTGTAATAGCACTACTTGAAAGAAGAAACGTCATCCACAACCACATTTAAAAAATTCTCTAATTATAATAGAAACAGACATTAAAATAACTCCGAAATTCTATTTGACACCTATGAAATTGACAAACATAAAAAATTAAAAATCAAATGCTAATGTGACTTTTGTATAAAAAGGACAATCATTATGCCCTTTGGGGGCTTTTACATTGTTTCAACCATCATGGAATGCAATGTGGGATTATACAATAACAGTTGTAAACATATGCATACCCTTTGCTCCAGTTGTCCCACTACTGGAACTATATGCCAAGAAGGTTATTGAAAAGAAAACAGACCTTAGTTATCTAAAAAAAATATTCCTATCAGCAGTATTTGTAATAGCAAAAAACTGGAAACAAATGAGGTATCAAATGATTGGGGAATAGCTAAATGGTACTGTATATGAATATAATTGAATATTATTGTACCTTAAAAATAGAAAGTATAAAAAATTCAAAGAAATATGAGATGTGCTTCAGAATGAAGAAAGGAGGAGTAGAAGAACAATATGGACTCTGGCTACTGGTATGTAACTAAAGACAACAATAACAGCAACAAACCCATATTAAATACATAAAGAGTCAAAGCATCACAAAAACAAGGATGATTTGGATATTATTGTATTTAAATGGGCATTAATATTGTTTGGGTTAAGGTTATTAGAAGACTGAAAAAAGATATAGTTTACAAATGTAAAGCACAATTGTCAAATGATACAGAGACCACTGCTTTTCATAAACAATAAGGCAGATAAGGACTGAATATAGCTACTTGGAGTGTAATATCTATGCACACCACTAGGGGATATTCCAAATCCTGAGTTACTAGAGTGACCATCCTGGCAGGTGCCAAGTTAACCTTATCTTGGAGCTGCTAGGTCACAAACAATGCATGGGCAAGCAAGACTCCTATCTCTGAATGTCGTGGCCATTCTCTCTATTACCTAGCCAGATTCCTATTTAATATGAGTATATGAATTAGTTTCATCAAAAATCATATCATCAAATGATACTTGCTCCTCTTCCCTCAGTTTCCCAGATTCACTTCAGAATAAAAGGAGGAATCTCTCTCACACAGATTAAAGTATATTTACCCAAGTAGAATTAAAATGAACAAAGTTATCAGTCTCACTCTCTTCCAAATTCATTGAAGTCCAATGGCAAGACAGAAGTTGAGATGACTTGCGATGGTTTGGGATGCTTTGGATGACATTGGATTTTTCTCTATCTAACCAAAGTCCATACACTCCATAGCATCTGCTTCAACTGCCTTCATGGCCAGAACAGATTGTTCTCATCCACCCATTAAAATAAACAAAATAATGTTTTAAAAAAGAACCCCAGTTAGCAGAGTGCCATGGCTCATTATTCTCACAGAGAATGGGTAGGTATTACATAAAGAAACTTTGGTAGAGATGTGCTTCTGACCATTTCCTGCCCTGATCTCAAAACCGCAGGGGAAAGGGGAGCATGCCTTATTGCATTCCTGTTCTTAGTTGGCAAATTAGGCAATGTTTTTTACTTCTGGCTCTTGCAATAGCATGGCATTTAGTTTTTAGTTACCTCAGCCATTGAATATAGTTATATTTTTCTTTACATCTGCTTACAACTACTCCTGAGCCTCTCATATAGGGAACACAAATGTCCAAAGGACAATCACTGGCTAGTGTCCTCATTGACATTTTCCTTCTTTTCATCTGTTGGAGTTCAAGTATGACTACCCTCTGACCAAATGCTGCAAGCTAAGTTCTCCAGAAGCTTGAGAATGCAAATTCTTTGATCATAAGACAAAAATTAAGTTTGGCCTCACCATTTAAAAAGTCCCTCTGGAACTTCTGACCTTTTGTGACTTTTCAGTTATGGATATTATGGTAGTCCTCCATGAGACTACCTATTATACTTTTCCATATACCTTTAGTACTTAATGATGTGAGGAATGCAGAGGAAACTTGTTAATTTATACAATGGGATTCTATTGTACAATATTTTACACTAATGTAGGAAGGGATTGAAGTTTTATAAAGGTAAGAAGACAATACAAAATCTTGGACTGTTGTTGCTGCTGCTGCAGAAGCAGCTGGCAAATATACATAATAAAAGTAGAAATATGGGTCAGGAAGTTGGAAGGTGATGAATTTATCTATTTTACTTAACTTTTGTCCTTTCTCTACTTCATTTCCATACTGATAGAGGAAAGGAGCTTAGAAATGAATAGGATCTTTTAGTCCCAATTTCCAAATAGCTCCAGTGATTTTTTATAGGCTTGAATTTTTTATAGGCTTGAATTTTAGGGGCATATTCAGTTGTTTAATAAGTGTTACTATGTGCCAGACATTATGGCAAGCAATGGATAGAATCTCATAAGAAGTTAAAGGAAAATTTCAAAGATAGAGGACCATGGTCTTCAAATCAGTAGTACACATAGACTATCAAATGAATATATTATGTGTTAGAAAGAAGTTTGGTCACCAGAAGAAACAACATAATATCCAATAAATATGTGTGCTCTGGGGCAGAGGAAAAACATGTTGTCCAGGAGAAAACATTCTGTTTATATCACCTAAGAATATTGTTGTTGTTCAGTTGTGTTTGACTCCACATGACTCCATGGACCATAGCACACCTGGCCCTTCTGCCTTTCACTATCTCTTGAAGTCTGTCCCAGTTCAAGTTCATGGTTTCCATGATGTTCTCTCTCCATTTCATCCTATTCCCTTTTCCTTTTGCCTGCAATTATTCCCAACATCAGAATCTTTTGCAGTGAGTCATGTCTTCTTATTATGTGGCCAAAGTAGTTAAAATTCTAAGGATATTAGCAGCCTTCTAGTATTGGAGGTTAACAGTTATTCTGGCTAAGTGTGTTCTGTGGTCACCATATGTATATACCCTCTGTGTATGTTTCCTAGTCATTTATATTCTATGTGTATATGCCTTCCCACATTGTTTCAGTGGTAATCTATGAGAAAGTTTATTCATGTGTGCAAAGGAGATTTTTTCTTGTTGTTTGCTTTGTTATTTTAGGAATCTTGGGAGTTTTAATTACTGTATTATCTGGCTAGTGGGCAAAAGCAATTCCACCAGTGGGGGCTTATGACTATGATTTTGAGTTGGTGCTGACCCATTGTGTACCTTGAACTTTGGATAGATTTTCTGAGCACTCACATGTGGGAGAGGGGGCCCCAGACTCTACATAGAATTACATATGATTATTTTCTTTTTTTGATAGCAAGTATTTATTTATTTTTAATTTAAAAATAGTTTTCCAGGTTTACATAGTTCATTTTCTTTCCCTCCCCTTGATCCAATAAGCACTTCCACTTGTCTAGACCTGGCTCTCAATCCACTGAGATACCCAGCTGCCCCCTCATTTTTGCAATAAAGCAACCTTTTAAAACCCAAACCTCCAATCATATATCCATATAAGCAAATGATAAGTCATTTGTTTTTCTTTTGTGTTTCTATTTCCATAGTTATTTTTCTCAGTGTGGATAGATTCTTTCTCATAAGTCCCTCAAGATTGTCTTGTATTAGCAAAATCCATTACATTGTATTGTTCCACAGTCTTTCACTTTCTGCATATAATGTACTCTTGGTTCTGTTCATTTCACTCTTCATTGGTTCCTGGAGGTTCTTCCAGTTCATATAGAAATCCTCCAGTTCATCATTCCTTACAACACAATAGATTTCCATCACTATCATATACCACAATTTGTTTAGCCATTTCCTAATTGAGGGACACCCCCTCCATATGATTATTTTCAATGCCTCTCCTTTCCTCCTTCTTTTCATGTTTTATTTTCTGTTTGCTTTTCTTTTCCTTTCTTTCCTTCTTTATGTATATAAAACTTATACCTGTAAAGGAGAGATTTAAAACATTTTATTTTTTAAAAAATATAATGCCCAGAACTGATTGTAATAATTCAGATACAGTCTGACAAGGGCAGAGGACAGTGGAACCATCAACTTCTTCATTTTGGACACTCCAGTTCTTGTCTTAATTATACTGACTTCTTTAATTCCTTCAAGATAATCACTAAATAAGCTTCTTGTATTTCACTGCTTGGTGCCAGAACAAAGATAAAAACAAACAAACCCAAATCTGGTAAGATAAATAATGTGAATATAAAACTGTGCCTTTCGTTCATTGTATCTTACTCTTGTAATCAAAGTAAACTTGCTAGGTAAGTATATAACATGATTGTATTTTTTTTCCTTTTCACTGAGATAGGGGATTCAAATTCTTCCAGATATTGCTGACATTAGAGAAAAAAAAAATCCAATAAAAGCTAGCTCAGTGTTCAGGTAGGGTCAGAACAGAGCCAATTTCTGATCCTCTTAACACCTCCACCCCTATCCCTCATCAGTTGATGTTTACAGTGTAAACTAAAGCTAAAATCAAAGAATAATATACATCTTTCCCTTTGCCTTCAATCCTCCTGAAATCTCCTTAGGTCAAACCTTCATTATCTTTGCTCAGCTTTTTGAAATAACTTCCTGCATATGTTGACATGAATCTTACTAAAACATGCCTCTGATCATGACATAACCCAGCTCAAAGACTTTCAATGATCTCTTCTTGCCTGCGGGATAAATTAAAATTCTTTAGATGGGCATTTGAAATTTTTCATGATCTGGTCCTGATGTACCATTCTAGTCTAATTCCCTTCTACTACAATTCCCAACAAATAAAATTTTATTTCTTCTTTTGTTGCCTTTGATCAAGTCTTGCCTTTTGTCTGACTCTCTCTCTTCCCTTTGGCATCTCCATCTTTCATACTTTCTCTCTCTGTCTATCTGTCTGTTTGTCTCTCCTTTTCTATCTTTGTCCCTCCCTCCCTCCCCCTCTCTTCCTTCCTTCCTTCCTTCCTTCCTTCCTTCCTTCCTTCCTTCCTTCCTTCCTTCCTTCCTTCCTTCCTTCCTTCCTTCCTTCCTTCCTTCCTTCCTTCCTTCCTTCCTTCCTTCCTCACCTCCATCTGACAAAAGTATATTAAGTACAAAACACTGCTAGGAGCTGGGAATTAAATAAATACATAAGACACAGTGTTGTTCATCCTTTGTTTTCAAAGATCAATGACATCATAGGGTGATGTCTTAACATGTATATGTATTATATTTGTGAGGCAGAATTGCACAAAGTTGTCAGCCTCATTCTCTCTTTCAGAGTATTGAAGTCCAGTGGCAAGACAGAAGTTGAGATGAATGGCAATGGTCTGGGATACTGGGGATGACCTTCATTTTTTTTCTAATCTAACCAAGTTCTGACCACTCCATAGCACCTGTTTCAGTCACCTTCACAGCAATAGGAACAAATTGTTCTCATCCACCCATTTCACAGGGAGAAGTTATCAAATGTCTGGAGTAGATAGATATTTTCTTAATTCACTAATGGTTACCCACAGGGTAGTTTAGCCCATTTGCCAAGACAGTTACCAGGGTGTGGTTGCTGAGCATGAGCATCTTGGAGTCACAGATGAGAGCTAGATGGCAGATGGCTGTCAAAGGAGAAAAGCAGCCCTGAAAAAAGCTCTGTAAGCTCTCACTCTGTCTTCTCTGAAAACTCTGTATGCCCCTCCAGATTGGTAGTTACCAAAAGGTTCACCAACGTTTTATGTTTTTTTTTTCATCTTTATCCAAGAAGAGTAAATTCTGTAGTGTGCTTTCCTGATTAACTTAGAGGTGAGACTAATTTTTGAATTTATCAAATCCAACTTCTCCAGGTGCAAGGTGAGGAAACTGAGGCCCCTATAAAGGAAGTAACCAGCAATTTACCCAAAGGATCATAGAAAGTTCCATGGAAATGTAAACTTGTAGAATGGGCAGGTATTCAATAGGTAGCAGTTGGACAGGAGTTTGGGGTATGTGTGTGTGTGTGTGGGGGGGTTTGCTCACATTCCCTTCTGTATTACTTTTTCCTGATAACCTCAGGTGAGATTGCTCTCTTTCATTTGAAGTAAAAAAAAAAAGTAGTCTCTACTATCATCCACAGGTCATTTATTACATTCTGCCTTTTGTGCATGAATCTTCTTGCCTTCCCAAGACCTGTCAGTTTTGGTTTTATAATTCCTCATAATCATGGAAAGGGAGAATGTAATAATGAATAAAAATATGTTTACAAAGTAGGGCCAGACAGACAAGGATTCAAGCCCTACCTCTGGTGCCATTTGACCCACAAGCAAATCACTTAACCTCCCAGTGCTCTAGGTAACAACTCTCTATGATTATTAATTGTAAAAAAGATGCAGACCTACATTAGTAGAGGAATATTCTCTCTGGAAGTTCTCTAAACTAATGATATAGTCCCATTCTCTTTCCTTATTTTATCCATTATTATTATATAATATTTGTAAGTCAAAAAATGGAATATATGATAAAAGCCTGAAATGATATAAAGAAGATTAGATCTTCTCTGATGGCTACTGTTCACCCCTAAGTTCTGCCCTGTGGAGAGAGAAGAAAATTTGGCTCAAGGTGGGAT
This sequence comes from Monodelphis domestica, assembly GCF_027887165.1. Classification (NCBI taxonomy): domain Eukaryota; kingdom Metazoa; phylum Chordata; class Mammalia; order Didelphimorphia; family Didelphidae; genus Monodelphis; species Monodelphis domestica. Next base: position 323,945,569 of record NC_077227.1, on the reverse strand, counting down.
CCATAATACTGTGCATGAGATCTTGAAAAAAAATAATTTAGCTATGATTATTCCCTTTTCCCAGTTCTTCCATTCTGGATCACTTTCTCTGACACAGACCTGCAGGAATAGGTTTCATTCTCATAGGACTTGGGAGTTGAATTTGGACACTTTTTATAATCCTGAATTTTGTTTGGAATCATCTACCATCTCCCTCAGCTGTTAATCTCAGGGTCATTGCCAGGTGTTAGCACAGTCAGGGAGGCAGAACAGTTGAACTCTAAGGGCAGGAAGAGCTATATTGATAGCTTTGAGAACATCAGGCTCTCTTTCAGACTGAGGCTTGTAGGTAACTTATACAATCATGGAGAGGTTAGAATCTTGAGTTAGTGGTTCTTAAAGTGACATTCATACTGTAACTCTGAAGAGAATTAGGTTGAAAAAGGGGTGGAACAAGAAAACTGTATAATAGAGCAAAATCTATTCTATATGTTCTAGATATTTTTTTCTTAAAATGCAGTAAGAAGTACCAAGAGAGTAAATTAAGACAGCTCTTCAGTGTCAGAGAAGACGTGTTTAGCCAAAGAGAAGAGAGGTGAAGAGGAGTTTTAAAATATTCAGTCATCCAATAAACAATTATTAAGCTGTTATCATATGCCAGTCACTGTGCTAAATCCTGAGAATAGAAAGGCAAGTAGAAGACAATCTTTGCTTTCAAGGAGCTCACAGTCTAACAAAGGAGGCAATAAGCAAACAACGATCTATAAACAATCTAAATAAATGATAAATATGAAATAATCAATAGAGGGAGTAATGGAATTAAGAGAGATTAAGAAAGGATACCTGTAGAACAGGGATCCCCAAACTAAGGCCCACAGGACACATGTGGCCCCCTGAGACCATTTATCTGGCCTCCACTGCATTTCTGGAAGGGGCACCTCTTTCATTGGTGGTCAGTGAGAGGAACACTGCATGTGGTGGCACTGCAAAGCACGACATCATTCATGTACAGCACTGCTTCCGGTGACATAATCCTTTGTATGGCACCTTGTCTGAGAGTAACTGAACGAGAATGAGGCACCTCACAAAGGATTATGTGGCAGCACAATGGAAGACATCAGCATGGTGAGTGGCGATCTGGGGTAGAGGATTCCGCACTGTGTGTACTGCTGCCTGGTATAGTGGTGGCAGTGATGGGCCTGTGCAAGGTGTGACACAGCCAGTGTTGCAGCCTCCTCTATCCCAGACAGCGGTATACAGATTTGTTCATAGATTTTTTTATAGTCCGGCACTCCAGCGATCTGAGGGACAGTGAACTGGCCTCCTGTGTGAAACATTTGGGGACCCCTGATGTAGAAGTTTTAGCTGGGATAGTTTAGAAGATAGTTTTCGCTGGGACTTGAAGTAAGGTAGGGAAGGCAGAAGGCAGAGTTGGGAAGAGGGAACATTCTCTACATGAAGGACAGTCAGTGAAACTACCCAAAGAGTGGAGATGAGGTAACTTATTCAGGAATGGCAAAGAAGTTAATGTCATCAAATGAAAAAGTACTGTGTGTGTGTGTGTGTGTGTGTGTGTGTGTGTGTGTGTGTGTGTGTAAGGCTTAAGACTGGAAAGGTGGGTCTAGGGGCTTAGTTATGAAGGACTTTGAATAGTAAATGGAAAATTTTATATTTGATGCTATAGGCAATAGGGTGTCATTGGAGTTTAGCATTTAGCGTTATGACATATCAGCCCTATGTTTTAGGAAGATTGTTTTGACAGGTGAATGTAGGATGGATTGGAGTAAAGAGAAACTTGTGGCAAATAACACAATGATCAGTCTATTGAAATAATACAAGAGTTAAGAAATGTGCCTGCTCCAGGATGGTGGCAATATCAGAGAGAAAGGAAAGTATTCGAGAAATGTTACACATGAGAATACGATAGGCCTTGGCAACAAAAGGGATTTGGAGAATGAGAATTCATGGAAGTTGAAGACAGCACCCATGTTGAAAGCCTAAGGGGCTGAGAGAAAAATGATACCCCCCAACCAACAACAGGGAAGTTTGGAAAGGGGGAGATTGTGTGTGTGGGAAAGGTAATGAGTTCAGTTTTGGAAATGTTGAGTTTAAGATGCCTTCTGGATATCCAGTTTAGGATGTCTAATAGACTTAGGCTGGCTTTTAAAAATATCACCCCCATCCTCTAAAGAGAAAGACCTTGATTAGAATAAGATTATTTAAAATTTTATCAAGAGATACACATGTGAGGTCATGGTAGATTCAGACTCTTTCCTACCATGTAGTTAATGAGCAAAGGGATATCCTTGTGCATTTGGATCTAGAATGCTCAGGTAAATTCCTGTTATGCTTAGTCAGATTGTAAATATCAAGTTGGTTGAAGGGGACTGAAGGAAATTTGTGTTTTAGAAATACACGGGTTTGTGTGGGTCAGGAAGCAGCAGTTGAGTTTGACATTCTTTCTCTTCCTTCCTTCGCTGCTGGAGAAGAACCACTACATTCCCACAGATCTCACTCTTCTAGCCACAAGAATGCAAAAATTCTGTTCCATTTGGAGTACTAATTCCAAAAAGTTCTCTGAAATGGGGTGCGGGGAGGGGAAGGGTATGTGTGTGGGGAAGAAAACCATATCTGCCAAGTATTATGTGAGAAGCTCTTAGGCATGTTCTTTTCTTTCTTCTTGCTTCATGCCCTCTCCTTTACTCCCTTCCTCATATTTTATGTTTTGTATGGGTATGTATGACCTGTTTTTCCTGCTGACCAAAAGAGTCTCTCATGTCCAAAGTAGATGTGTAAGGAAATGGTTTTTCTTGGCAACCATATCTATATTAAAGCCTTTCAGGCTGTCTCCTTGTGGGAATAGATTGAGTCCAAAGGCTCTCAATATACTGGAACTTTATCAACATGTTGAAAAGATTTTTAATCTATTGTGTCTATGGCTTACTTCATGCGTATTGGATCAATGAGGTATGAGATGACTATGGATTTGTTAGCACTGGGGTCTGCAGCTCAGAAAGAAAAAAAAGAAAACATAGTTTTTATCAATGTATCCCATAATATAGTGTCCTAGAATCTGGATTATACAGACCAGTTCTAATATTTAAGGCATCCTACACTTCCCTTAAATCATATTGTTTTGAATTAATTTGCTCCTACCAAATTACTTTTCAAAAACCTCTGAATGCATTTTAAAAAGTATTCATATCTAGGTTTTGAAATATATAGGCAAAAGAACTCTCAAATCAAATACAAACACTCAAGGTAACAATGTCTACATGTGATAGGACAATATTTGTTATGGAAAATGTAGGGTCTATATGAAAAAAAAACTCACAATATCTCATAAACAATACAGTCCTTTTCAGTTACCTTCCTTCCTAGAGCACAATATGGTCTTATCTTTCTTTGTTTATTGCTCCCTCTCTCCTTCTTTCTTTTTATTCTTTCTTTCTTTCTCTTTCTTTCTTTCTTTCTTTCTTTCTTTCTTTCTTTCTTTCTTTCTTTCTTTCTTTCTTTCTTTCTTTCTTTCTTTCTTTCTTTCTTTCTTTCTTTCTTTCTTTCTTTCTTTCTTTCTTTCTTTCTTTCTTTCTTTCTTTCTTTCTTTCTTTCTTTCTTTCTTTCTTTCTTTCTTTCTTGTGAAAGCCCAACCCCACATGGTGATGGTGGAGGTGGGATGCTGAAGAACTAAAATCCAGAGAATAATCTTGTCAGAGAGAGCAAAAACTCCATCTGAAGGTGATTATAACTAAAACTAGATGATCTTTTCACCAAGAGATTTTGAAGAGGATCTGAGTTTTAGTTGCAGATTCAATGTCCTTTAAGGTTCCCTTGAAATTCTGAAACTCTGAGGTTCTTTGACAGTAATTCTGCCAAAACTGTTCAGCTATTTGGAGTTTTCATGGCAAAGATCCTAGAATGGTTTGCCGTTTCCTTTTCTAGTTCATTTTCTAGATGAGGAAATTGAGGCAAACAAGATGAAGTGACTTACTCAGGGTCACATAAATATCTGCAGCTGGATTTTAATCAGGTCTTTCTGACTCCAGGCCTGGCACTCTATCTACTGTGCCACCTAGCTAGAAAAAGTAGGGTAGAACTAAATAAGGATTTTGGAGGTAATTCTGTGTGTCCCAGAAGGCTGTAAATAGAGTGGGTCCTTGAAAAACACTTGTCGTGTTAAGTTTAATTAAATGTTACATGATTTTGACATTGGGAAAAGAAAAATTAGTGGTATTATCAAATAATAAACATTTCCTAATAGAAAAAGAAACATTGGAGAAGCAATAGCATTTCCAGACCCCAAATTAGATTATAAGGCAGTAACTGTCATATCTATTTGGTACTGGTTAAAAATGAAAGAAAAAAAGAAATTAGTAGAACAGATTAGACAGGGAAGAATCAGAAACAGTTGAACTCAATAACCCAATGTTTGATTCTCTTAATAAAATAAAAATACTTGGAGAAGAATGTCCTATTTTCCAATAGAATTGTTGGGAGAACTTGGAAGCAATTCATTGAAATGAAGTGGGGCAAATAATTTTAGGTCCCCAGGACTTAGTTTCTATATCTGTAAAATAAAGATGTTGGAATAGGCTACTGAATACTACACATTTGTAAGTACTAGCTTTAGCATCCTCCAAAAGACAAATGTTAAAATATGCAACCTATCATCCCAGTATCCTAAACTCTGAATTTGCAAAGACCACACACCACAATCATTTAAAAACAGATGAATATAAAATTCTACATATGTAATACTATAAGACATCTTTCCATATTGGCCCTTTTGTGAAAAGAGAATTCAAAGAAACAGAAGAAAAATGAAATAATAAAGTGAGTATTTTCTTGCATCACTGCATTGCTAGGAATAGCTAAGCCATTCACAAATCATCATCACAGTGTTTTAGTTCTGCTCACTTGAATTTGCATCACTTCATGTATGTTCCAGGATGTTCTTAAATCATATGCCACATCATTTCTTATAGCACAATAGTATTCCATTACAATCATATACCACAATTTATTCAGTCATTTGAAATGAGGAAAGATTATGAACTAAACAAGGAACAGAGCCAATCACAAAAGATTAAAAAAAGATTATTTAAGTAGTATGTAGTTTAAAAGCTTTTTGATGGGCAAAATCAATATCCAAAAGGAAAATATCTATTGGGATTTCCCCCTCCCCATCAAATATCTGTAATAAAGCTTTACTGCCCAGAATATGGGAGGAGTTTATACAAGTATATAAAATTATGAGACATGTTTTGATGGAAAAGTGGTTAAAGGATATGAATATCTTTCAAAAGAATTGCAAATAATTAATAATGAAATAAAAATAAATAATAATTAATAATAAAAATAATGAAAGTCAGAAGTGCTCTGCTATGTTACCTCACATCCAAAAAACTGGAAAGGATGACAAGAGATGGAAATTGTTAACATTGGAGGGGCCACCTAAGGACAAGCACACTGATACATTGTTGGTGGAACTCAGGTTAGTACAATTGGAAATCATGCTAAAAGCACAACTAAAATGTCCATATACTTGACTAAGACTGCCCACTGCTAGGAATATATGCCCCAAGAAGGTCAAAGAAAGAAAGGTCTAGCATGCATCAAAATAACTGTGATAGTTATACTTTTGTGGTAGCAAATTATTAAGGAATGTCAAACATACTGTGGCATATGAATGCAGTGGAATAACATTGCACTGTAAGAAGTGAAAAATATTGAGTAGTCAGAAAATCTTGGGAAAACTTGTGTGAATGATGCAATCTGAAATAAATAGAATCAAGAAAATATACATAGTGACTACAATAATGGAAACTGGAAAAACAAACAGATAAATAAAAAATCTATAATTATAATGACACCTTGTCTCAAAGAAGAACTAAAAAAAATGCAACTTTATCTTTTCTTTGCTGAGAGGTGTTACGATGGGGAGGGAATATTGACTATGTTGCCAGACTTGCTCCACGTTTTGGTTGATTTTTATTCAATTCATTTTCTGCCCCTCATTTTCTCCTTAATCTTTGCTCTTGAGATGGATCTCTAGGGAGAGGAGGGAGAGAGACATGCTCACAGATAAATGTGCTATAAAATAAAAGAAACAAGTGTTCAAGGATACATGTTTTCATATTGTTTTAAGATTTACAAGGTGATTTCTTCATAACAACCTGTGGGGTAAGTAGTATAAGCATTATTCCCATTTTATGGATGAAGAAACTAAGGTTTTCTGGGAGCAAAATGATTTGTTGCTGATCCTGTTTGGCAGTGTTAGAAAAGAGAGTTGAATGTAATTCTTCTTAAACCAAGTCCAAATACTCTTCCTACATTGACAATGAGTGTATTTATTTTCTACTTTATAATTTTAAAGAACTTCTTCAAGTCTTTCTTGTCACCCCCTAGTGTTTTACCTCTTATTTGCCATGTATGTATTTTGTATGTTATTTTATATGTATTTTGTATGTTTGTTTGTTTTTTTGGTAAATAGGTGGCTTAGTGGGTAGAATCCCACTAAGTGGGTTTGGAATCAGGAAGACTGAACTCCATGATTTCAAATCAAACTTCAGATACTTACTAGCTGTGTGACTCTAGGCAAGTCATTTAACCCTTTTTGCCTCAGTTTCTTCATCTTTAAAATGATCTGGAGAAGGAAATGACAAATCTCTATTGTTTTTGCCAAGAAAACTTCAAATGAAGTCACAGAGAGTTGGCCATGATCAAAATGTCTTAATAACAACCTGTTTTGTATGGATGCAGTTTATGTATTATCTCTGGCATTTGCCGATGAAATTATCTTCAGTTCCACAGTATATATGGATATATACATGTATATGGATATATACACGTATATGTATATGTATTATGTGTGTATATAATCTTATAGGTGCATATTAATCTAGCATGTATATAGTTATTTGTATGTTGCCTCCCCCACTAAAATGTGAGCTCAGTGCTTGGCACACAGTTAGAACTAAATCAATGTTTGTTGATTGATTGATTAACAGAGCACATAGACTACCAACCTTTGTTCCTTTATGTACCAGTGCTGCCATTCCTGTGTCTCTTCTCACACAATCAATCACCTTGATTACATGGGTTTTTAATACATTATATCTTCTCCTTAAACACATTTGCTGTGAGAAGTCTGGAAATCTGGAGTGTTCTCCTAAATCAAAAGACCTTATCTCCTGATTTCCTATGCCAATAGATAAATTGCCTTGCTCTCCCTGGTGAGTTAATAGGAAAAGAAGGTATGAAAAAAGAAGTTATGGAAATCAAAGGGAGAGAGATTATGTAGGTGAAGGATATGGTCAACAGTGTGGAAAGCTTCAGAAAAGTCTTGAAATATGAGGGTTGAGGAAGGGTTTTGGAATCTATCAGTTGAAAGATTATTGTTACTTAACCTTTGAGAGGGCAAAGGTATTGACATTTTCAGTGAAGCACATAGGATTTAGAATTGGAAGGTCTCAAGGATCATCTGGTCTAATTCTTTTTTTACAAATGAGGAAGCAGAAATCCACAGGTTAATTAATTGGTTTAAACCCAAGGCCCATTTGACTTTTTTGATGTTTGGAATCTGGAGATAGGACAATTGAAATCCTCACATCTTATGTGACTTAGCCATGCCCATGAGTCTGTCAAATTGGCTTTTATAGTTTTAAACTTATTTTCTATGAAAAGCACAAAAATCAAAACTTCCCGTCAAGATGGCAGCTTAGAGAAAGCTAAAGTCCAGATCTCCTGAAACCCTTCCTTACCGATCTCAAACCGAATGCTCCTAGGGCACCAAAATCCAAAATGATCAACAACATAGACCCCGGGAGTCCTCCTCCTGGACCTGGACCTGAATCAAAAGGTACGCCCCCTCCCCAAAAGCGAGAACCCGAGACCACTCAGACCTAAGGGGTAGGCAGAAGGAAGGTCCTAGGACCCATCCCCCCCAACCCAGAGTGCCGAGTCCAAGTCCGAGGCAGCAGAGGCAACCTCAGAGCCCCACGGCCTGCTATTCTGAAGGCCGCTTCCTGAAAACAACCTGACCTAGTTGAGGGGGCACCCAGACAGCAGGGAAACAGAGAGAGACGGGGGAGCTCTTAACCCCCTGGGATGAGCTCTAGGAGCTCCAGGAAGCCGCAGCCCCTCCCCCTCAGAGAGCAGGGTCATCTGGAACAACAGCAACCCTCAGGGCTGGCAAAAGGGCCTCGGGAGCCAGCTATTCTGAAGGACACATCCTGAAAACAACCTGACCCAGTCGAGGGGGCACCCAGACAGCAGGGAAACAGAGGGGGGGGAGCTTGTCACCCCCTGGCTGGATCCTTCCATTGGAGTCTCACGAAAAAAGTCCCTGCCTCAAGGCATACTAAATTCAACCCAGGGAAAACTAATCTCATTAGGAGCCCTCTGAGCTCCAGGAAGCCATGGCCCCTCCCCCCACAGAGTGCTGTAGCTGACAGGCTAAGGCACAGGAACAAGGGCCAAGCTAGGCTCAGAGCATGGAAGTAAGGCAACAGAGAAGCATCAGGAGGGTGCCGAGGAGAGGAGGGCAGTAACAGGGACACACCAGCAATTCCTGGCTCCCCGGGAAGACAGAATAACAAGTGCATAGAATGGACAATCTGCCTAGGGCTAAAACCTCTGAACGCCAGACAGAGATAAGAAAAGCTAATCCTCCCCACTCAGATAGAGATGGCAAACTACACTAAAGCACAAAAGCCCCAAAATTCCAAAAGAAACAAGAAGGGGGCGACTTTGGACACATTTTATGGAGCAAAAATACAAAACACAGAGGAGATAGAAGAGGAAACACAAGCAAATGCTCTACCTTCCAAAGGAAATGGAAACTCTCCACAAACCCATGAAGAATTTGAATCTGAAATGAGCAAAAATATGGAAGCCTTCTGGGAGGAAAAGTGGGAAATAATGCAAAATAAATTTACGCATCTACAAAACCAGTTTGACCAAACTGTAAAAGAAAACCAGGCTTTAAAGCAAGAACTAATAAAGCAAAGCCAAAAGACAAAGAAATTAGAAGAGAACATAAAATATCTCACTGGCAAAGTGACAGATTTGGAAAATAGAGGAAGAAGAGATAATTTAAGAATAATTGGACTTCCAGAAAAGCCAGAAACAAACACCAAACTTGACATCGTAATACAAGAGATAATCAAAGAAAATTGCTCAGAGATTCTAGAACAAGGGGGCAATACAGCCACTGACAGAGCTCACAGAACACCCTCTACACTAAATCCCCAAAAGACAACTCCCAGGAATGTAATTGCCAAATTCCAAAACTCTCAAACAAAAGAAAAAATCCTACAAGAAGCCAGAAAAAGACAATTTAGATATAAAGGAATGCCAATCAGGGTCACACAAGACCTTGCAAGTTCTACTATAAATGATCGTAAGGCATAGATCATGATCTTCAGAAAGGCAAGAGAGCTGGTTCTTCAACCAAGAATCAGCTATCCAGCAAAATTGACTATATACTTCCAAGGGAAAGTATGGGCATTCAACAAAATAGAGGATTTCCAAGTTTTTGCAATGAAAAGACCAGAGCTCTGTGGAAAGTTCGATATCGAAAATCAAAGAGCATGGAATACCTGAAAATGTAAATATGAAGGAAAGGGAAAAGGAAAAAATGTTATCTTCTTCTTTTACTCAAACTCTCTTCTATAAGGACTATATTTATATCAATCTATGTATACTAACACATGGGGAAAATGTAATGTGTAAATAGGGGGAAAAGAAAAACCAAATAGAATAATCTTTCTCACACAAAGATTCACATGGGAAGGGGAGGGGAAGAAAACTCCTATAAGAAGGAGAGGAAGAGAATTTTTGCTTAAACCTTACTCTCAGGGAAATCAACTCTGAGAGGGAAAAACATCCAGATCCATTGGGATCTTGAATTCTATCTTACCCACCAAGGGTAGGGAGAAGGGAAAACCAAGGGGGGGGGGAGGGGGAGAGGGAAAACAAAAGGGGAGGGAAAGAGAGGAGGGGAAGGGGAGGGAACAAAAAGGGAGGGACTAAAAAGGGAAACATATCAAGGGAGTGGACAAGGGGGACCAATTTAGAGTAAATCACTGGACTAAAAGGTAGAGCCGAAGAAGAAAAGGTTAGAACTAGGGAAGGATATCAAAATGCCAGGGAGTCCACAAATGACAGTCATAACTTTGAATGTGAATGGGATGAACTCACCCATAAAACGTAGATGAATAGCAAAATGGATTAGAATCCAAAACCCTACCATATGTTGTCTTCAAGAAACACACATGAGGCGGGTTGACACCCACAAGGTCAGAATTAATGGATGGAGTAAGACGTTCTGGGCCTCAACTGACAGAAAGAAGGCAAGAGTGGTAATCATGATATCTGATAAAGCCAATGCAAAAATAGACCTGATCAAAATGAATAGGGAAGGTAATTATATTTTGTTAAAAGGGACTTTAGACAATGAGGAAATATCATTAATCAACATGTATGCACCAAATAATATAGCACTCAAATTTCTAATGGAGAAACTAGGAGAATTGAAGGAAGAAATAGACAGTAAAACCATATTAGTGGGAGACTTAAACCAACCATTATCAAATTTAGATAAATCAAATCAAAAAATAAATAAGAAAGAGGTGAAAGAAATGAATGAAATCTTAGAAAAATTAGAATTAATAGACATATGGAGAAAAATAAATAGGGATAAAAAGGAATACACCTTCTTCTCAGCACCACATGGCACATTCACAAAAATTGACCATACATTAGGTCACAGAAACATAGCACACAAATGCAAAAAAGCAGAAATAAAAAATGCAGCCTTCTCAGATCACAAGGCAATAAAAATAACGATCAGTAAAGGTACATGGAAAACCAAATCAAAAACTAATTGGAAATTAAACAATATGATACTCCAAAATCATTTAGTTAGAGAAGAAATCATAGAAACAATTAATAATTTCATCGAGGAAAATGACAATGGCGAGACATCCTTTCAAACCTTTTGGGATGCAGCCAAAGTGGTAGTCAGAGGTAAATTCATATCCCTGAGTGCATATATCAACAAACTAGGGAGAACAGAGATCAATCAATTGGAAATGCAAATAAAAAAACTCAAAAGCGATCAAATTAAAAATCCCCAGCAGGAAACCAAACTAGAAATCCTAAAAATTAAGGGAGAAATTAATAAAATAGAAAGTGATAGAACTATTGATTTAATAAATAAGACAAGAAGCTGGTACTTTGAAAACCAAACAAAATAGACAAAGAACTGGTCAATCTAATTTAAAAAAGGAAGGAAGAAAAGCAAATTAACAGCAGTAAAGATGAAAAGGGGGGCAGCACCTCAGATGAAGAGGAAATTAAGGCAATCATTAGAAATTACTTTGCCCAATTATATGGCAATAAATACACCAACTTAGGTTATAGGGATGAATATATACAAAAATACAAACTGCCTAGACTAACAGAAGAGGGAATAGAATTCTTAAATAATCCCATATCAGAAAATGAAATCCAACAAGCCATCAAAGAACTTCCTAAGAAAAAATCCCCAGGGCCTGATGGATTCACCAGTGAATTCTATCAAACATTGAGAGAACAGTTAATCCCAATACTATACAAATTATTTGACATAATAAGCAAAGAGGGAGTTCTACCAAACTCCTTTTATGACACAAACATGGTACTGATTCCAAAACCAGGCAGGTCAAAAACAGAGAAAGAAAATTATAGACCAATCTCCCTAATGAATATAGATGCAAAAATCTTAAATAGGATACTAGCAAAAAAGACTCCAGCAAGTGATCAGAAGAGTCATCCATCATGATCAAGTAGGATTTATACCAGGGATGCAGGGCTGGTTCAATATTAGGAAAACCATCCACATAATTGACCACATCAACAAACAAACCAACAAGAACCACATGATTATCTCAATAGACACAGAAAAAGCCTTTGATAAAATACAACTCCCATTCCTATTAAAAACACTAGAAAGCATAGGAATAGAAGAGCCGTTCCTAAAAATAATAAACAGTATATATCTAAAACCATCAGCTAATATCATCTGCAATGGGGATAAACGAGATGCATTCCCAATAAGATCAGGAGTGAAACAAGGATGCCCATTATCACATCTACTATTTGACATTGTACTAGAAACACTAGCAGTAGCAATTAGAGAAGAAAAAGAAATTGAAGGCATCAAAGTAGGCAAGGAGGAGACCAAGTTATCACTCTTTGCAGATGACATGATGGTCTACTTAAAGAATCCTAGAGATTCAACCAAAAAGCTAATTGAAATAATCAACAACTTTAGCAAAGTTGCAGGATACAAAATAAACCCACATAAGTCATCAACTTTTCTATATATCTCCAACACAGCTCAGCAGCAAGAACTAGAAAGAGAAATCCCATTCAAAATCACCTTAGACAAAATAAAATACCTAGGAATCTATCTCCTGAGACAAACACAGGAACTATATGAACACAACTACAAAACACTCGCCACACAACTTAAACTAGACTTGAACAATTGGAAAAACATTAACTGCTCATGGATAGGACGAGCCAATATAATAAAAATGACCATCCTACCCAAACTTATTTATCTATTTAGTGCCATACCCATTGAACTCCCAAAATATTTCTTTACTGATTTAGAAAAAACTATAACAAAATTCATTTGGAATAACAAAAGATCAAGGATATCCAGGGAAATAATGAAAAAAAAAACACATATGATAGGGGCCTTGCAGTCCCAGACCTTAAACTATATTACAAAGCAGTAGTCTTCAAAACAATTTGGTACTGGCTAAGAAACAGAAAGGAAGATCAGTGGAATAGACTGGGGGAAAGCGACCTCAGCAAGACAGTATACGATAAACCCAAAGATCCAAGCTTTTGGGACAAAAATCCACTATTCTATAAAAACTGCTGGGAAAATTGGACGACAGTATGGGAGAGATTAGGAATAGATCAACACCTCACACCCTACACCAAGATAAATTCAAAATGGGTGAATGACTTAAACATAAAGAAGGAAACCAATCATAAGTAAATTTGGTAAACACAGAATAGTATACATGTCAGACCTTTGGGAGGGGAAAGACTTTAAAACCAAGCAAGACATAGAAAGAATTACAAAATGTAAAATAAATAATTTTGACTACATCAAATTAAAAAGCTTTTGTACAAACAAAACCAATGTAACTAAAATCAGAAGGGAAACAACAAATTGGGAAAAAATCTTCATAGAAACCTCTGACAAAGGTTTAATTACTCAAATTTATAAAGAGCTAAATCAATTGTACAAAAAATCAAGCCAATTCTCCAATTGATAAATGGACAAGGGACACGGATAGGCAGTTCTCAGATAAAGAAATCAAAACTATTAATAAGCACATGAAGAAGTGTTCTACATCTCTTATAATCAGAGAGATGCAAATAAAAACAACTCTGAGGTATCACCTCACACCTAGCAGATTGGCTAACATGATAGCAAAGGAAAGTAATGAATGCTGGAGGGGATGTGGAAAAGTAGGGACATTAATTCATTGCTGGTGGAGTTGTGAACTGATCCAACCATTCTGGAGGGCAATTTGGAACTATGCCCAAAGGGCGATAATAGACTGTCTGCCCTTTGATCCAGCCATAGCACTGCTTGGTCTGTACCCCAAAGAGATAATGGACAAAAAGACTCGTACAAAAATATTCATAGCTGCACTCTTTGTGGTGGCCAAAAACTTGAAAACAAGGGGATGCCCATCAATTGGGGAATGGCTGAGCAAATTGTGGTATATGTTGGTGATGGAATACTATTGTGCTAAAAGGAATAATAAAGTGGAGGAATTCCATGGAGACTGGAACAACTTCCAGGAAATGATGCAGAGCGAGAGGAGCAGAACCAGGAGAACCTTGTACACAGAGACTAATACACTGTGGTATAATCGAACGTAATGGACTTCTCCATTAGTAGTGGTGTAATATCCCTGAACAATCTGCAGGGATCTAGGAGAAAAAACACTATGCATAAGCAAAGGATAAACTATGGGAATAGAGAGGAGAGACTCTAAAGGAAACTCTAATGCAAATATTAAAATGGAAATTGGTTCGAATCAAGAACACATGTGACACCCAGTGGAATCACGTGTCGGCTATGGGGGGTGGGGGGAGGAAAAGAAAATTATCTTTGTCTTTAAGGAATAATGCTTGGAAATGATCAAATAAAATATTATTAAAAAAAAAAAAGAAAAGCACAAAAATCAAGTAAGTCACCATATAAGGCATGTAGTGGCTACAAAGAGAACAGTTACTTTAAAGTGGTTCATTCCTTTCAGCAAAGGAAGTAGTTGTAGGTTGGACCCTAGATTGGGTCCATTAACTAGAAAGCAAGAGGAGAGAATGTGAAAGTCAAATCAGGCAGGTCGCAAGTACACAGTGAACATTTCATGTTAATTCCCAAAACAGACTAGAAATTTTGGAGGGAAATCTGATATGTGTGGCCAAAATGCATTGCATTTAACTATTTTAACCAGGTTTTTCCCCCCTGAATTAGACAGGGAGTCTTCAAGCTTTTCCCCACCTGGAAAGGAGCTACATTATACACAATACATTCATATAAAATCAGCCCAACAACTAACCTAAATAAATCCATGAACAGCTGAAGGAATAGAAAGTTTGGATGGAAAGTCTGAAATACTAAGTGTTAAATCTGTATTCATGGTCTATGAAATGTCCAGATCCAGTGGTTCTAAGAATCTGATCATTATCAATCATGTAATTCCAACATAGTCACAATCATATATACTGGATAACGGGTTATTATGTGAAGCTGGAATCTAGAGAAAAGGGAACAGTTAGCAAGATTTCTGGAAAAACATATACTAATACACTAAAGATGCCAAACTTATTTTGGTGGTATTTCCTGGAAATTCATTAGCATTTGGAACAAAACAAATTCTTTTATGAGTAACTGGAACTCAAAATCAGAGGGGGGGAGTTGAGGGGGGAAGAGGGAGAGAGAGAAATACTGACTTGGAGGACTTCCCCCACCCTAATTTGGCCAAGTTATTTTCAGAGATTTCCAAGAATACACAATTATTAGAATCACTCAGAGTTGACTTCCTAGAAGTATTATCTGAGCAAGGCACTAGTAACCATTATGAAAGCCAAATATGAGTAGTGCTTATGATACAGGCTGTTCCTAAAGTTTTTGCGCAGTTATAAGCTTCAGTTTTAGCTTGAAACTACACAAAGACTTAGAAGACATACTATATTTTCAGGAATATAGTTATATTTGGTTCCTAAAGTTGGTAAGTCTAGAGAAATTATCTTAAGGAATTCAATTTGATTTGAGAGACAATCTGATGCTGTGAAAAGAACACAGGCTTGGGAGTCAGAAACCTTGAGTTTAACTCCTGCTTCTTACATATAGTAATTAGTTCTTCTTCATAAAAGAAGGCCCTCTGTGGCAAAAGGGTTGGGCTGTTTCAGCTCACTGACATGGACCAAAGGCAGGATCTCTAATCAGTGGACTTTCCTTTGCCAAGCATCATAGAGATAGCCCCAGGTCTTGAGAACCAAACAGAGGAGCTCTCTTTGTACAGAATGGGATGGCCCAGGGCACATCTGCACTTACATGGAAGGTGTACTTCAGACAAAGTTGTATCCTTGCAATCTTGTGGAGGTGATTTGAGTGATATGTCATATTGATCAAGGACCCTCCTGATCATCACTATTACATGAAAAATGTAGAGTTTGGACTAGCTGTTTTCTAATATCCTTTCTAGTTCTAAATTCTACTGTAAGGAATGGTGAGGTAAAAAAATCCAGCCTTAATGTGGATTTAGAGTGCCTAACTTCTCCATTGATTCAATCCATCCATCAAACAAAAGTGTAAATGAGGTACGAACAGACCCTTAGTCAGTTTGGGAAGAGTATAATGGTTTGGCCATTGGATAAGGCCACATCGAAAATGTATTGGGAATGGCTGAAGAAATCAGACTTACTTTTAGGCATATACACAAGTGAGTGTGTATGTATATATATATATATATATATATATATATATATATACATATATGTGTGTGTATACAAATAATATATATGTAAACAAATATATATATGCATATAATATATAGAGAACAAATGTTTTATATATTATATTACATATGTGTGTACACACATACGCATTTCTTTATATTTACCGGAATCTATTTCTATAATAGGCTATTCTAAGCCACAAGTTCAGAGTCTAGCATTCCAGAAGGATTATTCCAGCAAGAGCTTTCCAACAGGATGATTCCAGGAGGAGATGCCAGCTTCAAGTCAGTCTAGTGATGGTTGATGTAATTGCCCTTAATGGGAGGACGGGAAGATTGAGTACCCTCTCTCATCCACTCAATCCCTTGAAAAGAAGATGATCTTGTGACCTTCAAAAAGTTTGAATATTTGGAATTATCATACTTGGAGTAGCCATTGCCAGGAGCAATATAGGCATTGAGAGCTAAGACAAACTAAGCTTTAAGCTGACATACTAAAAGAAGACAGCTTCAAACTCTAGGAGAGCACTGACACTCAGAATCCAATATCTTTAAGGGGACTCCCTGTGTACTCCATGGATGGAAAAAGGAATTACCAGTAACCAGGAGCCATAAGTTGTTCACTGGCCACATATGCTTTCTAAGTTTGAGACTACTCTCTCCTATAGAACCATATCGGTGGGAGAGTGTGCACCAGTTTGAGAGTAATGTTTTGTGCCAAATGTTTTTACTATAGCACCTCAGTAATTATTTCTTTGTAAGCTAATTAACCCTAGTGGGCTAACTAATAATGAGTAGCACTTTGGTTGAGGTCTCAGGATCAATAGTGTTGGAAGTCATATTGCTTCACAGTTACCTCTAAAACTCTAAGAAGAGAAATAGTCAGATAGACATTCTTTGGGATCTTGGCCTGCCAAATGATGGGGTTTTAGAGGACATGAGCCCATTGGGGATGTTATACCATGACCCTTTGATTCACATTTTTACATAAGGCAGTTGAGGCTCAGGGTAGGGAGATGACTTGTCCAAAGTTACACACATAATTTTTTTTTAAACCCTTACTTTCTATCTTGGAGTCAATACTGTGTATTGGTTCCAAGGCAGAAGAGTGGTAAGGGCTAGACAATGGGGGTCAAGTGACTTGCCCAGGGTCACACAGCTGGGCAGTGTCTGAGGCCAGATTTGAACCCAGGACCTCTTGTCTCTAGGCCTGGTTCTCAATCCACTGAGCTACCCAGCTGCCCCCCCCTTTTTTTCACATAATTTGTAACTGAGTGCACTAATAGAAAATTAGTCACCAGAAGTATTGACCTCTCTCCTTCCTCTTAGACCTCTCCAAGAGAAGGTCATGGTTTCACAGAATCAAATAAGAAAAAAAAATATCCCACAGGACACATTGGGTGCCTACTCACTACTCATAAGGTACTATTCTGGGTTATTCTGCCATGGGGGAACCTGCCCTCGCAGAGTTCAGGGGTCCTTAGTGGGATGATGTTGTTGACCAATAAAATGAGAGACAGTTAAAGTTTTACCTGTAGCCAAGCATTACAGTAACTGTTCTGCTCAGTCTCAGGCTGACTTTATTTTTATAGACTCAAGAAGTACACATCTACTTGACACACAGTTTCATTTTCAACATACATGCTTATTTACAGGTAATGGAATAGGTCGTATGTTAACTTTTATTAAATCGTTTGATTGACATTTTATAATTATCCTACATACTTTGATTCCATGGATTCTAACACAAAATGCAAAGCTTTACAGAAGATATATGTATTCTGGACATGGGTAGCACAGGTAGAGATCACTTTCTATTAACCCATGAGGTACCAGACATGCTGTTAAGCTAAGAATAATTATTCATTACACTAGTCAGTTATATAATCAAATAGACTTCAAAAAATGTGATTAGCACAACATTGTTACCTAGTCTGTGGGGTTAAAGGGCATAATCAACATAACCCGGTTTGAGTATTATTCCAATATCAAGCTTTCATTCTCTAATGTTTTACTAAGTTATTCAAGACATATTGCCTTGCCCACAGAGTTAACAACACAATTCGGTGGAGTGGAATATACCAGCCTTTCCATGAAAAGCAATTAATATACAGTACAGTTTTGTTGGAGGTTTATTCCTAAAAGGGGTCCCCATCTATAATCCCTTATCTAAATGGGTACATAGGAGTCCTTAGGTCTACTTTTGTAAGTAGAAGCTCTTGACAATAGTCTAAGGGGAATTTCTGTATCATAACATAAGGGTGGAGTATTCCTGGAGCTGAATTAGAATATTACTTGTAACAATTCCAATATTAGGAGGTGTTAGTAAGAGAGAAGTTACATGGGGGAGGGTCTGAGTGGTTGTTTCCATCCTTCCTGGGGGCTTCTTTGTAATCCCCGGATGCCACCTGTGACTGTGTCAGACAGTGTGGATTTAATGGCTCCCGGTATTATTCAACTGTCTTCCAGTCCTGACTGAGGACAAGATTAATAAGATCCTAATTGTAGAATCAAATTTGTCCACCACACAGTCTTGGGAATTTTAGATTCTTTCCATGGGAATGGTGTATGTGTGTGGTCCATATCAAGTTAAATAAACAGTTTTGAGCTTCCAAATTCTACACCTGGATTCTTGATGGTATGCCCCAATGACGAGTGCTTATCAAAAGGGGGTAGAGCCAAAGGAGGACCTGATTGTTTTTATTCATTTTTCAGCAGGTTACCAGAAGAGTATAAGAAACTTGTCAAAGAGCATTGGGAATAGTTGGCAAATGATGATATCCTATTGAAATTTATCTCTTTATTTCTTATATGTATATGCATGGTAAACTTCAAGCTATTTCCTTTTACACTGAATAGGAGGCTTGAGAAGGCTTACTGAAAGTCATGAGTAATGGGAACTGACAAAAGATTGGGAACCTCAGATCTGTGGAAGAGTGATTGATGAAAAGTGGGGCCCCAAACTGTCAAAATTGTCTTTGATTTATAGTGTTAAGTTCTTGAAGGAAGAAAGAATTGGAGCTGCTGGATTACAGTTGTTTTCTAATTACTGTAATTTCCACCTCTTATCCTTCCTAGATGCTTCCATTTCAAGGCTGATATCACAGGAAAAAAATGGGAAATAAGGCACTCTAGGTAAAAGCTGTCTTCTTGCGGTTCACAAACACTTTTGAGTATAAAAATAGCATATCTATGAGTAAAGCCATAATTTCCAGACGTAACTAACACAAAGAAATGTTGAGCTCAACTCAGTTTCACTGATATCTCTTCACTATTCTGGGACAGGTCAGAGAAGCATAAAATAAGGAATGCTAATCATCAGCAATAGATATAGGGCATTTTAACTTTGGTAAAGAGAAAGAAATTCCGGTGGACAGACGTTTCCACCCAAAGCCAATTTCAGTACAGCATAGATATTAGATCTGAATATCTTCTGTCCATTTTCAAGTGTATGATCTTATGATTTTTTAAAACCTTTACCTTCCATATTAGAATCAATACTATGTGCTAGTTCCAAAGCAGAAGAGCAGTAAGGGCTAGGCAATGGATGTTAATTGACTTGGTTGGGGTCACACAACTAAAAAGTATTTGAAATCAAATTTTAACCCAGGACCTCTCATCTCAAAGCCTGGATCTCCATTCAGTAAGCACTTGGTTGCCTAGATCCTAGGATCTTTCTGTTCATTTTCAACAGGGATAGTTATACTTGCCTTTCTGTTTTAAGCTTCAGTGCTGGAGAAAATAAGTCAAATCCAAGCCAGATGTTCTACAAATTATAAGAAGGTAGAAAAGGAGACAGAGCTCACGGAGACTTGTGTGTTACTAACTATGCTAACATTTCCTGTCTCTATCATTGGGGGCAGATCCTTTAAAATCCTGGGCCACAATTTTCTCATCTGTAAAAGGAAGGAGTTGGACTCATCCTTTCCTTCCAAGTCTTGATGTTTGAGTCAGGGATGATTGGTGTGATACCTGCAGGAGGTGGCCTCAATCATGAATAGCATTTCTGGCCCCCCTCCCCCTCCGCCTTTCATATTTTTGTTTTTTCATTGACATGTGGAAACAATTTTTGACACTTGATTTTTGATATTTAAAAATTCAGATTTTCTCCCTCCCTCCCCCACCTTAAGTTAGTAAACAAGTAGTCTGATATAGGTTATACCCCTACTTTCATACAATACATGTTTCCATATTGCTTGTCATAATAGAAGCACATATCACACATACAATAGAAATCTCTTGGAGGATATATAGTGGAAGATGGAATGCTTTGATCTGTACTTGGATTCTCATAGAGCCTTCTTTGGCTGTGGATAGCAAATTCTTCATGAATCCCTTGTGTTTTATGTGGAGACTTGCTTGGTTGATAATGGTTTAGTACTTCATAGCTGATCATCATCTTTTACTGTATACAGTGTTCTCCTGGTTCTGATCACTTCACTTTGTATCAGTTTATACATATCCTTCCAGGTTATTCCAAGCTTATCCTGTCCATCATTCCTTATGGTAAATAGTATTGCTTTTCAATCATATGCCACAACTTGTTCATTCAATTCCCAAGTGATTGACAACTCCTTGGTTTCTAACCCTTTGCCACCACAAAAAGAACTGCTAAAAATATTTTGGTACAGGTAAGTTCTTTTCTCTTATCTTCAATCTCTTTGGGGTACAGACCAAGTAATGTTAGTGCTGAGTCAAAGTTTTGTGACTCTTTGAGGCTGTGTGAACATTTTTCAAGTAGATGCAAACTTGCCTGCAGGAATAATCTAAGGCAATTCACAAACTGGGATTTATTTAGCACTTTGAGGTTTGTAGAACATTATCCACATTATCTGATATGATTCCCAGGTAAAATTATCCTGGGCATCAATAAAAATAAATGTCAACATTCATCTTCTGTATAGAATGGAACCATTTTTATTTTCAGGACTGTGGGATCCTCAGTAGAGGTGGGGAGAAGATTCATATTTTGCTTAGAGTTCCACTGCCATTTTGGGTGCTGCAACTAGGTCTGATATTAGTCAGTCTTCAGTTAATATGAGTCTCTCTGGCTTTTGTGCCTCAACTGTCTCCCCTCCTCCTTATCATTTCATTTCTTATATGCATATGCATGGTAAACTCTAGAAACTATTTCCTTTTACATTAAATAGGTGATTTGAGAAGGCTTACTGAAATTCAAGAGTGATGGGGAATAAAAAAGGGTTGGGAACCATAGGTCTGTAGAGGAATGGTTGATGAGAGTGGGGAGCCCAAAACCGAGTCAAAATTGTCTTTGATACATAGCATTAAAATTTTGAAGGAAGAGAAAATTGGGCCTGTTAGGTTAAAGTGACCTTGAGGTGGGTAGGAAGGAAATAAGCATTTATTAAGGGCTTATCTTTGCCAGGCACTGTGTTGAGTGCTTTACAAATATTATTTTATTTTACAACAAACTTTGGAGGTAGATACTGTTATTATATTCCCATTTTATAGTTCAGGAAATTGAGGCAGATCTAGTGAGTTAATTTTCCAGCACATGCCTGGGCTTCCTGCCAAGATCTCATCACCCCAAGATTAGGGACAAATTTGTCCCTTGGGATAAAGCTTAGTTGGAAGCTAATCACCTCAAACTTCAGCAGAGGTCCTGAGGGATCTTGGCTAAAAAATAAAAATAAAATCCACAAACAGTTCAGAATCATGGAATCTCAGAATTAGAAAGGACCTCAGAGGCCATCTATTCCAATGTTTAAAAGCAAAGAAATCTGTCCTACCCATCCCTGATGATGGATGATCTTATCTCCCATAAAAAGGCTTTCTGTAATGTTAAAATTACTTTTGTTGCTGTTTAGTCATCTTCAGGCATATCTGAGTCTTCATAAGCCTACTTGAGGTTTTCTTGGAAAAGATACTGGAGTAGTTTGCTATTTCCTTCTCTAGATCATTTTACAGATGAGGAAACTGAGGCAAACAAAGTTAAATGACCTATCCAAGATCACACAGTTAATGTCTGAGACCCTATTTGAACTCAGGAAAATGAGTCTTCCTGACTCCCAGGCAAGTCCTCTCTCTCTCCATTGTACCTCCTAGCTGTCCTCTGTGCCATCTAGCTGCTCTAGTCATATTTTACAGGTGAAAAACCTGATTCAGAGACATAAAGTGACTTCTCCACTGTCATTCAGCTAGTAAATATCAGAGTCAACATTCGAATTCAACTGTCTCTTGACTTGAGGACTGGTAGTCTTGACACAAACAAATAATCTATCTTCATCATTTATTCACTGAGGAAGTTGAGGCATCTGCTGGAACCAGGAGAGAAAATAATCTCACCAAGAGGAAGTCAAGATTTAGCAGTTTGGGAGTCATTAGTCCATGGGTGAGACTACAATTATAGAGGGGATGACCCCAAAGAGTTTGGTCCTTGGTTCTGGGGGAGAGACTTGTTTAAGGTCATATAGTATCTGAGGCTGGATTTGAACTCATATCTTCTCAATTCTAGATCCAGTGCTCTATGCACTATATCACATCATCCGTTGCCTGAACGTCGATACATATATGTATATTTGTATGTCGGTATGCATGGTATTTGTGCATGTGCATTGCTGGAGTCCATATGAAGGACCTGGGTGAGGCTCTCGTGAAGTCTGATAGATGTCAGAGTGCCAAGAGTAGATACAGAGATCGATATCTAAAGGCATGAAAACCTATAGATATTGATCTTTAGAGATATAGATTTAGCTAGATGGGCATCTATATGGGCATATAGAGGTATAGGTGTGCATGTATATGTATATCATATATAAATAAATTATATTATAAATAAATTATATCTACATCTGAATATAGGAACATTCATTCAAGTACATACATTACTCCTACTCAGGGACTTATCATGCTTCAACACAACCTGCCCTGGGCCCATGGTAATGTAAACTCATTTCAGTATTCACCTAAACCTGACATAACTAGAGAGGCAAATCTGTTGAAAATGAAAATTGCAAAATGCATTGCAATGCCAAATCGAAATGGGTTTTTGGATTATCTAGGCCTTCAGTCCCTTCTACTATCTTGGATTATCCAGAATTGGCTGTAACAATGAAGTCACTTTTTCTAGTGACCTTATCTTCTCGACTCCTGTTTAAAATGAGGTTCTGGTTTGAGTTGAACTGAAGAAGATTCTTCTTTATAGCAAGTAAATTGTAGGTAGTTATTATTTTGATCCTTTGAAATAGGAGTAATTTATTTAGTGGGAACAAAGAGCTCCTGTGAGAAATGAGTGAGGAAAAAAATGTTGATGGAGTCATTTTTTTAAGGGCATCAAATGCCTAGCTGATGGGTTTACACTTCAAAAGGATCATAGTACTAGAGCTACAAGGGATTAGAGGTCGTCTAGTCCACTCTTCCTCATTTTATAGAAGAGGAAATTTAGGCTTGGGGAAGAAAATGGCAGATTCAGGATTTAAGCTCAGGTCCTAGGATTCCATGTTCAGCTCTCTTTCTGTTTCCCTAGCTTGTCAGGAATGTTCAGACATGTTCAACATTTTGTGACTTCATTGGGGGTTTTCTTAGCTAAGATACTAGAACAGTTTGCCATTTTCTTCTCCAGCTCATTTTACAGATGATGAATCTGAGGCAAATAAAGTTAAGTGACTTGTCCAGGGTCACATAGCTAGTAAGTGTCTGAGGCCTGATTTGAACTCAGGAAGATGAGTCTTCCTGACTCCAGGCCTCTTTCTGTTGCACCACATAGTGTCTACCTGTCCTGTCTCTCTCCTTTGTCTTAAAGGCAATGGGAATTCTTGAAGGTATTTCAGAAGAGAGCTGACCTAAAGTATGTTACTAACCTGGGTCAGAGTCCCAGTATTGGGTACTCTTTGGGTAACGCGATTGACCTTATAGGAACTGGAATTAGAAGCAGACAGGTGGGCTCCATTCCCTCACTTCACAGAGATCAAAACCAGAGTCTAGGGACAGTGGAAATATGATAAGAGTACTGTCTTTGGAGTTAGAGACTTTGGGTTGAAATATTTGTTCAGCAACTTCCTTTATCTATGACTTTGGCAAAGTCACCTAATCTCTTAGCCATACTCTCTTCTGTGAACTGAAGGAGAGGGTTAACTGATTTCTGCAGCCCCTTTCAGTTCTAAGACATTGTAAGTGGAGGTACACATTAAGAAGGATTACTCTGGCCAGGTACAATTAGGATCTTTTGGAGAGTGAAGAACCAGTGACAGGGAAACCATTTAGGAGGATGCTGTCATGTTCTCAGTGTAGGTGTGCTGAGGGTCAAATTATCTTAATGACTCATTACTATAGTAAAATAGTAATTATAATGAGTGGAAAAAGGGGGCACACAATTAAGGAGTTAGGTTGTTTTTTTTTTTCACAAAAACAATGAAGTATATGGTACAAGTGTTATTTTTTTAGTAATTTCAGTCATGTCTGGCCCTTTTAAACCCCATTCAGAGTTTTCTTGACAGAGTTATTGGCGTGATTAACCCTTCTTCACTCATTTTGAAGATGAGGAAACTAAGGCAAATAGGGTTAAGTGACTTGCCCAGGGTCACATAGATAGTGTGGAGACCAGACTTGAACTCAAGAAGATGAGTCTCACTGACTCCAAGTCTGGTTCTCTATCCAGTTCACCATGCAAGCAAGATTTAGGTTTTTCTCACAAAACCCCCTATAAAATGTAGAATACAAACATTATCTCCTTTTTTATAGAAGAGAAAACTGAGGCTGTGAATGATCTAGCATTTTCCCCATGATCATCAGTTGGTTAATACATTTTTGAGATAGAACTTGAACTCAGACCTCCTGGTTCTAAGTCCAGGGTTCTATGTACCTTTTCCTGTTATCTCAAGCCCCTGCGGAACGCATAAGCATCACAGTAATAGGAGAAGTGACATTAGTGTGTAATTTCAATGGAAGAATAATAGAACAAATTGTTCTGTTATAGTTGAAAATTCATAAAGCTCTTTCTCAAGGACCTTAAGGCATAGCCCTATCTGTAAATATTTGCAGTAGTTTGGGGGAGAAGAAGGGAAAAGGGATGGGTACTAGATGGTGATTAGGCAATTATCATAGAGCACCGACCATGCGTCAATGGCACAGCTGTAAAATTCTGCAACTGTTCTTCATTACTGTGGAGAAGCTCACACACGATTAATATTCTGTGGCCTCCAACTTGGTAGGCTGCTTTGTGTTGTTTCTTGGGCAAGGCTCCAGCTGTCCACAGTCCGTTGCTTGACCTCAGTGCTGGGCCACCCTAACTGACTCTGGGGTTTTCCAAAGGTATAGCCCCACTCCCCCTCATCCTCATCACAAGGAGACTCGGGACAAAAAGTTTCTATGGTATAATGGAAAGAGCATTTTTAGTCGGAAGACCTGGTTCTTTAATACCTTTAATACATAATAGATAAGATGCCTTCTGTTCTTGAGCTCTGATTTTCTTGTTTTTAAGTTGTAATAACTACATATGTTCCTGGAGAAAGTCAAATGCCACTAGAGGGGATGTTTTCTGACTAGTGAACTTTGAATTTTTTTCCTCTTCTAGGGTAAGGGAACCTTTCAGTCTGAATCATTGTTTAGGCTCATTTATGCCTCCCTCAACACTCACTAGCTGTGTGACCCTGTGCAAGTCACTTAACCTAGTATCTTTGCAGAGAAAACCCCAAATGGGGCCATCAAGAATTGGATACAATTGAACAATAGCAAATAGATTCCTATGGGAAGATACTGACTGGCTCATAGAAAGAGGAGAGAGATTCCCTTTACTCTTGATGAACCACGTTACAAGTCTTTCACATGTTCTTTATTGTATAAATAATACAAATTTTCTGTTTGTTGCCTTGAAAGCCTGAGTTCCCTGTAGGGGAACTAATTTCCTATCTTTGAATTAATGACAGTTATTGGTGCTTCCAGATTCTAAATGGGTAGGACAAATGAAATAGCAAGTGAGAAGTGTCCCAGCATCCCTTGTGTCAGAAAGAGCCAAGATTCTGGGTAGATCACTTCAGTTTCCTTTTCTGTTAAATTGTCACAAATTCCTTACCTTTGCAGAGTTATTGTAAGGAAAACATAGTGTAAACTTCAAAGCACTATATCCTGTAAAACAAGGTAGGGCCCCTGATCTTTGTGACAGTTCTGTTCTCAGTAACATGAGATTTTCCCAGGTAGATGGCAAGAGAAGTTTCATCCTCAGGACAGGCATCTGGTACCTTCAATGGATTATAGTAATAACATATTTCTATCATGTTTTAACATTTGCAAAATATTTTACTTGCAACAAACCCCACAAGGTACACAGTATGTTAATACACGTATCATCCCCATAGAAGAGCAATTTGACAGTTTGAATGATTCAACAACTTGCCTGTTATCTTCACATAGTTAGAAAATATTAGATCAAGGACTTGATCCCAGATCTTCTGGCTCTAAGTCCAGTGCTCTACATATCCCACCATGCTACCTATCTTATTGCCTTAAGCAGGCTAGTAGATAGTTGCATTAATGTGTAATTGCAATTGGCAATGGCAATAGCAATAATAGTCAGCACTAACATTTTTGTAGCATTTAACAATTCACAAAGCCTTTGAGACTGTGATTAGAAGGGAGAGGATGCCTCTGAAGAGAGGCTATTGCCAACTGCACAGCTTTTCTCTTGTCCTGGCTCACATCACACAGGGAGTAGTAACAGAGAGCCTTGCCCCACCATTGGGAACAGACTGATTTGGGAGGAAGATTCTCTCTATAGAGGCATATGTCATGAGATGCCAATTCAACTGCATGAATTATTTAGGTACTGGCTGCATCCTTCTCAGTATACCAAATCATATTTTTGAGGTTAAGAGGAAGATTTCCTTTGGAATTTGGGGATATTATGGGATAATAAGTGAATAGGACCTCAGTACACATGGATGCTCATTCTGTTTCTATCTCTTTCAAGCTATGAGACTATGGCAAGTCCCATTACTTCTCTCTACCTCAGTTTCCTCCTCAGGCAGATGGGAATAATTATATTGGAACCAATGTCCTCAGAAGGCTATTGTTAAGATAGAATTTATCAAACAAATTTCCATAGAAATGTGAATACATTTTATTATTTTCCACTTTAAAAGTAGAAATATCCAGAGGATCATAGGTGGAGAAATAGAAGGGACTTTAGATCATCTAGATCAGAGATTCTAAACCTAGAGATGACAAACTCCATATTTTAAAATACAAATATATTTTTTTGTTTTATTTATTTAAAAACATAATTCAGAAAAGGGATCTATAAGTTTCAAAAGACTGTCAAAGGGGTCCATAATACAGAAAAGTTTAAGAACCTTTGGTCTTAACCAACCCTCTTCATTTTAGAGATGAAGAATCTGACAAGAAGTTAAATGATTTGCCAAAGTTCACACAGATAGTAGGGATAGGATTTGACTCCAAATTCAGCATTCTTTTTGTTCTACTACAGTGTTTGAAGATACCCATTTCCTACTTCTATGATACAACATCTGTATCATTTATTACAGCAAGGATTAAGGAGTAGAATATTTTTTTTTAGTAGAAGATGTGCCTTTACCATCACCTGTATGTTCAGATCCCCAAATTCATTCCAGTTATCTTGCATAATACTTAAGAAAAATTATGAGATCATAAGAATTATGAATAGCTAGTGGGCATTTAGGTCTTTTTAGAAGAATTTGATGGAAAATCAGGACATTAATGCATTGCTGGTAGAGTTGTGAATTGATCCAACCATTCTGGAGGGCAATTTGGAACTATGCCCAAAGTGTGCTAAAAGACTGTCTGCCCTTTGATCCAGCCATAGCACTGCTGGGTTTAAAGAGATAATAAGGAAAAAGACTTGTACAAGAACATTCATAGCTGCGCTCTTTGTGGTGGCAAAAATTTGGAAAATGAGGGGATGTCCTTCAATTGGGGAACAGATGAACAAATTATGGTATATGTTGGTGATGGAATACTATTGTGCTCAAAGGAATAATAAAGTGGAGAAATTCCATGTGAACTGGAATGACTGCCAGGAATTGATACAGAGTGAAAGGAGCAGAACCAGTAGAACATTGTACATAGAGACCGATATACTGTGGTACAATCGAATGTAATGGACTTCTCCATTAGTGGCATTGCAGTGATTCTGAACAACCTGGAGGGATCTATGAAAAAGAACACTATCCACATTCAGAGGAAAAACTGTGGGAGTAGAAACACTGAAGAAAAATAACTGCTTTAATACATGGGTCCAGGGCATATGGTTGGGGATGTAGACTCTAAATGAATATCCTAATGCAAACATCAATAACATGGACATCAAGGACACATGTAATACCCAGTGGAATTGTGTGTCAGCTACAGGAAGAGTGGGGAGAGGGAAGGAAGGGAAAGAATATGATTCTTGTAACCAAGGAATAATGCTCTAAATTGATTAAATAAATAACTTACAATGAAAAAAAAATAAAGTAGATATGGGAACTAAAAAAAAAAACGAAGAATTCGATGGGCTGGTCAATTCAAATCAACAATTCAATGCAACCATATTTGTTCTTGTGGGAGGAGAAGCAATGAGGGAAGTATTCATAGAGTACTCCACCCCCAAACTCTCAATCTGTTGGATTTTAAACCTCCACTACGTGGTATAGTGGATAGAGTGCTGAGTCTAGAGTTCAGAAGAACTGAGTTCAAATGCTACTTTAGATACGTAATAGCTGTATAACCATAGGCAAATCATTTATCTCTGTCTGCCTCAATTTTCTTATCTGCAAAATGAGCTGGAAAAGGAAATGATGAACCACTACAGTATTTTTTGTCAAGAAAACTCCAAATGGGGTCACAAAGAGTAGGACATAAGTGAAAACAATTGAACCACATGAGAAGTTAAATCTTTTGCCCTTACCACTATCCCATAACTTTTCCAGGCTTCAGTGTCTTCATACTTCAATGAAGTGTTTGGGACTTTAAAACTCCCCCTTCAGTTGCAAGCACTCTATTCTTTGAGGTTGTTGTTGTCTCTGTTTCTCCAAAGAAGGAGTTCACATCTGAGGGACACATTTGTTGAGTAGTAGGAGCAACCAACTGCTTTTATTTAATTAGGATAGTTCAGAAGACTAATTAGAGTGGGTAGGGTTGGGAACAGCTGTTAGAAGGACTCTACTAAACATGAACAGGAAGATTGCTGAGCAGTGTTGAGGGCCCACCCAATGGGAGATAGCAGGATTTGGAATAGAGCTCTAAACCCTAAAAGAAATAAAATGATAGGGACTGGAGGGAATAGAGGATATTTTTAAGTATGGCTAAAATGATTAATCAAGGAATTTATTCTTGGAAGAAAAGAGGAGCCAAGAAGCAGGTAAATATGCAGTTAAAGTTCCTCAGCAGAATACTGGGATGACTGAATGACTAAATCATATTTAATTCCTCACATGTGTGTACTTTGTATTTTTCAAAGTGTGCACATGTGAGAAATTAAACACAGCTGCTGCAAGGGAAGGGCCCCCAGAAAACCATAGGTATATTTCTATTATTTTTCTGCTCCTTTCAGTTCTTTGTCTTTTTCAAAGCATTGTCATCTCAATTCAATAAATAAATTGAAAAAACTTTTTATTAAGCAATGACTATGTTCAGGTTGCTCAGCTGGGGGATGGAAGAGATACCAAGTCAGCTGACACATGAGCCATGCCTTAATGGACTTTCTAGTCTACCAGGGACCTATGACCCAAACACAATATGACATGAAAAGTGCATTAGGGAAGTACTAATCAGAGTTTCTCATGAGGTGTTATTAAATTCGGAATGGCACAACAAGGAAGGCTTTCTAGAATATGTAACATTTGAATTGGATTTTAATAGCTGTTTAAAGAAAAGAAGAAAAAGCATACCTGCCACTCTTCTTTATAGAGGTTGGGGTCTACAGGTTTGGAATATTATCTATATTCAAACTTTGTTGATATATTGATTTGCTCATTTTTTTCTCTCTCCTTTTTTTATTCTTTGTGGTCAAAGATGGAGGGGAGAGGTTTATTTTTGTAATAGCAAGCAAGCATAAGTCCTTATCTTTGTATAGTATCTATTATGTACCAGGCATTGTGCTAAGGACTTTAGAAATGTTATCTCACAAGACTGGCAGAACAACCTTGTGATGTAGGTGCTATTATTATCTCTATTTTACAGTTGAAGAAACTGAAGCAATCAGAGATTAAGTGACTTGCTCAAGGTCATATAGCTAGTAAGTGTCTGATGCCTAATTTAAACTCAGTTATCCTGACTCTAGGTCCAGGATGTACTGAATCACGTAAAGGAAGATGATATTAAGAGAAATTTGTTGTTCAGTCACTTTGATTGTCTGACTCTTTATGACCTAATTTAGGATTTTCTTGGCAAAAATACTGGAGTGGTTTGCCATTTCCTTCTCCAGCTTATTTTTACAGATGAGGAGACTGAGGCAAGCAGGGTTAAGTGACTTTCCCAGGGTCATATAGCTAGTGACTGTTTGAGACCATATTTAAACTCAGAGAGATGAGTCTATAATCTTGTAACCTAGCTGTCCATATTAAGGTACTGGTAATTTAAAAAAAAATAGTGTAAAATGAATAGAAACTTAAAGAATTATAGATTTATATCTGGAAGGGGCTACAGAAAACATCAAGTTAACCCCCTTATTTTACAGGTGGGGAAACAGAGGATATAAGAGGTAAAAGGACTGACCTAGGGTCATAGAAATAGCAAGTAGTTGAGGGGGTATTCTCATCGTCTGACTCAAAATTCTTCCATGGAACAAACATGGAGGAGAAAAAGGGTACAGACATTAAGGTAGAGCTGTAGGATGGAGACCAAAGGGAGCTAACTGCCCTGGAGGTCTTCATAAGATAGGTGTCTCATGAAGCTGAGGTATTTTTCTATTATGTCCTGGTTAAACTAATTGGGCAAGAATAGTCATTGTGTGGCTCATACATGGAAAAAAAATGCAAAAACAAAAACCACATCCCCAAAACCCCACCAAAGCAACCTCCAAGGGAAGAAGTGGCGTCGTAAAGTCATGAATTACACAGTGTACTCCCTGAAAGAGAAAATTGCATAATATGTTGTTTTACTACCGCACGTAGTAAAAATCATTCTTAGCTTTTGGGGCCAGAAAAAACAAGCCATGAAAGGCACACACACAAGTACAAGTTCACTGCTTTGGATCTAAAAAGGTATCTGGCAGGGGCTGGATATGAAGTCCATGTGTTTTTCATTTAAATTAGTTCATGTAAGGTCCTTTTCAAGGGGAGGGGAAGTGGAACTGGGGGGGAAGTGATAAATCACCTTAGGAATTAAAGCTCGCTGGAGCTTGGGAAACTCAGGAGCTAAGCCAGCTGGCTAGCTTTGCCAAGTTCATGAAGCTCAACAGCCTAATGAGAGCTTGATTAAAATCAATGGGGAAAAAAAATTAAACACTTAAAAATGGCACTCACAACAAACTACTCCAAGGCAAAGGAATGAATCTTCTGTGGCTATACAATTCATTCTGTGGGTATGTATCTTTATTGCACCATTGAGAGCACTCTTCATCTGAAATTTCTTTTTGTTTTGACTCTTTGTGACTCTATTTAGGGTTTTCTTGGCAAAGATACTGGCGTGATTTGCCATTTCCTTCTCTAGATCATTTGACAGATGAGGAAACTGAGGCAAATTAGGCTAATTGACTGATGTCTGAGGCCAGATTTGATCTCCTAACATCAGACCTCAACTCTATTCACTGCAATACCTAGCTTGGGGTAGATTTAAAGCCCAATAGCCTGAGAGTTTAAGGGTCAAGGTACTCAGTGAATACTTCCCTCATTGCTATTTGCACTGAATTATTGATTTGAATTGGTCATTCCATCTAAAGCTTCTCAACATACCATTGAACCCTGAGAAACATTGGATGCATGGGATTCTATGTGTTTTGAGCTTGCATGGACATTAGACATGGTCTAGTCAAATCTTATTCTATGGATGAGGAATTTATAACCCAGAAAGACTTGCTTGATATCACATGGGTATATCAAAGAAGCAGTAAAAAGCAGAAACAGAATTTGAAAACAGTTCCTCTGACTAGACTCCAACTTTTCACTATACCAACTTGAGGTTCAATAATTTTTCAATCATGTCTGACTCTTAATGACCTAATTTGGGGTTTTCTTGGCAGGGATACTGGAGCAATTTGCCATTTCCTTCTCCAGCTCATTTTATAGCTGAGGAAACTGAGACCATCAAGGTTAAGTGACTTCCCCTGAGCCACACAGCTAGTAAGTATCTGAGGTTAGGTTTAAACTAACAAAAATGAGTTTTCCCAACTCTAATCATAGCACTCTATCCACTGTGCCACTCACCTGGAGTACAATAAGATGACAGCAAGGTGCCTCATTTTCTAAGGAATTGCTCCCCCTTTTAATCTTTGCTTCCTGTTTCCTTAGAATAAGAGGCAATAGGACTTCCGGGTAATCATGGCTGCAATCTAGACGCCGCACGTTTCCTCTCCCCAGCACCGAACGAAATAGACTACATCAAAGGAGCATAAAATCACCTTTGGAGGAACAGAAGGACTCCCCAGTACCCCACAGAGGCAAAGGTACGTGGGGCTTGAACATTTCCACACTAAAATAAGAAGGAAAAGCTTGCACAGAAAAGTGAACTGAGCTGCCCTTCCCCCACCCCACCTCCCCCACTAAACCAGAGTGAGCTACCTGAGCGCTCACCGGGACAGCGAGTGAGTGGGGAGCGTCTCTGTCTGGGGGGGCACTCCAGGGTCCTTGGGATCTGGGGACTGCCAGGAAAAAACGTCTCAGGGCGCTTTCACTGGAGAAGCCAGCGGACTTCGGGCGGGCTGCGCTGAACAAGGCGCACGGATTATCTGGGCGGAGCTGAATACCTGGGCTCGGAGGCTGGGAAGAACTAGTCTGAAGCAACCTAAATTCACAGAAAAACCACTCTTATAACCCAGACCCCAGACCAAAAAGGAAAGGGAAATAAAACCACCAAAGGGATGGCTCACATGGCCCAAAATCAAGCCTCCAGGAAGAAAGGGAAAAAAGTGACTATTGAAAACTTTTATGGTGGAAGTACCCAAGGGAAAGAGGAGAATGAAGAGGAAATCCAAAAAAATTCAGAACACGCCTCCCAAAATGGAAACTATCAACAAGCTCTGGAAGATCTCAAACTGGAACTTATCCAAAAGATGGAAACCTTCTGGAAAGAAAAATGGGAGAAAGAGATCAGCTGTCTGACAGATAAGACTGCTCAATTGGAAAAAGAACTCGAAGCATCCAATACAAGGGCAGACAAGGCTGAAAAGCAAATCCAGTCCCTAATGACCAGAATTAAGGACCTCGAAGAAAGTGAGATGATAAAACAGCAAGAATCAATAAAGCAAACCCAAATAATTAATGAATTGGAAGAAAACAGAAAATATCTCACTGAGAAGGTCACGGACCTGGAGAACAGAGGAAGACGAGAAAATCTCCGTATCATCGGTCTCCCAGAAAAACCAGAGGTAAACAACAAATTGGATTTTATTCTAGAGGAGATTATAAAAGAAAATTGCCCCCACGTTCTGGAGCAAGGGGGCAAAATAGAAATAGAAAGGATTCATAGAACACCTTCTATACTAAATCCCCAAAAGACAACGCCTAGGAATGTAATTGCCAAATTCAAGAGCTTCCAAGTAAAGGAGAAAATCCTACAAGAAGCCAAGAAGAAGAGCTTCAGATATAAGGGGGCTCCCATAAGGATCACACATGAATTAGCGGCTAACACACTAAGAGACCGCAAAGCATGGAACACGATATTTAGAAAGGCAAGAGAGCTGGGTCTCCAACCAAGAATCAACTACCCAGCAAAACTGACTATATACTTCCAGGGGAAAGTATGGGCATTCAACAAAATAGAAGATTTCCAAGCATTTGCTAAGAAAAGACCAGAGCTCTGTGGAAAGTTCGATATCCAAGCACAGAAAGCAAGAGAAACATGAAAAGGTAAATATGAAAGAAAGGGAAAAGGAGATAAATCTTATCTTTCTCTTTAAGTCAAACTCCCTTCTATAAGGACTACATTTACATCTAATTATATATATTAATATGTGGGGAAAATGTTTTGTGTAACTCTCATAAATTGTATCATCATAAGAGTAGTTAGAAGAAACATGCATAGGGAAAGATTGGGGAATCAAGAAGATTTGGGGAAAGTTGGGGCAAAAAAAGGAAAAGGGAGGGGGCAACCGTGATAATACTAAGATTAACTTCAAGAAATAGGGGGGGAATCAATAGAATAAACTTTCCCATATAAAGATACACATGGGAAGGGGAGGGGAAGAACTCTCATATGAGAAGGAGAGGAAGAGAGCGTGAAGTGGAAGTACTTAAACCTTACTCTCAGTGAAATCAAATCTGAGAGGGAAGAACATCTAGATCCAGTGGGATCCTGAATTCTATCTTATCCATTAGGGCAAGAAAGAAAGGAAAATTAAGGAGGGGGAGGGGGGAGGGAGCACAAAAAGGGAGGGAAGGAGAGGGGGGAGGGGAAGGGAGCATAAAAAGGGAGGGGCTAGAAAGGGAAGCATCTCAAGGGAGGGAACTAGGGGGACTGACCTAAAGTAAATCACTGGTTCAAAAGGAGAAAGCTAAAGAAGAAAGGTCAGAACTAGGGGAAGACATCAAAATGCCAGCGAATCCACAAATAACAATCATAACTTTGAACGTGAATGGGATGAACTCACCCATAAAACGCAGACAAATAGCAGATTGGATTAGAACACAAAACCCTACCATATGTTGTCTTCAAGAAACACATATGAGACGGGTTGATACTCACAAGGTTAGAATTAAAGGTTGGAGTAAGACCTTTTGGGCCTCAACCGATAGAAAGAAGGCAGGAGTTGCAATCATGATATCTGACAAAGCCAAAGTACAAATAGACCTGATCAAAAGGGACAGGGAAGGTAAATATATTCTGCTAAAAGGAAGTATAGACAATGAGGAAATATCACTAATCAACATGTATGCACCAAATGGTATAGCATCCAAATTTTTAATAGAGAAACTAGGAGAATTGAAGGAGGAATTAGACAGTAAAACCATATTAGTGGGAGACTTGAACCAACCACTATCAAATTTAGATAAATCAAATCAAAAAATAAATAAGAAAGAGGTAAAAGAGGTGAATGAAATCTTAGAAAAATTAGAATTAATAGACATATGGAGAAAAATAAATAGGGACAAAAAAGAATACACCTTCTTTTCAGCACCACATGGCACATTCACAAAAATAGATCATACACTAGGTCATAGAAACATGGCACTTAAATGCAGAAAAGCAGAAATATTAACTGCAGCCTTTTCAGATCACAAGGCAATTAAAATATTGATCGGCAAGGGTACATGGAGACCCAAATCAAAAATTAATTGGAAATTAAATAACATGATACTCCAAAATCGGATAGTTAGAGAAGAAATCATAGAAACAATTAACAATTTCGTTGAAGAAAATGACAACGGCGAAACATCCTTTCAAACCTTATGGGATGCAGCCAAGGCAGTACTTAGAGGAAAATTCATATCCCTGAGTGCATATATTAACAAATTAGGGAGGACAGAGACCAAGGAATTGGAAATGCAAATCAAAAAACTTGAGAATGAACAAATTAAAAACCCCCAGAAGAAAACCATACTAGAGATCCTAAAAATTAAGGGAGAAATTAATAAAATAGAAAGTGACAGAACTATTGAGCTAATAAACAAGACTAGAAGCTGGTACTTTGAAAAAACAGACAAAATAGACAAAGTACTGGTTAATTTAATTAAAAAAAGGAAAGAAGAAAGGCAAATTAATAGCATCAAGGATGAAAAGGGGGATCTCACCTCAAATGAAGAGGAAATTAAGGCAATCATTAAAAACTACTTTGCCCAACTATATGGCAATAAATTTACCAATCTAGGTGATATGGATGAATATTTACAAAAATATAAATTGCCTAGACTAACAGAAGAAGAAATAGTTTTCTTAAATAATCCCATATCAGAAATTGAAATCCATCAAGCCATCAAAGAACTGCCTAAGAAAAAATCCCCAGGGCCTGATGGATTCACCAGTGAATTCTATCAAACATTCAGAGAACAGTTAACCCCAATATTATACAAACTATTCGACATAATAAGCAAAGAGGGAGTCCTACCAAACTCCTTTTATGACACAAGCATGGTACTAATTCCAAAGCCAGGCAGGCCAAAAACAGAGAAAGAAAACTATAGGCCAATCTCCCTAATGAATATAGATGCAAAAATCTTAAATAGGATACTAGCAAAAAGACTCCAGCAAGTGATTAGAAGGGTCATCCACCATGATCAAGTAGGATTCATACCAGGGATGCAGGGCTGGTTCAACATTAGGAAAACTATCCACATAATTGACCACATCAACAAGCAAACCAACAAGAATCACATGATTATCTCAATAGATGCAGAAAAAGCCTTTGATAAAATACAACACCCATTCCTACTAAAAACACTAGAAAGCATAGGAATAGAAGGGTCATTCCTAAAAATAATAAACAGTATATATCTAAAACCATCAGCTAATATCATCTGCAATGGGGATAAACTAAATCCATTCCCATTAAGATCAGGAGTGAAACAAGGATGCCCATTATCACCTCTATTATTTGACATTGTATTAGAAACACTAGCAGTAGCAATTAGAGAAGAAAAAGAAATTGAAGGCATCAAAATAGGCAAGGAGGAGACCAAATTATCACTCTTTGCAGATGACATGATGGTCTACTTAAAGAATCCTAGAGATTCAACCAAAAAGCTAATTGAAATAATCAACAACTTTAGCAAAGTTGCAGGATACAAAATAAACCCACATAAGTCATCAGCATTTCTATATAATTCCAACACAGCTCAGCAGCAAGAACTAGAAAGAGAAATCCCATTCAAAATTACCCAAGACAAAATAAAATACTTAGGAATCTATCTCCCGAGACAAACACAGGATCTATATGAACACAACTACAAAACACTTTCCACACAACTAAAACTAGACTTGAACAATTGGAAAAACATTAACTGCTCATGGGTAGGACGAGCCAATATAATAAAAATGACCATCCTACCCAAACTCATCTATCTATTTAGTGCCATACCCATGGAACTCCCAAAAATTTTTTTTACTGATTTAGAAAAAAACATAACAAAGTTCATTTGGAAAAACAAAAGATCAAGGATACCCAGGGAATTAATGAAAAAAAATACAAAGGAAGGGGGTCTTGCAGTCCCAGATCTCAGACTATATTATAAAGCAGCGGTCATCAAAACAATTTGGTACTGGCTAAGAGACAGAAAGGAGGATCAGTGGAATAGACTGGGGGCAAGCAACCTCAGCAAGACAGTATATGACAAACCCAAAGATCCCAGCTTTTGGGACAAAAATCCACTATTTCATAAAAACTGTTGGGAAAATTGGAGGACAGTGTGGGAAAGATTAGGCTTAGATCAACACCTCACACCCTACACCAAGATAAATTCAAAATGGATGAATGACTTGAACATAAAGAAGGAAACTATAAGAAAATTAGGCGAACACAGAATAGTATACATGTCAGACCTTTGGGAAGGGAAATACTTCAAAACCAAGCAAGAATTAGAAAGAATTACAAAATGCAAAATAAATAATCTGGATTACATCAAATTAAAAAGTTTTTGTACAAACAAAACCAATGTAACCAAAATCAGAAGGGTAGCAACAAATTGGGAAACAATCTTCATAAAAACCTCTGACAAGGGTTTAATTACTAAAATTTATAAAGAACTAAATCAATTGTACAAAAAATCAAGCCATTCTCCAATTGACAAATGGGCAAGGGACATGAACAGGCAATTCTCAGCCAAAGAAATCAAAACTATTAACAAGCACATGAAAAAGTGCTCTACATCTCTTATAATCAGAGAGATGCAAATCAAAACAACTCTGAGGTATCATCTCACACCTAGCAGATTGGCTAACATGACAGCTATGCAAAGTAATGAATGCTGGAGGGGATGTGGCAAAGTGGGGACATTAATTCATTGCTGGTGGAGTTGTGAATTGATCCAACCATTCTGGAGGGCAATTTGGAACTATGCCCAAAGGGCGATAAAAGACTGTCTGCCCTTTGATCCAGCCATAGCACTGCTGGGCTTGTACCCCAAAGAGATAATGGACAAAAAGACTTGTACAAAAATATTCATAGCTGCGCTCTTTGTGGTGGCCAAAAATTGGAAAATGAGGGGATGCCCCTCAATTGGGGAATGGCTAAACAAATTGTGGTATATGTTGGTGATGGAATATTATTGTGCTAAAAGGAATAATAAAGTGGAGGAATTCCACGTGAACTGGAACAACCTCCAGGAAGTGATGCAGAGCGAAAGGAGCAGAACCAGGAAAACATTATACACAGAGACTGATACATTGTGGTACAATCGAAGGTGATGGACTTCTCCATAAGTATCAATGCAATTTCCCTGAACAATCTGCAGGGATCTAAAAAAAAAATACTACCCCCAAGCAGAGGATAAACTGTGGGAGTAAAAACACCGCTGAAAAGCAACTGCTCGACCACAGGGTTGGAGGAGATAAGACTGAGGAGAGACTCTAAATGAACACTATAATGCAAACTCCAACAACAGGGAAATGGGTTCGAGTCAAGAACACATGTGATAACCAGTGGAATTATGCGTCGGCTATGGGAGAGGGAAAGGCGGGGGGGGGGGGGGGGGGGGGGGGGAGGGGAGGAAAAGAAAACGATCTTTGTTTCCAGTGAATAATGTATGAAAACGACCAAATAAAATAATATTAAAATTAAAAAAAAAAAAAAAAAAGAATAAGAGGCAATACAGCCAATGGCAAAAAGAAATTCTGAATCTGTAGAAATCAGGAGACCTAGGTAACACATTCCTGTTCAGACAATTACATACTGTGCAACCTTGAACAAATAATTTACTCTACTGGTGAATCTAAGTTGTTTTACCTAGAAATGGGGCATAATAGTAATGCTTCCTCATTCATAGAGTGTCATGAAGAAAGTGCTTTGTGAAACCGAAAGATCTTACAAATTAATTATAACAAATACTAATAAAATTAATTAGGGGGAAGCCCTCCTTTTTTCTAGAATAGGGATAACAGACACACAAGTATGTTCTCTTATATAGCTGATCTTGGTTGGTTATTCTATCATTTTCCTGGATTTTCTATTTTCTCTTCCTTTTATCCATGGTGTCATGGGTGTCAATATCTGTCTAGGCTTTGTCACCAGGACTACTGGCTCTAGATATTCACAGACCCCAGGAGGCCTTACCTCTCTCCAGAATCATTCTATTACATTTTCTCATGTCTTTCCAACTAAACCTGAGAACTCCCAGTTTTGAAATCCCCATCCTTCTGGTTTCTCTTTGAT
The DNA here is from genome assembly GCF_027887165.1 of Monodelphis domestica. Classification (NCBI taxonomy): domain Eukaryota; kingdom Metazoa; phylum Chordata; class Mammalia; order Didelphimorphia; family Didelphidae; genus Monodelphis; species Monodelphis domestica. The sequence goes on along the minus strand of NC_077227.1, from coordinate 323,906,119 downwards.
TATCAGTTGGCTCAGAGTCCCATTCCTGTGCCCAAAGTTACACTTCATCCCAGGGCACCTAGGCTGCATGGTCCCTTAAACTTGTCCTGGGCGGTGTACTTATTCCAGTTCTCTGAGACCTAAGATCATGCACTTTCAGATATGTAAATTAACTGTCATATCTACTTACTTACACAGATTCACACCGTAGTCACCTGCATTTCTTGAAGTCCACAATTATAATTCCATCATGCATCTAGAAAATGTAGTTCATTCCTTGCCTACAATGAGGTTGGCATAAAATGCAAATGTGGGAGAGGGACATCACAACAATAAGCTTACAGTAGTGCCACCAAACAAAACTGGTGGAGGATCATGAGGGAGGTGGAGAAATGGTAGTCACCACAAAGAGGAAATGACCCCTTTCCTCACCCCATCCCCTAGGAAGTGTCTCCCCTGCCAACTGTTCTCATCCTAAAGCAAAATCTCCATTGGCTCTATATTTGTTATGGCTCTGTCCCAGCAGTTTGTGGATACTGGATTAATCATATTTTAAAATGTTCCCATTGAACACTGACCAGAGCACACAAATCAGGTGAGAGTCAGTTTTTCACGAGTGTCCTCAAAATTTCATTTAGAGTCAACCCAAACATTCTTCTCTTCTTCTTAGCCTCCCCTGACCCATCCCTCTCAATTTCTCAGGCTTGTACAATTGAACAGTTCACACATGTATACCACATCCACACATGTACACCAGCACTGTAGAATAGTTTGTGGTTCAATTGTTTCACTTATGCCCAATTCCTCATGACCCCATTTGAGAATTTCTTGGCAAAGCTACTGGAGTGGTTGGTCATTTCTTTCTCTAGTTCATTTTATAGTTGAGGAAACTAAAGCAAACAGGATTAAGTGACCTGCCCAGGATCATATAGCTGGGAAATGTCTGAGGCTGGATTTGAATTCAGGTATTTTTTTACTTTAGGGCTGCCACTTTTTGCTGAGTGCTTTCCTCATAACAAAATAGTGAGGTAAGTAGTGTGGCTATTATTACCTCTATTTTGCAGAAGAGGAAGCTGAGACTTTGATCAATGAAATAATTGATTTTCCCAAAGGCACATAGCTTATCATTGGCAGAGCTAGCACATGCACTCAGATCTCCTTAGTGCACAGCCCATACTTTTGCCCCTACACCATGCTTGAAGAAAGGGATTTCCCTCCATGTGCCTTATTTTTCTTGGTAAGAAGCTTGTCAGCTGGTCTCTTTCAGAAAAGTTTAAAAATATATGTATGTATATGTAATGGAATGAGTAAAAAAATAAAATAAAAATAAATAAACTTCTCAAGGGGAGTTTAGAAGATATGGTTGGTATTCCTTCTTCCTTAGACATTAACCCAGGAAAGTTTCCTAAGATCTGGAAGAAATTAAGCAAGTTCTCAAATAAAGCAGGCTGTGAAAAATGCAACTCCTGGTAATCGTATTGAGTTCCTTAGGTCATTGTTCCTCACTTCCAGAAACTCATTCAAGCAATATTAAGTCACTAAGGATCATGGGATTTTAAAGCTGGGAAGGACCCCAAAGAACATCTTGGCTGACCTCCTTATTTTACAGTTAGGAAATCTAAGGCTCAGAGAGGAGAATGCGACTTGTCTAAGGTCATAAAGGGGATAAAAAACAAAGGTGGAATTTTAATCCTGTTTCTCCAGTTCTAAATTCAATGTTCTTTCTATTAACTGTTACCTCATCTTGGGTGTGAGGGATGAGAAGATAAAAGGGGGAGGAATGGAGAAATACTATCATAGAAACAAAAAAAAAAAGTAGCTTCATTCTTATCTCTGGAGATATCAGGGAAAGATCTAATCCAGTTTTGTAAAAGCAAATCAAGCAAAATCCAAAAGGTCTTATGCAGGGAATGGGGGAAGTGACCATTTCCCTGTGAGGTAATGGGCAGGAAAATTCATAAGCTATAAACAGATATTGTGTATAGGCAAGGGCACTAAATTTGAAGCTGGGAGACTTTAGGTTCAAAACTTTGTGACCGCTACTTGCTGGTGAAGTGCTTTAATATTTTGGGGCAAGTAACCAAACCACATTTCTTTAGTGCTACAGTAGTCCTTAGAGATTATGCAGAGTAATCCATTTATCTGACATATTAGATAAAGGAGACACTATCACTTGGAAATAACAAATTTGGTTTCAAATCCCAGATCTAGGAATAGGGGAAAGAGCATTAGATTTCAGAGAATCTGGCTTTGAATCCTTGTCCTACCTATATGACCTTGGAAAAATTATCTGGCATTTTTGGAAGTCACTTTCCTCTTCTATAAAATAAGGGAGTTGGACTACACCAATCTTAATCTATGACTCAATGATATTTACTAGCTGTTTGACTCTGGGGAAGTCACCCCACTTCTCTCAGGTTCCCTTTCCTTAGGGTAAAATAGGTTGTTTTGGGGGAATCATCTTGTTGGCAAACATTAAAGGAATAAAGAATGCCCAGAGCTCTTGAGGGTTGGTGGGGAGGGACATAAGCCAGTCTGAGAGTAAATGAGCTCATAAATAAGCCAGTATATGAGAGCGGGTCATCTCCTCTTTGTTTCCTCTTTACTACTGAACATGTCAAAAGAGTGGAAAAACAGAGGTCTAGTGATAGGATTCCATTTTGGAATTCACTGGAAGTTGAACCTAGAAAAGTGATAGCTTACTTGATCCAGACCAGGAGTATATCAGACTTGTAACCAAAACATCATGTCTTACAACAGGTCTACATTGAAGTGAAATTCATGGGGATAATGCCTTGTAGCAATCTTTTAAAGTTTAAGCCCATTCTCTCCAGGCAGCAGAGGGGAGAGTATGCCTCTGAATTTAGAGAGATGGGGCATTTGTGTACTTTGACTATATCTTTACAGTAAATATTCCTTTTTAAAATATATTTCCTGTTAATTGGTTAAGTGGAATTGGAATGTAGATCACTGGGTCAATAAATGAAATAAGATTGTTTATTCACTAGTAACTGATGATTATTGTCAGGTACAGCACACTGGAATAGGGGTTCAAGCTGATAACATTAGAAGAAGCCCATGATTCTTCAGAGATCAACTCACATCCTGAGGGGGAAGATGTAGTTTCCTTCTGAAAACCAAAATTACCCATAGAAATGGAAGATGTAATAAGTTACCCAGAATTAATCTGGATTCAGGAGGGGAAAAGCTCTTTGTGCCATTTAAAGCCCTTCAAAGGCTGACTTCAATCTATATTTCCAGACTAATTTAATATTTAAGTATCCCACCTTATATACTTCATTCTAGTCAAGATGACCCATTTGCTGTTACCCACATGAAAGATTCTATTTCTCTTGGCTCCATTCTTTTGTACTGGATGTTTCAAATATTCAAAATGCTCCTTCTTTATCTATGTCTCTTTTAGGTCCTCATTCCCTTTAATGATCAACTCAAATATCAACTTTTAAAAGGGTCTTTCTTGATTCTCACTTGTTGCTCTCCCTTAACCTCATCCTAAATTTTATTTTCTTATTATATTAACTTTTATATTGTATTGATTACAATTATTTTTATATTGTATTATATATTTTTTGTATTTTTATATTGACTTATTGTGTCCCATCCATACTTTCCCCTTCCAAGATATTAGAGGTTAAGGACTTTCAGTTTTGTTACTATATCTCCACTATACTCTACTATATCTCCACATAATAAATATTGTGTTGAATTATGCACACTTTTCCTAAGTCTGCACTATCTTCTTCCTTATCTTTCCTTAACCATTTTCTATTTCATTTTCATCCTAGACCATCCCCAGGACACATATGTACATGTGCATACTCACGAACACACACACTTTACCAGTAATACATATCACATGGCTTCACTGTGTGTAAATTTAATATAAATTATACCACCTTATTTCAGTTGAAAACTCATTTTGGTCAGTATCAGCCCCCTTTGACTGGGCATCTCATGGCTCCTTGGTAGCCTAAAAGAGGTTGATTTTAGTCCTGAGTGACTCCTGGTAGAAGATGAGGTTTGGATGTGGACTGAGGTTAAGTATGTCCGACCAGAGAGACACAGAGGGAGTGATGAAGGAGATTTATAAGAAAGGGAATAGGGAAATGAGGTCTCTTTTTGGGAGGTGGTTCAACTCTTGACTCAAAGAGACTAGAGACTCTTGCTGGTGCAGCTGCTTTTAGCTGTAAATTAGAGATAGCTTGGCAAACTCAGATGAATTAGACCAGGTTATCATGTGATTTTCTCTTTCTCTAACTTTTACTAATAAATAACTATAAATTAATACATATTTTCCAGAGAAATTCAATCATATCACCTGACATCACATTTTGCCTAGGTATACTTGTTATTCCTGGGTATCTATTAACATGAATATATCTGTGGCCTGAGGAGTTTTTAAACCCAACCTGCCAAGCTGGTGTTTGTCCCCAGTTGACTGTTTAGGAAGAAATACTTCTGGAAACACTTTCTGATTCTTTTTGGGTGAAACTCAATACTGTCTCTCAATAATATCTGGGAATAGAAGAAGTCAGTGTCCAGAGCACCTGCTTATTGCACCACTTCTCATTCCTGTTACTCTCTGCTTCCTGAATTGAAGTGTTTATTCAGAGGAGAAATTGTGGCTTAATGTTCTTTATTATTCTCCACCCCATAGCTCCTCTCCAACTCAGTGATCTCCCCTACTGTCATAAAATCAAACTTTGCCAGTTTAATTGATTTTACCTCAAAAATAATTCTCCCCCGCCTTCTTCTCTCCTTTATTTTCTTATCCTCCCCTCTTTTGTCCTGCCTTGTCCTCTCTTCTTCTCCCCACAAAACTCCTCCAGATAGACCTAAAAAAGGTACCAGATGGAATCCTGATGGGGAAACCCAGAAAAAGTCACAGTGAACCATTTTGTCTGGCCTAGGTTGACATAGAAAGAGACAAACTGTGGATGGGAGGGAAGGAAAATGCCTTCATTTCAGCACCCAGAAAGAAGTTGTACACCAGGACAAAAGGAGAGCCAAGACTCATACTGAGACTTCCACAGATTCATACTAGAGCAATATGATGGCAAGAGGTAACAAATAGAGGTTTTTTCAGCCACTCTTAAGTTGTGGGCCACAGACCCAGGGTAGACTCCATATGCATGGAGGCAATATGTTCTGGTAGTGAGGCCCTGGGTAGTATCCTCTAAGAAAGGAAGAAGTTTAGAAGCAAGTAGTAGTGGTTTAGGTAAACCCCCAAGAGAAGAGTGGGATCTCAATTCTAAAGAATAACCAGGGCAGGAATCCCAAATCAAAGTAAAGCCTGAAGTTCTATTACTCTGAATCAGGATAATTTCTTAGTCAGTCATTAGAATCTAAGTCCAACAATATTCTAATATTTCTCTGAATGAAATCAAAGCTAGGGGCTTATAGTTCCTGCTTTCTTAGACCATGAAGGCAACAATCAGACTTTATTTTGGATATCACTTTGGGAGCCTGTCCTTGAGATACTGGAATAGCACAACAGTCAATGATTTAAAAAATCAGCAAAAGAAGAGCCTGGACCTTCTCTCTAGAAGTGTGGCTGAAGCTAGGTATAATATCAAGTCTAAAGTTAGGAAGTAGAATAGAAGAATAGGGGCAGTTATGGTTCATTGGTTAAGAGCACTGAGTCTAGAGTGAAAAAGACTTGAGTCCAAGTCTAATCTCAGTTACTTCCCAGCTGTGTGACCTTGGTCAAATTACTTAATCTCAGATTGACTGAAAAAATAATCAATTGCAATCATTGGAAAAGGAAATGGTGAATCACTCTAGTATCCTTGCCAAGAAAATCCCATGGATAACTATGGTCCATAGAGTTACAACTTAATGACTGAACAACAACTAAAAGAATAGGGAGACCTCAGAAGAACTTCAAAAACAGTTATGGTGGCAAGTCTGCTCAGTACATAAACACAGAAGAGAATGACTCTAAAACATCTACAAGCAAAATCTCATATTAAACCATTGTTCAGGCACAAATTCAACTAGAATTACTGACAAAGATGAAGCAAGTTTAAAGAGCTATGAATTGCTTTTAAAAATGAGTGTTTAAGGGAAAAATGGAAAAAGAAGTAAAAATTTTGGAAGAAAGTATTGAAAAGGGAATAAAACTTGCCCAATCAACAAAGTCTCAGAAATTAAAATGGCCCAATAGACACCACTGATTTTATGGGATAACAGGAAATATTAAAACAAACTCAAAAGACTGAAAAAGTAAAAAGAAAATTTAAGATATCTCATATTAATAGTAACTGACCTAGAAAACAGATCTAGGGGAAACCATGTAAGTTTCAAGTGACTATCCAAAAGCCTTAATCAGAACAAGAGCATTGACATAATATTAAAAAAAAAAAAACCTTAAAAGAATATTGCCCAGATATTTTAGAACCACTGGGCAAAAATAGCAATAGGAAGAATTCATCAGCTCCTGAAGGGAACTCTAAAATGAAAACTCCAAGAATACCATAGCCAAAATCTTGAACTTCCAGGTTAGTATATATGTATATACACACATAACCACAAACGCCCATACCTACATCCATACATGATACATGCACATACATGCACAGTCACAATTAGGATCTGTCAAAGAGGCATGTATGGAAAGGACAGAAAAGCTGAGGATGGATCATCTGTCAGTCAAAAGGAACATTCCATTTGGAAGGTTTCTGGGAAAAACAGTTGGAGCCAAGCCATTCTGAACTGGGCTGAGAAGCTTGTGAACTAAGCTTTTGGTGTGGCTGATGGTGGTGGCTGAGCCTGAAGAGCTAATTGTATCTCTGAAACTTGAGTTTGAAGGAGGAAGACAGAAGATAGACAGTTGTCCTCTTATCTCCCTTACTGACTCTGCTAGTGACTGATTTCCATTTCCCAATATCCTCCTAACCCTCATTTTAGAAAATAGGGAAACCTATCCCTCTTACCTTATCTTCCATCCTCTCCTGTCTTCTCCAATAAACCCTTACTTGAGTTAAAGAAGAGAAAAGAGTATTTTCTCTAAAGCATCATAGTTCACCCTGAGTGACTTAGAAAGAAGCTTGAAGAGAAAAGGGAAGGGGAAGCTGAAGGCTTTTGAAGAGGGAGGAAAACTGGGAGGCATTGAAGGGAGGAGGGTAGTCAAAACCTTGATCCATTAGTTACCCATTAGCTATCAATAGACACCCTCAGGAAATATATCTATTACAGATCATATACAATTTAGCAGTCACCACTACCAAGGAGCAGAGAACTTGAAATGTAATATTCCAGAAGATTTAAGATGCATGCTTAAAGTCCTGAATACCTTACTCAAATACTAGGAGCTAAGATGACAAGCAGAGAATGCTCAGCTCACACAAATGATATAAACACACAAAAACAGAAAATAAAGCTCCTAAAAACAAAGGAGAGCAGGACGGATATGCTTCACTGGAGTGAGAAGGGAGCATAGCCTAGGGAGTATGGCATTGGAGGAAATAGCAGAACAGGGATGGGTCCTACCACACTGCCAAACACGCTGAGGTAAGGAAATGACAGCTGGGGAGTACCCTAACACCAGCCTTGTTTGTTTCCACATGATCTGGGACTTTGAGGTAACAAAAGGGCAAAGGGGAAGTAGTCAAACATTCTGCCAAAGGTCTGAGGTGATAAATAGGTAGAGTGAGGAATAGTAGCCTAGCAGAAGAGGCAACAGAGAAACCAGTGGCAGGGGGAGTGGAATCCAGTTGGAAAAAGTAAATGAAAACCTTCCTATGAGAAGCTAGCCAAGCCATGCCAGTACACATTAAAGGACACAAACACAACTGGGCCTACCCCAAGCCTCAAAGAAGGCTCCTCAGCAAGCTTTGAACAGTACTCCCTCTACTCCAAGTCCAAAGTAGAATCTCAATAGTGTAATAATGGTACTTTCTCACTATATTTGATGATACTTTAGTGAAGACCAAAAGGGAGCTTGTAGAGAAGGAAACAGAGTGTAGAAGAAATAAGAACCTAGATGAGTTGCCTTTTAGTCTTCTTTTACCTCCCTTGAGTGAGGCTGTTGAGGAGTACTGTACAGGTAATAGGGGATCCCTTTATGTGAAAGGATAATGAAGAGATGAAGAAATATCTCCCCTATCAGATTCCCTGGCATGAAGAGGACCCAGAGATAAATCTCCCCAGTGTCCTTCCCCCAATGGGGGAGGGGTATTGACTGTTCTCTGTTAAACCTAATTTCCAGATACCTTCTCAAGGTTCCCAAACTAAATCACTTGATAGAAATCTGAATGAAAAGTATAGGTTTAATGACATATATGGCAGATAAGGGAGATGGAAAGAGGGATTCAGTGTCCCTAATTTACTTCCTAACCCCAGTCTTTCACTCAAGTAGCTGTATAGCAGGCTTGAGTTTCACTGATCTGATCCAACTAAGTTTTCCCAAACTATCTCTAATATATTTAATCTAAGAAATGACAGGGCAGTTGCAAGAGGGTTGAAGCATGCCGGGGGGTGGGGAGGAAGGGCAGGCTCTCCTTGACAGTGAATCACTGACTCCCTCACTTTAAGGGGTCAATTTTCTGTTGAGATGTTCCTTGAGGTGTCAGACTGATTAGATCATTTATCAGAAAAAACTTTTGAATGTTGAACAGAACAGATAAGTCTCCTTATGCTTTTGGTGAGGTCCTTAGCAAGGGAATTATGTCCTGCTAGGTCGAGGTCCCAGCTCAAAAGCCCAGACTTCCATATGGATCTTTCTCAGGTGACACCTAAGAGTTAATGTAGTGTAGGAGAAGATGGGTGTGTATGTTGGACAATCCTTGAACTCCATTCTCTTCAGAATTAGCTCAAAATGGGAATAACATCCACACTCAGAAAACTATAGATATCTACATTATGATATAGGGAAATAGAAAGGAAATGGGATAAAAAGAAGTGGTATAGACAGCAGGGTGAGAAAATTGAGTGAGGTGATGGTTAGAAACAAAATATTTGTGAACAGAGAAAGATCAAAGGGAGAGAGGGAGGAGTTATGGAGGAAAATAAGCTGGAAATAGTGTTAGTAATCATAACTGTAAATGTGAATGAGATGAACTCATCTATAAAATGGCTAGTAGAGTGGATTAAAAAACAAAATCTCATAATATTCTGTCTATAAGAAACACATTTAAAGCAAGGAGACACTCAGAGTCAAAGTAGGTGACTGGAGCAGAATCTATTATGGTTCAGCCAAGGTAAAAAAAAAAGCATGGTAGAAATTAAGATATCAGACAAAGCAAAAGTAAAAACTGAACTAATCAAGAGATAAGGAAAAATATTACATCTTGATAAGAGACACTATAGACAATGAAGCAATTTCAATACCAAACATATGCACCAAATGGCACAGCATCGAAATTCCTAAAGAAGTTACATGAGTTATAGGAGGAAATAGACAGTAAAACTATACTAGTAAAAATAAATCCAACCAAAAAGTAAATAGAAAAGAAGTTAAGGAGATAAATAGAGCTTTAGAACAGTTAGATATGATAGACCTCTGGAGAAAAGTGAATGTAAATAGAGAGGAATATACCAATACTGTGAACTTTAGATTACTCCACCCTACTTAGTCTAACAAAAATCAGGAATGTCTACACTCATACTTAAGGATTAAGTATTTAGGAGGATGGCCTATGATAGGCATGTGCTAGCAAATGACAAATCAGAAACAACTGACAGACCCCTGGGCTGTCCTAAGTCAAGCTTAAGATATCATTGGTACACGTGAGACACAGGAAAGTGATGTAAAACCATCTATATATTTTGTGTCATTTCCTCTCTCTGGCCTTTTTGGCAGCAGAGAGGTCTCTGGCTGGCAGAGTGCTGAGCATTTCGGCATCTTGGTGTGGCGGTAGCTATTGTCCGGTTTGACAGTGAGTTTTCCTTGATACTATACTGGGAGAAGCTGAGTAGCTAATTCAGGTTCAGGCATCTTAGCTGAGCTTTCTTGGAGTTGTAATAAATGAGATAATCTGTGTGGAACTATTTCTGGTTGTAGTAACTTCATACTCTGGCTTGAGATTAGAGAGCTGCTACTAGGGGACACCTGAGGCTGCCTAGTTATGGAGATAGATGAGAGACAGATGGAGAGAGATGGATTAAACTGCTAGAGAGGTTACTCTGGAGCTGCCTAAAGATCACTAATGGCTAATAAATCAGACTATTTCCTAGCTTCTACCCTTTACCTCCCAGTCTTCCACCCAAAGCCCTCCTGCCACCCTTTTCCCCTCCCCCAGTCTTGGTCAGCCACCTTCTAAGTAACTCAGGGGAACTATGAGATTTCAGAGAAATATTCTTCACTCTTCTATTCTCAGGTAAAGGGGTATATTGGTAACAAACAGGATGGGGATTGAGGTGAGAGGGATGAGGTTTGTCCCTAATCTACAAGGAGAATTAGGAGGGTGTGGGAATGTCAGACCAGTCACAGTTGTGACATAGACAGCCAGAGAGATGGAGGACAAGTATTTTCTTCTTCCTTCTTCAGTCAGATAATTTCTGCTTGAGTAATTCAAGTAATGCTTAAGTAATTCAGACCCTGTCAAAGCCACAAAGGTCTCTCTCTCTCTGCCCAAGTCAGGACAAGCCAGTCTCTCTTGATCAGGAACCCAGAGAAGAGATTTCTCTCTTGGTCAGTCACCCCCAGAGAGCTAAAGGTCCCAATTCCTCTCCTCTCGCCAGGCTCCCAACTGCCTTCTACTGGGAACATTCAGTTTGGAATCTTCACCTTGACTTTGCAGATCAGGTCCCCAGCTTGGTCTGCATGCCTGGCTTGTCCTGCAAATCCTCTCTTTCTTCATGCCTCTTTCACAGAGTTTAGGCTGATACTTTCTCCTTTACATTCCAAACACTATCCTCTTAGAGAAAGCCTCTAATCTCCCCCCTGGCACAGGCCAGTCATGAGAAATCCTACACCTTTTCCCTCTCACTTCTCCTTAATTTCTTTCCTCTATATTAATTAAAATCACCATAAATTTCCAGTTGACTTAGATATTTTATTTGGGATATTCCCTGGTGACCAAAAATTAATTTAGATTAGGTCACAACCCTAAAATTATCCTTACAATACATTGCCACCTATACAAAAATCTGGCCATATAATAAAGCATTAAAGACATGACAACTAAATACAGAAAAGCAGAAACATTAAATACATCATTTTCCATATTATAATGTGATAAAAATACTGAAAAAAGACTAACAATTAATTGGAAGCTAAATAATCTTTTACTAAAGAATGAATAGGTAAAATAAAAAATCATAGAAACAAGGAATAATTTCATTAAAGAGTATGACAAAGAGGCCACATATCAAATTTAATAGGATATAGCCATATTTAGGGGAAAATTTATATCTCCAAATGTTTATATCAGTAAGATAAAGAGCAAATCAATGAATTAGGCAGGCAAATAAACAAAAAAACCTGGAAGAAATAATTAAAAAAACCCAATACCATATTGAAAATCAAAAATATTAAAGGAGAGATAAATAAAATTGAAAGTAATACAACCATTTAACCAATTAAACAAGACAAAGAGCTGGTTTTATGAAAAAAATTAATCAAATAAAAAACCCATTGATTAATTTGATTAAAAAAAGAAGTAAGGAAATCAAATTACTAGCATCAAAAATGAAAAAGATGAAATCAGAATCAAGAAAGAAGAATATAAACTGCTCAGATTAACAAAAAAAGAAAATAATAAACTTAAATAAGTTCATCACAAAAAAAAAAGAAATTGAACATACCATTAAAGAATTCCTTAAGAAAAAGGTCTCGGGGCCAGATGAATTCACAAGTGAATTCTACCAAACATTCAAAGGACAATTAATTCTAATTCTACATGTAATATTTGGAAACCAGGGGGAGAAAAGCTTTTTTTTTTTCCAAATTCCTTTTATAATAAAAATATGGTAGTAACACCTAAACCAAGAAGATCTAAAACAAAGAAAAAATAAACTTTGGACAAATCTCTCAAATGCATATTGATGCAAAAAATTTGAAATGAAATACTAGTAAGGAGATTATATCATTATATCAAAAGTATCATACATCATGACCAGGTGGGTTTTATACCAGGAATAATATCAATAACATAAACAGTATCAGATCAATGTTAGACCACTTCAATAACAGAACCAACAGAAACCATATGATTATCTATGTGAAGAAAAAGACTTTGACAAAATAACATTCCTTATAAAAACATTAAAAAATATTGGTATTATGTAAAATCCAGTGGAATTGCTTGTTGACTCTGGGAAGGGGGAGGGAAGAGGGGAGAGAAAGAACATGAATCATGTAATCCTGGAAAATATTCTTTTTTTAAATTTTATTTTATTATTTTTTCCATTTGAATTAATATATTTAGCAATTTAGAACATTATTCCTTGATTACAATGATTACATTATTTCCCTCCCTCCCTACGCCCACCCATAATTTCATTGGGTATTACTTGTGTCCTTGATCAGAACCTATTTCCATGCTGTTGGTGTTTGCACTAGGATGTTCATTTAGAGTCTACATCCTCAACCATATCCCCTGGAGTCATGTATTCAAGCAGTTGTTTTTCTTACATGTTTCTAATCCCACAGTGTTTCCTCTGAATGTGGATAGTGGTTTTTCTCATAGATTCCTCCAAGTTGTTCAGGATCACTGCATTGCCACTAATGGATAAGTCCATTACATTCAATTGTACCACAGTATATCAGTCTCTGTGTACAATGTTTTCCTGGTTCTGCTCCTCTCACTCTGCATCAATTCCTGAAGATTGTTCCACTAACCATGGAATTCCTCCACTTTATTATTCCTTTGAGCAAAATAGTATTCCATCACCAACATATACCACAATTTGTTCAGCCATTCCCCAATTGAAGGGCATCCCCTCATTTTCCATTTTGCCACCACAAAGAGCACAGCTATGAATATTCTTGTACATGTCTTTTTCCTTATTATCTCTTTGGGGTACAAACCCAGCAGTGCTATGGCTGGATCAAAGGGCAGACAGTCTTTCAGCGCCCTTTGGGCATAGTTCCAAATTGCCCTCCAGAATGGTTGGATCAATTCACAACTCCTCCAGCAATGTATTAATATCCCGACTTTTGCCACATTCCCTCCAACATTCATTACTTGCCTTTGCTGTCATGTTAGCCAATCTGCTAGGTGTAAGGTTATTATCTCAGAATTTTTCTGATACATATTTCTCTGATTATAAGAGATTTAGAACATTTTTAATGTGCTTATTAATTGTTTTGATTTCATTAACTGAAAATTGCCTATTCATGTCCCTTGACCATTTATCAATTGGAGAATGGCTTGACTTTTTGTGCAATTGGTTTAGCTCTATATGAATTTGAGTAATTAGACCTTTGTCAGAGGTTTTTTTGTTATGAAGATTGTTTCCCAATTTATTGCTTTTCTTCTAAGTTTGGATGCATTAGTTTTGTTTGTACAAAACCCTTTTAATTTGATGTAATCAAAATTATTGATTTTACATTTTGTGATTTTTTTGTAGCTCTTGCTTGGTTTTAAAGGCTTTCCTTTTCCAAAGATCTGACAAGTATTGTAAACCTCAAAATTTCTCAGACTTATGAATGTTAGGGGTTTCCCCCATTGGGGAATCTTCTACTTAAAAAAAATTCCCTATCAGATAGTGAGAATTCTACTTGAATGTGAGGGCTCCTTGCCTTGGGAATATCCCTACTCCACCCTACTTAGGACTGCTTTAGGACAGAGAGCTCCTTGAGAACAATGAAAAGTGCTTTGACCCATGCTTATGGAAAGGACAGGAAGTTCTTTGAGTCATGACTATTTTAGAATTGATACAATCGGATACTAAGTACCTATAAAGGTGGGGAAACTTGTAAACTACTTAAACCTAAAACAGTGATAACTTATTCAGAGGTTTTTTCTTAATGAAATTTGTCGACACAGCAGCATTTTTTTCTGACTTACTAAGGAGATTAAAACTACTCAGCTGTGAATTCAAAATGGGCGGTCCTTTAGAAATATCTACAGTGATTGGTAGATGTAAGGACTTAGGGGAGGTGACATAGGAGATTTTGCCCTTAAAAAATAAGAGCTCAGAGAAGAGCTGGAGCTGATTCTGAGGGAGTTCATTTTGAGAAGACTCATTCAGGGATCTCGATTTCTGACTCTCATCCTGAAGGAGAGTTCTTTGAGGAGCTCCTCTGAGGGGCTCTGTCCCTCTGGGGTAGGAGCTCTGGAGGCTCTTGAGAGAGGCCCTTTGAAACAATCTCTGGCTGGAAGACTCTTTGAGGAAGGACGCTGGCCTGGTATCACTAAAATCCTTGTTTAGTCAGACCTTGTGGTGAGTGTTAAAAAACTGACTGATTCCTCTCTTAAGGCTCAGGTCTAGGCCATATTGGCTTGAGGCCCTTCATACTTATTCCTTTCTTACTCTCTCTCTCTTTCTTTGATTACTCATTGTATTGTTAATTAAAATCTCTATAAAACCCAATTGACTTGGGTATTTGAATAATTGGGAATATTTCCCTTGGGACCACCTTATATTTGACTTAAAAACCAAGACACTGTAGTGAAACATATTTCTGTGGTCAAAATTACTCACTCTCTCTTATATCTATCACAATTTATATCTTCCACTATTTTAATCACTACAGTTTAAGACCTCAACCATTTTAAATCTCACAGTTTACTATTCTGTGTTCGCCTAATTTGCTTATAGTTTCCTTCTTTGTATTCAGATCATTCACCCATTCTGAGTTTATGTTGGTGTAGGGTGTGAGATGTTGATCCAGACCTAATCTCTCCCATACTGTCTTCTAATTTTCCCAGCCAAAACTGGGATCTTTGAACTTCTAATAAACTGTCCTCTGAGGTCTTTAACCCCAAGTCTATTCCACTGATCCTCCTTTCTGTCTCTTAGCCAGTACCAAATTGTTTTGATGACTACTGTTTTATAGTATAGTTTGAGATCTGGGACTGCAAGTCCTCCTTCCTTTGTATTTTTTTTTTCATGATTTCCCTGGATATCCTTGATCTTTTGTTCTTCCAAATGAAATTCGTTATGTTTTTTTTTTCTAATTCCATAAAAAAGTTTTTGGTAGTTTAATTGGGTATGGCACTAAATAAGTAAATTAATTTGGGTAGGATTGTCATTTTTATTATGTTAATTCATCCCACCCATGAGCCATCAATGTTTTTTCCAGTTGCTTAGATCTAGTTTTAATTGTGTGGAGAGTGTTTTGTAGTTGTGTTGATATAGTTCCTATGTTTGTCTCGGGCAGATATATTCCTAAGTATTTTATATTGTCTAGGGTGATTTTAAATGGAATTTCTCTTTCTAATTCTTGCTGCTGAGATGTGTTGGAGATGTATAGAAATGCTGACGACTTATGTGGGTTTATTTTGTATCCTGCAACTTTGCTAAAGTTGTTGATTATTTCCAATAGCTTTTTGGTTGATTCTCTCCTGGAAAATATTCTAAATTAATTAGTTAAATAAATTTTTAAAAATTTAAAATATTTAAAAAGAGAAGAAAACATTGATATTAAAGGAGTTTTAATTAAAGTGATAAAAAGGCATATACATTATCTGTGATGAGAACAAACTAGAACCCTTTCAAATGAGAATGAGGATGAATTAAGAATGCACTCTATTACCACTACTATTTAGTATTATACTTGAAGTTCTATTAATAGCAATGAGCAGAAAAAGAAATGGAAGGAATTAGAATAGATAATGAATAAACAAAACTATCACTCTTTGCAGGTGATATGATGGAATACAAAGAGAACCCCAGAGAATAAACAACAAAAAAATAAAAACAATTTAAAAATGTAGAAAAGTTATGAGGTAGAAAATAAACCCACATAGATCATTAACATTTTTATAAAGTTCAACAATGAGTAGAAAAGAAAATTCCATTCAAAATAACTGTGGACAATATAAAATACCTAGATAATTATCAAAACAAACCCAGCAACTATAGGACCACAATTGCAAAACACTTTTCACACAAATAAAGTCAGACCTAAGCAACTGTAAAAATATTAATTGCTCATGGGTGGGCCAAACCAATATAATAAAAAAGGATAATCCTACCTAAATTAATTTATCTATTTTGCGTCATACCAAACTGCCAAAAATTGTTTCTAAGAACTTGAAAATATAATAACAAAATCCATATGGAAGAATGAAAGGTCAAAGATATTAAGAGAATTAGTGAAAAAACATGAAAGAAAGAGACTTAGCCAGTACCAGTTATCAAAGAATATTGTAAAGTGGTAATTATCAAAATAATCTAGTACTAGCTAAGAAATAGAATAGTGGATCAATGGAAAAGGGCAGGAAATAAACACAGAATAGTTAAGTACTATAGTAATTTAGGGTTATATAAACCCAAAGATTCAAACTTTTAGAGAAAGAACTCACAATTTGACCATAACTGCTTGTAAAATTGGGAAATTATATGGCAAAAACTAGGTATAGACCAAAATCTCACACCCTACACTAAGATATAGTCAAAATGGATAACTAATCTAGAAATAAAGAGTAGTATCATAAAAAATTAGGGGAATACAGAAAAGTTTACCTGTCAGATGTATTATTAAGATTAATTAAGCCATAGGACTAATGAGAACCATTTGGAGCAATTTGAATCTTAGTAGCTAAGGACAGGGTACAGAATAGTAGGTAAGGTTACTTTAAGGCCAGACTGTGACAAGGAAATCACTTTAATAGACTGATATATATTAATTTAAGGTCGCCAAGGAATTCAGCTATGTAATTCCTAAATGAAACTCAAGTCAGCAGTCAACCTTTTATGGAGTTTTTAATTACAAACAGGAGGAAGAAAGGTATTAGAGAGAGAGAAAGAGAGGGAGGGGGGAGAAAGGAATAGGGCTTAAATACCCCCTTTGTTTAGGCTGGGCCAAAAGGCCCAAGCCCTTAGATAGCTGAGGCAAAGAAAAGAGATCAGTCCCTATCACTCACGTGACCAAAATGGAGAAACAGTTTCAGGGGCCTCCACCTCCAGCTTCCTTCAGAGCAAGTTTCTCAGAGCACAACCTCTCAGAGCAAAACCTCTCCAACCAACCCTCAGTCCTCAGACCCCTCTCTCTTTAAGGAAACCATCTCAGTTCCCTCCTCTCAGTTCTCACATCTACCAATCACTGTCCATGTCTTCCCTATGCCAATGGTGGCTCTAGCTTAACCCAGAACCACCCAGAGGTCTGCCCCTTTGCACATGTCTGTTGAAGGTCATATTCTCAAATAATTAAATCTTGATCCTTTTGCTGCAGCCCTTCCTAAATCCTGTTACTCTGAGTAGGGTGGAGATTGGAAGTTCCAAGACCTGGTTCTGTCATTTCAAGTATCTCTATTGTATCAATTCTAAAATCAATCATGACTCAAAGAACTTCCTGTTCTATGCTTAAGCATAGGTCAAAGCCCTTTCCATTTTTCAGCAAAAGGTTTCTGTCCTAAAGTAATCTTAAGAAGGGAGGAGGAGGACCCTCCCATGCCAAGGGGGTTCACATTCCAATAGACTATCAGTAGGAAATTTTTCAATTATGAAATTTCCCAATGGTGAAATTTCCAACATTTATAAGTCTAAGAAATTTTAAGGTTTACAGACAGAATCTTGGGAAGGGTGTTTGTTGGAATTCAGGGTAGCCTGAGTCAGTTGGGTTTCCAACTGCCAACAGGCTCCTAGAGGGTTTTTTTGTTTTTGTTTTGTTTTGTTATTTTTTTCCCCTTAGGAGAAGGCTGGTATTGCTATTCTCTGGAACACTGAAAAAAATCCAGTGGCAGGTGAAGAAGGAGAAGAGGTTAGACTTTCTGTAATAAGTTTGTGGGGGACATGAACAGAAAAGAGAAAGAGAGAGACTGTTTTCCTTTATGTGACTGCTAAGAGGGCCAAGCCATTTTGTGGCCTGCTTAGGCCGAAAAGCCTAGCTAGGCCCAGAAGGGCTGGCAGTGGGCAGAGAGAGTGAATAACTGAACTTATTTTAAGCTGAAAGAGATCTAAGGAGACATTAAACTAACTTATGTAACTGACAGGATTAGTAATTAGCATAGCTTATTTAGTATAGACCCTGGGTTTTTAGTGATAGTTTATTTTTTCCCCATTTGAATAAGTTTATGTAGTCAATGTAGAACATTATTCCTTGGTTACAATAATAAGATTATTTCTCTCCTTCCCCTCGACGCACTCTTTCTGCAGCCAACATGCAATTTCATTGGGTATTACATGTGTCCTTGATCAGAACCCATTTCCATGTTGTTGCTTACACTAGGATGTTCATTTAGAGTCTACATCCCCAACAATATGCCTTCAACCCGTGTATTCAAGCAGTTGTTTTTCTTTGGTGTTTTTACTCCCACAGTGTTTCCTCTAGATGTGGATAGTGGTTTTTCTCGTAGGTTCTTCTGAGTTGTTCAGGATCACTGCATTGCCACTAATGGAGAAGTCTATTACATTCGATTATACCACAGTGTATCAGTTTCTGTGTACGATGATTTCCTGGTTCTGCTCCTCTCACTCTGCATCAATTGCTGGAGGTTGTTCCACTAACCATGGAATTCCTCCACTTTGTTAATTATTCCTTTGAGCAAAATAGTATTCCATCACCAACATATACCACAATTTGTTCAGCCATTCCCCAATTGAAGGGCATCCCCTCATTTTCCATTTTGCCACCACAAAGAGCGCAGCTATGAATATTCTTGTACATGTCTTTTTCCTTATTATCTCTTTGGGGTACAAACCCAGCAGTGCTATGGCTGGATCAAAGGGCAGACAGTCTTTCAGCACCCTTTGGGCATAGTTCCAAATTGCCCTCCAGAATGGTTGGATCGATTCACAACTCCTCCATCAATGTATTAATATCCCGACTTTTGCCACATCCCCTCCAACATTCATTAATTTCCTTTGCTATCATGTTAGCCAATCTGCTAGGTGTGAGGCGATGCCTCAGAGTTGTTTTGATTTGCATTTCTCTGATTATAAGAGATTTAGAGCACTTTTTCATGTGCTTATTAATAATTTTGATTTCTTTAACTGAAAATTGCCTATTTATGTCCCTTGCCCATTTATCAATTGGAGAATGGCTTGACTTTTTGTACAATTGGTTTAGCTCTTTATAAATTTGAGTAATTAGACCTTTGTCAGAGGTTTTTGTAATGAAGATTGTTTCCCAATTTGTTGTTTCCCTTCTAATTTTGGATGCACTAGTTTTGTTTGTAAAAAACCTTTTTAATTTGATGTAATCAAAATTGTTTACTTTACATTTTGTGACTCTTTCTATGTCTTGCTTGGTTTTAAAGTCTTTCCCTTCCCAAAGGTCTGAAATGTATACTATTCTGTGTTCACCTAATTTGCTTATAGTTTCCTTCTTCATATTCAGGTCATTCACCCATTCTCAGTTTATGTTGGTGTAGGGTGTGAGAGTTGATCCAAACCTAATCTCTCCCATACTGTCTTCCAATTTTCCCAGCAGTTTTGATCAAAAATTCGGTTTTGGTCCCCAAAACTGGGATCTTTGGGTTAATCATAAACTGTCGCACTGAAGTCATTTACCCCTAGTCTATTCCACTGATCCTCATTTCTATCTCTTATCCAGTACCAAATTGTTTTGATAACCCTGTTTTATAGTATAGTTTGAGATCTGGGACTGCAAGTCCTCCTTTCTTTGTATTTTTTTTTTCATGATTTCCCTGGATATCCTTGATCTTTTGTTCTTCCAAGTGAACTTTATTATGTTTTTTTCTTATTCCTTAAAGAAGTTTTTTGGTAGTTCAATGGGTATGGCACTAAATAAGTAAATTAATTTAGGTAGGATTTTCATTTTTATTATGTTAGCTTGTCCCACCCATGAACAATCAATGTTTCTCCAATTATTTAGATCTAGTTTTAATTGTGTGGAGAGTGTTTTGTAGTTGTGTTCATATAGTTCATGTGTTTGTCTTGGCAGATAGATTCCCAAGTGTTTTATATTGTCAAGGGTGATTTTAAATGGAATTTCTCTTTCTAAGTCTTGCTGCTGAGATGTGTTGAAAATATATAGAAATGTGGATGACTTATGAGGGTTTATTTTGTATCTTGCAATTTTGCTAAAGTTGTTGACTATTTCAATGAGGTTTTTGGTTGACTCTCTAGGACTCTTTAAGTATACCATCATATCATCTGCAAAGAGTGATAGCTTGGTCTCCTCATTGCCAATTTTAATACCTTCAATTTCTTTTTCTTCTTTAATTGCTACTGCTAGTGTTTCTAGTACAATGTTAAATAATAAAGGTGATAATGAGCATACTTGTTTCACTCCTGATCTTATTGGGAAGGCTTCTTTGCATTGCAGGTGATTGCAGATCCATTGCAGATGATGTTTGCTGATGGTTTTCAACATATACTGTTCGTTATTTTTAGGAAAGGCCCTTCTATTCCTATACTTTCTAGTGTTTTCAATAGGAATGGGTGTTCTATTTTATCAAAGACTTTTTTTCATCTATTGAGATAATCATGTAATTTTTGTCAGTTTGTTTGTTAATATGGTCAATTATGTGAATGGTTTTCCTAATATTGAAACATCCTTGCATTCCTGGTATGAATCCTACCGGATCATAGTGAATAACCCTTGTGATGACTTGCTGGAGTGTTTTTGCTAGTATCCTATTTAAGATTTTTTCATCTATATTCATTATGGAGATTGGCTGATAGTTTTCTTTATCTGTTTTTGACCTGCCTGTTTTTTTTGATCAGTACCATGTTTGTATCGTAAAATGAATTCGGTAGAACTCCTTCTTTGCTTGTGCTGTCAAATAGTTTGTATAATATTGTGATTAGTTGTTCTTTGAATGTTTGATAGAATTAATTTGTGAATCCATCTGGATCTGGGGATTTTTTCTTAGGGAGTTCTTTGATGGCTTGTTCAATTTCTTTTTCTGATATGGAGTTGTTTAGGCAATTTATTTCTTCCTCTGTTAGTCTAGGCAATTTATATTTTGGAAGTATTCATCCATTTCATCTGGATTGCCATATTTGTTGCCATATAATTGGGCATAGTTGTTTTTAATGATTGCCTTGATTTCCTCTTCATTAGAGGTGAGGTCTCCCTTTTCATCTTGGATACTGTCAATTTGGTTTTTTTCTTTCCTCTTTTTTAATTAGGCTGATTAGTACTTTGTCTATTTTACTTGTTTTTTTTTTTTCAAAGTACCAGCTTCTAGTCTTGCTCATTAAATCAATAGTTCTTTGATTTTCAATTTTATTAATTTCTCCTTTGATTTTTAGGATCTCTAATTTAGTCTTCATCTGAGGATTTTTAATTTGTTCAATTTCTAGTTTTTAAATTTGCATGCCCAATTAATTGACCTCTGCCCTTCTTAATTTGTTTATATATGAACTAAAGGATATAAATTTCCCCCTGAGTACTGCTTTGGCTGCATTCCATAGGTTTTGAAAGGATGTCTCACCATTGTTGTTTTCTTCAATGAAGTTTTTAATTGTTTCTATGATTTGTTCTTTAACTAGCCAGTTTTGGAGAATCATATTGTTTAATTTCCAATTAATTTTTGATTTATCTCTCTATGTACACTTACTAATTATTATTTTTATTGAATTGTGGTCTGATAAGGTTGCACTTATTATTTCTGCCCTTTTGCACTTATTTGCAATGATTTTGTGCCCTAATACATGGTCAATTTTTGTGAATGTACCATGTGCTGCTGAAAAGAAGGTGTATTCCTCTTTGTCCCTATTTACTTTTCTCCACATGTCTACTAACTCTAATTTTTCTAAGATTTCATTTGCTTCTCTCACCTCTTTCTTATTTATTTTTTGGTTTGATTTATCTAGTTTGGATAGAGGAAGGTTCAGGTCTCCCACTAGTATAGTTTTTCTATCTATTTCATCCTTGAGCTCCTCTAGTTTCTCCTTTAGAAATTTGGATGCTATGCCATTTGGTGCATACATATTGAGTACAGATATTTCCTCATTGTCTATTCTGTATTTTATCAGGATGTAATTACCTTCCCTATTTCTTTGAACTAGATTTATTTTTATTTTGGCTTTGTCAGATACCATGATTACAACTTATGCCTTCTTTTTATCAGTTGATGCCCAATAGATTTGGCTCCATCTGCTTACTTTCACCCTATGCGTGTCTACCTTCCTCATGTGTGTTTCTTATAGACAGCATATGTTAGGGTTTTGGATTCTAATCCACTCTGCTATTCCCTTGTGTTGTATGGGTGAGTTCATTCCATTCACATTCAGAGTTATGATTACTAGCTGTGTATTTCTCAGCATTTTGATTTCTACTACTGGTCCTGCATTTTTTTTCTTTCACTATTTCCTTCCATACCAATGTTTGTTTATAGTCAGTCCCCCAAGTTCCCACCCTTATTTTACTTTCCTTTCTACCCCCTTCCCTTCTTATTCTCTCCCTTATTTTCCCCTGTAGTCTTTTTAAAATTCCCACTCCTCCCTTCCTTGTATTGCTTCCCTCCCCACCAGTCCTTTTTTTACCCTTCTACTCCCCTATAGGGCACAAATCTATTCTCTTCCCCAATAGATTGGGTTGTTCTTCCCTCTTTGGGTCAGTTTCAAAGCATGTAAGAGTTGAGTATTTCCTATCTCCAACCTCTTTACCCTTCCAGTGTATCGATGTTCTCCCTCCTCCCGCCATGAGCTTCTTTGTGACATATAAATTTACCCCCATTTGTTTCTTTTCCCATTTCTTTTAGTATTAACCTCTTTTTTATAGCTCTGGTTTTACACACACACACACACACACACACACACATACATGTATATGTATTTATGGATGCATATATCTATATACCTATTTATGTCTTATCCTTTCATCCTATACAGTTTGTCACTGTTCCCTCTACGTGTAATTCTTCTAGCCGCCCAGGTGATGAGAACAGTTTTTTAGAGTTACCAATGACCTCTTTTCTCATAGGGATACATATCATTTTAACTTATTGAGTCTCTTAAAAATTTTTGTTGTTGTTTTGTTTTGTTTTTCTTTTTCCCCTCTTTTTTTAATTACCTTTTGATTCTCTTGAGTTCTGTGCTTGGACATCAAATTTTCTGTTCAGGTCTGGTCTTTTCTTTATGAATGCTTGGAATTCTTCTATTGTGTTGAATGACCATACTTTCCCCCGTAAGAATATAGTCAGTTTTGATGGGTAGTTTATTCTTGCCTGTAGACCTAGTTCCCTTGCTTTCTGAAATATTATATAGCATGCCTTTTGGTCCTTCAGTGTGGATGCAGCCAGATCCTGTGTTATCCACACCATGTTTCCATGGTATCTGAATGGCTTCTTCTTGGCAGCTTGTAATATCTTTTCTTTGGTCTGATAGTTTTTGAATTTGGCTATAAAATTTCTGGGAGTTGTCAGTTGAGGATTAACTACAGGAGGTGATCTGTGGATTCTTTCAACCTCCACTTTCCCCTCTTATTCTAGGATATCAGGACAGTTTTCCTGAATAATTTCCTGTAGTATTATGTCCAGGCTTTTTCTTTTGTCATGGTCTTCTGATAGTCCAATGATTCTTAAATTGTCTCTTCTCGAACGATTTTCTAAATTGTCTGTTTTGTGAATGAGATGCTTTACATTTTCTTCAATTTTTTCATTCTTTTTGTTTTGTTT
The DNA here is from genome assembly GCF_027887165.1 of Monodelphis domestica. Classification (NCBI taxonomy): domain Eukaryota; kingdom Metazoa; phylum Chordata; class Mammalia; order Didelphimorphia; family Didelphidae; genus Monodelphis; species Monodelphis domestica. The sequence continues at coordinate 323,882,474 of NC_077227.1, read as the reverse complement.
TATAATGTCCTGCTGCCTTGTGAGGTTACTTAATTCCAGTTGTTGTATTCTGATTCTTAAAAATTGGATTTCTTCTCTGGCTTTTTGGTAATCCTTTTTCTTCTGGTCAGATTTTCTTTGAAGATCATCTTTCATCCTCTTTACCCCATCTTTCATCTCCTTTACCTCATCTTTCGTCTCCTTTGCCTCATTTTCCAGCTGGTTGATTTTGGCTTTCAAGACACTATTTTCTCATTTTAGTTCAAGTGCCTCTTTTTCCAGATGACTTATCTTAATTTTTAAGTTCTTTTCCTCTCTTAGTTGTTTTTTGAGTTCTTCCACAGCCTGTATCCAATTTGCTTGGATTTCTGATTTATTGTTTGCTGATCTCTCCTCCTCTGTTCCATTTGCTGAATAGAAGCTGTCTATTGTAGTTTATTTCTTCTTTTTCTGTTGTTTGCTCATATTCACCCCTTCTTTTTCCCTTTATTTTTCTGTGCTCTTGCTCTTCTCATTTATTTATTTATTTATTTTTTTGTTTTGGGGGCTTCTGTCATTCTTTCCTCCTTCAACTTTAACAGAAAAATCTCTCAGTGTAGTCTCTGGTGGAGGGTTGTTGGGGTTTTGAGCTTCCCTGTCCTCTGGAGCCTTTTGATGGATTAAAGTCCAGCAGTCAATGAGGATGTGTATGGAGCCTGGGTTTCCCTGTGTTCTGGAGACTTTTGATGGGATTAAGTTCAGATTAGTTTGGCTGGGTGTGCTCTTAGTCCAAAACCTTCTGGAAGGCTGGAGCAAATATGGAGGATCTCCACAGCTCTAGCCAGGCTTGCCAGGTCTATGCTCCCTCCTTTGCTCCTTCCCTGCTGTCTGTGTTGGACGCTCTGAACTTGGCACAGCCCTGCCCACAAAGTACATCCTCCAGACCAGCACCTTTGCCTGCCCAGAAGTTCCTGCTGCTGCTGCTACTGGAGTCTCAGAGCTCTAGTTGGGAGGGGGGAGGGGTCCTGGAAGCTTCCTTCTGTCTTCCCCTTAAACCAGAGTGTTCTTGGATTCCCACTTTTTGGGGTGGGGGGCATACCTTTTGAATTAAGTCCAGCAGGAGGGTTTCTTGGCTTTGTCTTGTTTTTAAGTTTGATTTTCAGTCCCCTAGGAGCATTCAGTTTGTGATTGGTAAGGAAGGGTATTCAGAGGTCTGAACTTCTGCTCCTTCTAGGCTACCATCTTGACTCTGCCTTTAGTGATAGTTTTAAGGAGACTAAAGTTCCTGGAGCAGGAACCGAGACTTTGCAGGCTAGTGGTATAGGAAAAAAATTTAAACCCCTTTAAGACTAGGGAATCAATACTAATTCCTCAACCTTCATTATCTTTCCTTATCTTTCCTTAAGCCTTTTATATAGTTATTTAATAGAGGTTTTTTTGTTTGTTTTTTGTTTTTTTTACATATGTCTCTAGCAGTTATCCTTGTGTAGGCCCAAAATGGTTACATGGAACTTTAGTATCCAGAACCTATTAGACACCTAGACACCGCCTGATTACTACAAGCAGCAAAAAGATACTGTATTCATTCTATCCCTCCCCGCCTTAACATTCCTATATTAACATTCCTGACTATTCATATTTGTAACATTCTTGTAGCTAGATTACATTAATAGTATGGATAAGGGAAGAATTTATGATCAAAGACAAAACAACAAAATATAAAATAGATAAGTTAGATTATATCAAATTAAAAAAGTTTTGGCACAAACAAAATCAATACAACCAGGATTAGAAGGGCGATAACAAATTTTGGGAAAATATATCCAGTGTTTTTGACAAAGGTCTCATTCCTCAAATATGTAGAGAACTGAGTCAAATTTATAAGAATACAAAGCATTCTGCAAATGATAAATGGTCAAATGATATGAATAGTCACTTGTCAGATGAAGAAATTAAAGCTATAGTCATATGATAAAATGCTCCAAATCACCATTGATTAGAAAAATGCAAATTAAAACAACATGAATAAACAATGATAATAGACTAAACAAGAATAATTGCTTACATTCTAATACATGGAGGTGATACACATCAGGTATCAGGAGGTGATACACAACATTGTGATCAGAAATTAGACTAGGGGAAAAAAGTAAAGAGATTGAATGTATTTTGCATCAAATATAAATCTCTAGTGTTGAGCATCTTCCTTGTTTAACATCTTCTTTGTAAGGAGAATAAAGGGAAAGAAAAGTATAAAGGAACAGAACAAAGGGAAATGAAATATTAATGATAAAACATTGTGTGTGTAACTGAAGTTTACTCCTCCATAAAAATGGACAGAAGTAGAGTGGATTATAAAGAAGAATATAACATGTTGTTTACAGAAAGACACTTGAAATAGAATGAATCACTAGGATCAAAACAAAGACAAGAAAATAATCTGTAATACTTCAATTGAACTAAGAAGAGTATACATGTGTAAAGACAGTTAGCAGTCATGACCTCAGACAGGGCGACAATAAAAATAGCCTGCATTAAAAGAGACAAGCAGGGAAACTATTTTATTTTTAAAGGTACCATAGAGAATAAATGAATATGAATATTTAATAGGTACGCATCAAATGACATGGTAACTAAGTACTTAAAGGAAAAGCTGATCAAATGATAAAGAAAAATAAAAAATAAATTATAACAGTCAAGGAGCACAATGCACCTCTCTCAGACCTTGGCAAACTTAATCACTAAGAAATGAGTTAAGAACTCAAATAGATTTTTAGAAAATTTGGTTATGATGTATTCCTGGTAATTACAAAATGGGAACAGAAAAAAGTATACATAATTTTAGCTGTTAATGATGCCTTTATAAAAACTGAACTTGTATTAAAGCATAAAAACCGCATTAACAAGTGTAGAAAAGTAGAAATATTAAACACATCCTTTGCTGACCACAATGCAATTAAAATTTGTATTCAATAAAGGACTTTTGGGGGGGAAAGGATTAAACTTAATTGGACCCAAATTTAGTCTTAAAGAATTTATGGGTCAAAGAACAAATCATGGAAACAATGGAAAATTCATCAAAGAAAATAGCAACAGTGAGGCAATATACCAAAACTTCTGTGATGCAGCCAAAGCAGTTCTTAAGGAGAAAATTTTATATCTTTAAGCCTTTGCATCAATAGAGAAGAAAAAAATAGAACAGTAAATTAAGCATGCAACTAAAAAAAATAAGATAAGTTTGAACTCCTAGAATCTTAAAAATAGAAGGAATGATAGAAAGAATCTGTTACCATTCTCTCATTTAATGAAAGAAGAAATTAAAGTGTAAGAAAATAAGTGACTTTCCTTAGTTTGGGCAGCAATTCAGTGCTAATACTAGGACTAGAACTCAAGCTACTGACATCTTATCCCACTACATCAAGTTTGCTAGCAAACATTTCTGTTTTATATAGAAGATAAAGAAATAATCACCTGACTCTGTGATCCTGCATAAATACTTTGGCATATGGGTAGGAGCCAACTACTTGACTATTGAAATTTGATTAGCTAGAAGGGAAGTCAACATTTGTGATTTTTAGTATATCCAATGGAAAGTATGGTAATAACCACTAATATCTCATTTAGAATTCCCAAAACAGCTTTCAACTACACATTAGTTACTTAGGGTGTCTCCAAGAAGAACTCTCACTGTTTCTGAATAGACTGTTCTGAGAAGAACTATCCTTTGTGCTGGCCCATACATGATTTATTTATTTTTTTAAATTTTATTTAATTGATTAAGAGAATTTTTCCATTATACATGATTCATGTTTTTTCCCTCCCCTCCTCCCACACTCCACCAATAGCCAACAAGCAATTTTACTGGGTTTTTACATGTGTCATTGATCAAGACCTATTTCCAAGTTATTGATATTTGCACATTTAGAGTCTACATCCCCAATCATATCCCCATTGACCCAGTTGGTCAAGTGGTTGTTTTTCTTCTGTGTTTCTAATCCCACAGTTCTTTCTCTGGATGTGGATATTGTTTATTCTCATGGGTTCCTCGGAAATGTCTTGGATCATTGCACTGCTGCTAGTAGAGGAGTCCATTACATTTTATCATGCAACAGTGTATCAGTCCCTGTTTATAAGGTTCTCCTGGTTCTGCTCCTTTCACTCTGCATCAATTTCTGGGAGGTCATTCCAGTTCACAAGTAATTACTCCAGTTCATTATCCCTTTCAACACAATAGTATCCCATCACCAAGAGTTATCACAATTTGTTTAGCCATTACCCAATTGAAGGGCATCCCCTCATTTTTCAATTTTTTGCCACCACAAAGAGTGAGGCTATAAATATTTTCGTATGAGTCTTTTTCCTTATTATTTCTTTGGGGGTATAAACCCAGTAGTTCTATGGTTGGATCAAAGGGTAGACAGTCTTTTAGCATCCGTTGGGCATAGTTCCAAATTGCCATTCAGAATGGTTGGATCAATTCACAACTCAACCAGCAAGGTATTAATGTCCCTATATTGCCACATCCCCTCCAACCTTTATTACTTTCCTTTGCTGTCATGTTAACCAATCTGCTAGGTGTGAAGTGGTACCTGAGAGTTGTTCTGATTTGCATTTCTCTAATTATAAGAGATTTAGAACACTTTTTCATCGGCTTATTATTGTTAGTTTCGATTTCTTTATCTGAAAATTACCCATTCATGTCCCTTGCCCATTAATCAATTGGGGTATCGCTTGATTTTTTATACAATTTATAAATTTTATACAATTATAAAATTTTTATACAAAAGATTTAGCTTCTTATATATTTGAATAACTAGACCTTTGTCAGAGGTTTTTTTCTCACTTTCCTTCTAATTTTGGTTGCACTGGTTTTGTTTGTACAAAAACTTTTTAATTTAATGTAATCAAAATTATTTATTTTTCATTTTGTAATTTTTTCTAACTCTTGCTTCTCATTAAAATATTTCCTTTCACAAAGATCTGACATGTATACTATTTTATGTTCACCTAATTTACTTATAGTTTCCTTCTTTATATTCAAGTCATTCACCCATTCTGAGTTTATCTTGGTGTAGGGTGTGAGATGTTGATTTAAACCTAATCTCTCTCATACTGTCTTCCAATTTTCCTAGCAGTTTTTATCAAATAGTGGATTTGGTTCCCAGAAGCTGTGGATCTTTGGGCTTATCAGAGACTGCTTGCTGAGGTCACTTACCCCAAATCTATTCCACTGATTTTCCCTTCTGTTTCTTAGCCAGTACCAAATTGTTTTGATGACCACTGCTTTATAATACAGGTTGAGATCTGGTACTGCATGGCTACCTTCCTTTGCATTTTTTTCATGATTTCCCTGGATATCCTTGTTCTTTTGTTCTTCCAAACGAAATTTATTATGTTTTTTTCCTAATTCAGTAAAAATTTTTTTTGGTAATTCAATGGGTATGGCACTAAATAAGTAAATTAATTTAGGTAAGATTGTCATTGTTATTATGTTAGCTCATCCTACCCATGAACAATCAATGTTTTTCTAATTGTTTAGATCTAGTTTTAATTGTGTGGAGAGTGTTTTGTAGTTGTGTTCATATAGTTCCTGTGTTTATCTTGGAGGACAGATTCCTAAGTATTTTATATTGTCTAGAGTGATATTAAATGGAAATTCTCTAATTCTTGCTGCTGAGATGTGTTGAAAATATATAGAAATGCTGATGACTTATGTAGGTTTATTTTGTATCCTGTAACTTTGCTAAAGTTGTTGATTATTTACACAAGCTTTTTGGTTAATTCTCTAGGGTTCTTTAAGTAGACCATCATATCATCTGCAAAGAGTGCTCTTGGTCTCCTCATTGCCAATTTTAATACCTTCAATTTCTTTTTCTTCTCTAATTGCTACTGCTAGTGTTTCTAGTACAATGTTAAATAATAGGGATGATATTGGGCATCCTTGTTTCACTCCTAATCTTATTGGGAAGGCTTTTTGTTTATCCCCATTGCAGATGATGTTTGCAGATGGTTTTAGATATATACTTTTTATTATTTTTAGGGAAGGTTCTTCTATTCCTATACTTTCTAGTGTTTTGAATAGGAATGCATGTTGTATTTTGTCAAAGGCTTTTTCTGCATCTATTGAGATAATCATGTTTTTTTTTGTCAGTTTGCTTGTTAATATGGTCAATTATGTGGATGATTTTCCTAAAATCATCCTTGCGTTCCTAGTATAAATCCTACCTGGTCATAGTGAATAACCCTCATGATCACTTGCTGGAGTCTTTTTGCTAGTACCCTATTTAAGATTTTTGTATCTATATTCATTAGAGAGATTGGTCTATAGTTTTCTTTATCTGCTTTTGACCTCCCTGGCTTTGGAATCAGTACCATATTTGTGTCATAAAATGAATTTGGTAGAACTCCTTCTTTGCTTATTCTGTCAAATAGTTTGTATAATGTTGGGATTAGTTGTTCTTTGAATGTTTGATAGAATTCATTTGTGAATCAAAGTACCAGCTTCTAGTCTTGCTCATTAAATCAATAGTTTTTGACTTTCAATTTTATTAATTTCTCCTTTGAGTTTTAGGATCTCTAATTTAGTCTTTATCTGAGGATTATTAATTTGTTCACTTACTCAGTTTTTAATTTGCATGTCCAGTTCATTGACTTCTGTCCTCCCTAATTTGTGAATATATGAACTCAAGGATATAAACTTTCCCCTGTGTACTGCTTTGGTTGCATCCCATAGGTTTTGAACGGATGTCCCATCATTGTCATTTTCTTCAATGAAGTTAATTGTTTCTACAATTTGTTCTTTAACTAACCAGTTTTGGAGAATTGCATTATTTAATTTCCAATTAATTTTTGATTTGTCTCTCCATGTACCCTTACTAATTATTATTTTCATTGAATTGTGGTCTGAGAAGTTTGCATTTATTATTTCTTCTCTTTGCCACTTGTTTGCAATGATTTTTATGCCCTAGTATATGGTCAATCTTTGTGAATGTACCATGTGCTGTTGAACAGAAGGTGTATTCCTTTTTCGTCCCTATTTATTTTTCTCCACATATCTACTAACTAATTTTTCTAAGATTTCATTCACATCACTTACCTCTTTCTTATTTATTTTTTTTTATTTGATTTATCTAGTTCTGATAGGGGAAGGTTCAGGTCTCCAAGTAGTATAGATTTTCTTTCTATTTCATCCTTGAGCTCCACTAGTTTTTCCTTTAAAAAATTGGATGCTATGCCATTTGGTGCCTACATGTTGAGTATTGATATTTCCTCTTTATCAGGAGGTAATTACTTCCCTATCTCTTTTGACTAGATCTATTTTTACTTTGACTTTTTCAGATATCATGATTGTGACTCTTAGCTTCTTTTTATCAGTTGATGCCCAATAGATTTGGCTCCATCCTCTTACTTTTACCATATATGTGTCTACCTCCCTCATGTGTGTTTCTTATAGACAGCATATGGTAGGGTTTTAGTTTCTAATCCACTCTCCTTTTCTCTTGCATTTTATCGGTAAGTTCATTCCATTCACATTCAGAGTTATGATCACCAGCTGTGTATTTCCCAGCATTTTGATTTCCACTCCTAGTCCTACCTTTTCTTCTTTCACTGTTTCCTTCTACACCAATGTTTTGTTTTTAATCAGTCTCCCTAATTCCTACTCTTATTATACTTCCATTATTACCCCTCTCCCTTCTTAGTCCCCTCTTATTTTCTTTATAGTCTTTTAAAACTTCCCCCCACCCTCTCCCTCTTTGTATTGCTTCCCTCCCCACCAGGTTGTTTGTTACCCATCTACTTCCCTATAGGGCACAAATTAATTCTCTGTCCCAATGTATTTGCTTTTTCTTCTCTCTTTGAGTCAATTTCAATGAACATAAGAATTGAGTGTTTTCTATCTCCAACTTCTTTACCCTTCCAGTGTATTAATGTTCTCCCCCCTCCTGCCATGAACTTCATTGTGACATATAAATTTACCCTCTTTTGTTTTTACCCATTTCTCTCAGTATTAACCTCTTTTTAAAGCTCTAGTTGTATATATATATTTATATGTGCATATATATATATACATACATACATATATATTTATGCATACATATATCTATATACATATTTATGTCTTGGAATTTCATCCTATACAGTTTGTCACTGTTACCTCTATGTATAATTCTTCTACCTAATAAGGTGATAATAACAATTTTTAAGAGTTACCAATGTCCTCTTTTCTTATAGTGATACATATCACTTTAACTTATTGGGTCTTTTAAAAAAATGTTGGTTTTTTGTTTTGTTTTGTTTTTCTTTTTCCCCCTTTCTCAATTACCTTTTGATGATTCTCTTGAGTTCTGTGTTTGGGCATCAAGTTTTCTCTTTAGTTCTGGATTTTTCTTTACAAATTCTTGGAATTCTTCTATTGTGTTAAAGGACTATAGTTTCCCCTGTAAAAATATAGTCAGTTTTGCTGGATAGTTGATTCTTGGTTGTAGACCTAATTCCCTTGCTTTCCAGAATATCATATTCCATGCCTTTTGTGCCTTCAGTGTAGATGCAACCAGTTCCTGTGTTATCCTCACTGTGGTTCCATGGTATCTGAATGACTTCTTCTTGGCAGCTTGTAATATTTTTTCTTTGGTCTGATAGTTCTTGAATTTGGCTATAACATTCCTGGGTGTTGTCAGTTGGAGATTAAATACAGGAGGTGATCTGTGGATTCTTTCCACCTCTAATTTTCCCCCTTTCATCTAGAATAACAGGGTAGTTTTGTTGAATAATTTCCTGTAGTATGATGTCCAGGCTTTTTCATTTATCATGTTATTCCTCTAGACCAATGATTCTTAAGTTGTCTCTCCTGGAACATAGGAAATCCTATGTTTTGGGAATGAGGTGCTTCATATTTTCCTCAATTTTTTCATTCTTTTGATTTTGTTTTATAGTTTCTTGCTGCCTTGTGAAGTCATTTGATTCTAATTGTATTCTGGTTTTTAACAACTGGATTTCATACCTGGATTTTTGGTCATCCTTCTCTTTGTGATATTTCATCTCCTTTTTCTCATTTTCAAGCTGATTAATTTTGGCTTTCAAGACTCTATTTTCTTGTTTTAATTCAAGTGCCTCTGTTTCCAGATGACTTATCTTGCTTTTTAAGTTCCTTTCCCAGTTGTCTTCAGCCTCTCTTAATTGTGTTTTGAATTGTATTTTGAGTTCTTCCAAAGCCTGTGTCCAATTTGCTGGAGTTTCTGTGTTTTTGCTTGGTGTTTCTTCATCCTTCTTTGTTACATTTGTTCTTTGTTCATTGCTTGTACAGAAGCTGTCAATTGTAATTTCTTTTTTCTTTTTATGTTGTTTGCTCATATTTGCCCCTTCTTTTTCCCCTGATGTTGCCTGCACTCTTGCTCCCCTCATTATGTTTTGGATCTGTGGTTTGGGGCTTTTCTGTCATCCTTCCCCCTTGGAACTTAGCAAATCTTTCAGTGCAGTCTTTGGGGGAGTGGGGGAGGTGTTGGAGCTTGAGCTTCCCTGCCCTCTGAAGGCTTTGATGAGATTAAATTGTGCTGGTTTGAACTTGTATAGCTGGATGTGCCCTGAGGCCAAAAACCTCAGGAAAGGGAGGGCACTATGGAGCATCTCTGCTGCTGATACTAGGCTGCCCACTCTGTATTTCTTTTCCAACTGCTTCCCCACTGCCTGTGTTCTATGCTCTGAGCCTGGCACAACTTTGCCCCCCCAAAACTGTAATATTTATAGGGAAAAAAAGTGTTGGGGGTTGAAGTATAGGGGATACTGAAGGTTTTGTAACAGGGAATGGAGGAGTTGAAGGGAGAGAGGGAATATGGCTGCCAGTGAGGTAAAAGGAGAAAGATGACCCCTGCTGATAGGCTATTTTTGAAAAATGGGTTTCCTGAGTAATGGCCCAACTCTGATTGCTTGAGGGGATGTATTCTTTATGGATTGATGTTGAAGATACTCCAGAGCAGGTAAGCATGGACCCTCCTGAGGGACATGCCTCCCCCCAGACCAAGGTTGCCCAGCAGGGGTCCAAAAAGGACCTTTATAGTTGATTGACTATCCTGAGGTTCAGCTCTCTCTATATCTCCTGAAATGATAGTCCTCTTATCTGACTGCAATTATTTAAATAAAGATAAATTTTAATAACAAGTTTGGATTGGGGAGGTATCAGGGAAGAGGAAATCAGGATTTCCCTAGATGAGGTTTGAGCTTCTCTCATCTTTTGAGCTGAGGTCAGGCCTCATAGGCTGTTGGAGGGTTTCTTTAATTCCTGTCTATGCTAATCTGTGCTAGTTTTCTTAAGTTAAAAGTCTTAGCAGTAGACAGCAAGAGGAAGTAAAGTTCTGACTATCAGAGCTGGCTGGGCCTGTCTCTTTGGACTGATACCCCTAAAGACCAGCCTTACAGTTCATACTATTTCCCTTAAGTTTTTTTGTCCAATGACAGGATCACAGGAATCCAGGTAGAGAACACAGTTGGGAAATTCAGGAAGAGAGCTTCTCTCTTGTAGCTTCTCTCCACAGAAAGGGAGAGAGGCTCCTTGCATTCTGAGGGCCAGGAAGTGAGAGTCATGAGACTAACTGTCACTCCCAGTTGCCCCTCCCCCCACAAACTGTCATTCTTGTCAATATCTTCTCTCTAACATTCCAACTGCTATTTGTTCCACCTGATTGGCAGAAATTCCAAAACTTGTTTTAGTTTTCCTTTCCATAGTACTCCCTCCAGACCAGCACCCTTGTCCACCAGGGTTCCAGCTACTTCTGGAGGCTCAGCCCTCTAGGTGGGGGAGGGGTCCTGGGACCTTCCTTCTTCCTTCCCCTTAAAACTGACTGTTATCAAATTCAGGCTTTTGCTTGGGGGAGGAGTGTACCTTTTAAGTTGAGTCCAGCAGGAGGGTTTCTTGGCTCTGTTTTGTTGTTAGGTTTGATTTTCCGCCCCCTAGGAACATTTAGTTTGTAACTGGTAAGGAAGGATTTTCAAAGGTCTGAACTTTTGCTGCCTCTTGACTTTAGATTCTTTATTGTCTTCTATCTTGCTTGGTTCCTTTTTTAAGGGCATGTCAAAAAGTTCCTAAAAATGGATTTTTCTGACAAATTGACTAGCCTATCTCCTATTCCCATTTCACAGATTCTTGTCCTATGTATCTGAAATTCTACCCCTCCACCTTCACCTTGAAGCATCCCTAACTTCCTTCAAAGCTTAGCTCCATTATCACTTCCATCAAAAAACCAATATTAATCTCTCATATTGCTAGTGATATCTTCCTGATATTATTCTATATATAACTTGTATTTAATTTTCTCTTTTCGTGTCATTTCATCCCAATAGAATTTAAGCTCTTTAAAGTCAAGGACTATTCTATTTTTGTCTTTGTAACCTCAGACCCAAACATAGTACCTAGAACATAGTACGTGCCTAACACTTGACTGACAAATAATTGTTCAATATAAATAAATTATGTGGGATCTTGAATGCAGGACAGATAAGTTTAACTACTCAGAGACATTAGAGGTCCATTGAACATATGAGCTAATAGTAATATGAACAAATCAAAAAATGAGCTAAGTTGATATCATGGCTCTGAGGCATCTTAGAAATCATCTAATCTAGCACCATCTCTCATTTAATAGATAAGGAAACTGAGACTGAGAGAGGCTAATGATTTGCCAATGTCACATAAGCAAAAAGTACCAGAGGTAAGATTCAGGGTTCTCACTTCAGATTTTCAACCTAATACCCTTTCCACTAAACTAAGCTGCCTAACAATGGGTGAAAGAAAAAAATAAGCAGAAAGGATCAAGTCAAGAAGTCTCTGTAAGAGGCTGTTCTAAAAACCCTGTACCAGAATAGTGACAATGTAAATAGAGAGTGATCTCCTCCTTGGAAATTCTCAAACAGGCTAGATGTGAGCAATACTGCAAAGGGGACTCCTGTTTGGGTTGGAATAAGCGACATCTAACGTTCCCTCCAACTGAGTGAGCTAATGCAGGGGAAGAATGTATAGTTGAGATATATCCTTCATTCTTACAACAGAGGGAGCTTAGGAGGTGTCACTAATAGTAAATCAAATGATCAATCAATCAACCAGCCATTATTATATATGTCCCAGACACTGGACGTCTTTCCATACCTTGCACATTCAAACTGTTGGCTTTTTGGATGAAAGTTACAACTATCGTTTGCCAACAACCCTCCACTTCCTTTAGACTTTCAGTTGGCCCAATGTTCTTTTTTCAAGAGGAGTCCTCCGACCCCTTATCCTTCCCAAGTCACACTTTCCCTGGCATCTCAGCCCTGCCCTCACTAATCTCAGACTGACTACTACATGCCAGATAAATCTGTGTGCCATAGTGATTCCCCATCATTCTCGGCCAAGTTATCTCCTTTGAAGTTTGGCTCCAATGTACCTGAAGTATTTTCTATCCCCCAGCCCCTTGCTGCTGTTTACAGTCACTCACTTAAGCTCAACACATAACAGCTGCCCAAGGATCCCTGCTTTCCATTATCTCCTGTGCTTTGCCTGGCACAGCTAAGTTGCAGTAATCAACTGTGCCTCTCTAGTTATGAACTGAATCTAAGCCAAGGCATTGAAGTTGATGAGTTCCTATGTTACCATATTATCCAAAGTGTGAGTTCTAAGTGGATCAGATAAAACTTTACTAATTTATGCCAATTTAATTAAATTAACATTTATTAAGTGCCTACTACATGCCAGGCTTTAGGAACACAGGTAGCCAAGATAGGTGTGCCCTGCATTATTTTCCAAAGGCAGACATTACTAAAACTAGGCTTCTCTCTCTCTCTCTCTCTCTCTCTCTCTCTCTCTCTCTCTCTCTCTCTCTCTCTCTCTCTCTCTCTCTCTCTCTCTCTCTCTCTCTCTCTCTCTCTCTCTCTCTCTCTCTCTCTCTCTCTCTCTCTCTCTCCCCAGCTCCCTGCCCAGCATTGAGACACTATTCTGAATGAACCCAATTCTGAGGGGATGGCCAAAGAGAGCAGAGAGAGTGCCACCAACACTGCTGTGCATCTGTCAATTTTAGTTTGTTATTTTATTATGTTTAAAATACTAAATATGAAAAGATACAAAAATAATATTTCAGAACTGCAAGGGACTTCAGAATTTATCTAGCTTAACTGGTATTTGAAGGTACCTCTTAAACCATAAATGATCATACATATATTCCCCTAAAACATATATATATATATAAGCAATGGTTATCAGTTCTTCCTGAAAACTTGTTTGGGTGAGAGACCAGTTTCCTTCCCCAAGGCCCATTTCACTTTGGACAACTCAGATTATTCATGTAGTTTTTTCTTTCATTCTGCTGAAATCTGCTTCTCTACAACTTCCACCTACTGCTCCAAGAGAAACAATCTAATTTCTCTTCCACATGGGAGCCCATCAAATACTGGAAGACAGCTATCATGTCTCCCTTAAGTATTCCCATCTCTTCTACTTTCCCTTCCCTCCTATCTTCCCTTTTTCTTTTCCTCTCTTCTTCTCTCCCCTTCTCTCTCTAGACTTCACAAAGATGATTCCTTCAAATGAACCTCATGGTATAAGCCCAAGAGCCCTCATCATCCTATTTGCCTTCTACTGGAATCTCTTCAGTTATTAATGCATTTAAAAATTATAATAAGAATTTGCTTTATTTATTATATTTATTTATATATTTATATATTATATTTATAAATAAAATTATTATTTATTAAATAATCATCATAATGTATAAATGACTCTGGACTCCAATGTAGTCATCATGACAAAGGATTCCTAGCTAGGTACAGAAAGACTCATTGCCAGAAATTTTGATATGGGGTGATTAATTATTTGGTTACAAGCAGACATGAAATAGTAATAATAGTTCATACAGGGTCTTACAATACACATCAAAAAAATTTATCCTCATGAGAATTCTTTTGTGTAGGCAGTAGACATTTTATAGATAGGACTATTCAGAGTCAGTGACAGGAAATAGAGCCTTACAGAGTGCCTTCCTATAGTCAACCCTTGCTATAGCTCCACTGCTTTCCTCATTCATCAATATATAGAGAAAATTACACCAATTACCCCTTAAAAATGTTCTTCCTTCCATGATCCCTGCAGATTGTTCAGGGACATTGCATTGACACTAATGGAAAGTCCATTACCTTCGATTGAACCACAGTGTATCAGTCTCTGTGTACAATGTTTTCCTGGTTCTGCTTCTTTTGCTATGCATCACTTCCTAGAGGTTGTTCCAGTCTCCATGGAATTCCTCTACTTTATTATTCCTTTGAGCACAATAGTATTCCATCACCAACATATACCACAATTTGTTCAGCCATTCTCCTATTGAAGGACATCCCCTCATTTTCCAATTTTTGGCCACCACAAAGAGTGCAGCTATGAATATTCTTGTACAAGTCTTTTTCTTTATTATCTCTTTGGGGTACAAACCCAGCAGTGCTATGGCTGGATCAAAGGGCAGACAGTCTTTTAGCACCCTTTGGGCATAGTTCCAAATTGCCCTCCAGAATGGTTGGATCAATTCACAACTCCACCAGCAATGAATTAATGTCCCCACTTTGCCACATCCCCTCCAACATTCATTACTTTCCTTTGCTGTCATGTTAGCCAATCTGCTAGGTGTGAGGTGATACCTCAGAGTTGTTTTGATTTGCATCTCTCTGATTATCAGAGATTTAGAACACTTTTTCATGTGCTTATTAATAGTTTTGATTTCTTTGGCCGAAAACTGCCTGTTCATGTCCTTTGCCCATTTATCAATTGGAGAATGGCTTGATTTTTTTGTACAATTGGTTTAGCTCTTTGTAAATTTGAGTAATTATACCTTTGTCAGAGGTTTTGTTATGAAGATTGTTTCCCAATTTATTGCTTTCCTTCTAATTTTGGTTACATTGGTTTTGTTTGTACAAAAACATTTTAATTTGATGTAATCAAAATTATTTATTTTACATTTTGTGACTCTTTCTATGTCTTGCTTGGTTTTAAAGTCTTTCCCTTCCCAAAATTCTGACACAAGCAGAGGACAAACTGTGGGGAAAAACCACTGAGGAAAAGCAATTGCCTGACTACAGGGTTTGAGGGGATGTGATTGAGGAGAGAGTCTAAATGAACACCCTAATGCAAATACCAACAACATGGAAATGGGTTCAAATCAAGGACACATGTGATACCCAGTGGAATCACACATCAGCTATGGGAGGGGTGGTGGGAGGGGGGGAGGAAAAGAAAGTGATCTTTTTTTTCCAATGAATAATGTTTGAAAATGACCAAATAAAATAATGTTTAAAAGGAAAAAAAAAAGAAAATGTTCTTCCTTACCCCCTAACACAGGGTTTAATATTTCCATTCCCATCCCCACTCCAAATCTCTGTCTCTCCTGTTCCATGATTCATCCACTCATATTAAGGGTCTCTCTACCTTCCAAAATGATAATTAACAATATGATCATCAAACTGGACTAACAGAAGTCTATAAGAGGCCTTTCCTTCTACATGTGCTTTAGAAAATGAATCTAGGAAGAAAAAATAAAGAAGGAAATGGCAAACAACTTCAGTATCTGGCTCAAGAAAATCCAAAATGGGGACACGAAGAATGATACCTAACTAAAACACCTAATAATAATAGCATAAAGTCAGTAGAACTGGATAGGGGAAGGGAGGACAGAGGTCCTGGATCTGAATTTCAGCTCAGCCACTTACTACCCAATGGCCTTTGGGAAAAAATAATTTCATCTCTTTGGAACTTAGTTTTCTTAACTATAAAATAAGCGTTTCACTAGAGTATCTCTAAATCCTATTTATGAACATAATATTTAAATATATTTAAAATATAAATGATTATGTAAGCTCTTACTAGTATTATTTTAAAATACCTCAAAGAAGAATACTTTGTAAATAAATAGAAGAAATGTTTAGAGACAAAAAAATAATGTGTTTAATTATACAAAGATTAAAGGACTTGTACAAGAAAGCATTATGTTTAAGATACAAAGAAAAGAAATATCTTGAAGGAAAATAATATTATAAATATATTGACAATAATGGAGAAATCCATTATGTTCTATTGTACCACAGTATTTCAGTCTCTGTGTACAATGTTTTCCTGGTTCTGCTTCTTTCATTCTGCATCACTTTCTGGAGATTGTTTCAGTCTCCATGGAATTCCTCCACTTTATTATTCCTTTTAACACAATAGTATTCCATCACCAACATATACCACAATTTATTCAGCCATTCCCCAATTGAAGGGCATCCCCTCATTTTCCAATTTTTTGCCATCACAAAGAGCACAGCTTTGAATATTATTGTACAAGTCTTTTTCCTTATTATCTACAAGATAGAGTTCTAACATCCAAATAATATAAGAAAATGATACAAATCTATAAAATTGAAATGTACTCTCTAACAGAGAAATAATCAAAAGGAATGAGGTAGATGGTAGTGTAGAAGTGGTAGAAATTCAGACCTATGAAAACCCTTCCTCACCAATAATAAACTGAATGCTCTGAGGGGACTGAAAATCAAACCTAACCACAGGACAGAGCCAAGGAACTCTCCTGCTAGACTCAACCCAAAAGGTACACTCCCCAAAAGCTGGAATTCAAGAACACTTGGGTTTAAGAAGAAGGCAGAAGGAAGGTCCCAGGATGTGTCCTCCCCCCACCTAGAGTGCTAAGCCTCCACTGGCAGCAGGAACCTCTGCATGGGCAAAGGCACTTGTCTGGAGGGTGTACATGTGGCAGGACTGTGCCAGGATCAGAGCATCAAACACAGGTGGTGGGGAAGGAGCTGGAGAGGGAGTGCAGAGCTAGCATCTTGGTCAGAACTGCTGAGACCTCCCATATTGCTCCAGCCTTCCAAGAGGTTTTGGCCTCAGAACACATCCAGCCCAACCCAGCTGAACTTAATACCATCAAAAGTCATCAGAGCTCACGGAATCCCAAACTCCAACACCCCTACCTCACTGACTACTGGACTTTAATCCAATCAAAAGCCTCCAGAGGATAGGGAAGCTCAACCTCCAACACCCCTCCCCCAGAGACTACACTGAGAGATCTTCTGTCAAAGCTCCAAGAGGGGAGATCGATAGAAAGCCCCAAACCCCCCCCCAAAAAAAAAAGAGGAACAAGGGCACAGACTAATACAGGGAGTAAAGAAGGGGTAAATATAAGCAAAAATAGAAAAAGAAGAAAGAAGTTACAATAGACAGCTTCTGTACAGTCAACAAGCAAAAAGCAAATGGAACAGAGAGGGAGGGACCAGCAAATGATAAATCAGAAATAACAGCTAATTAGATACAGGCTTTGGAAGAACTCAAAATGCAATTCAAAACACAATTAAGAGAGGCTGAAGGCAATTGGGAAAAGAACTTAAAAACTAAAATAAGTCATCTGGAAACAGAAAATACTGTCTTGAAAGCCAAAATCAACCAGCTTAAAAATGAGGCAAAGAAGATGAAAGATGAGGCAAAGGAGATGAGAGATGAGGCAAAGAGGATGAAAGATGACCTCCAAAAAATCAGACAAGAAGAAGGATGACCAAAAAGTCAGGGATAAAATTTAGTCTTTAAGAACCAGAATACAACAACTAGAATTAAGTGACCTCACAAGTCAACAGAACACTATAAAACAAAACCAAAAGAATGAAAAAAATTGAGAAAAATAAGAAACATCTCATTCACAAAACAAAAGATTTAGAAAATCATTTGAGGAGAGACAATTTAAGAATCGTTGTTCTACCAGAAGACTATGACAAATAAAAAAAAAAAAGCCTGGACATAATACTACAGGAAATTATTCAAGAAAACTGCCTGGATATTGTAGAACAAGAGGGAAAAGTGGAGATTAAAAGAATCCACAGATCAGCTCCTGCACTTAATCACCAACTGACTACACCCAGGAATATTATAGCCAAATTCAAGAACTTTCAGACCAAAGAAAAAATATTACAAGCTGCCAAGAAGAAGTCATTCAGATACCATGGAACCACAGTGAGGATAACACAGGATGTGGCTGCATCTACACTGAAGGCCCGAAAGGCATGGAATATGATATCCTGGAAAGCAAGGAACTAGGTCTACAACCAAGAATCAACTAACCAACAAAACTGATTATCTTCTTACAGGAGAAATTATGGGTATTCAACAAAATAGAAGTATTCCAAGCATTTGTAAAGACAAAGAAACAGACCTGAACAGAAAATATGATGTCCAAGCACAAAACTCAAGAGAATTATCAAAAGGTAATTTAAAAAGATGGAAAAAAGAATAACAAAACAAAACAAAACCCTTTTTAAAAAAGAGATGCAGTAAGTTAAAATGATATGTAACCCTATAAGAAAAATCATTGGTAACTCTTAAAAACTGCTGTTATCACCTGGGCAGCAAGAAAAATTACACTTAGAGGGAACAGTGGCAATCTGTATAGGATGAAATAACAAGACATAAGTAGGTATATATATATATATATATGCATAAATATATATATATATACACACATGTGTGTGAATATATATATATATACACAACTAGAGCTAAAAAAAGAGGTTAATACTACAAGAAATGTGAAAAGAAACAAAAGGGGGTAAATTTATATGTCACAAAGAAGCTCATGGTGGGAGAGGGGGAGAACATCAATACACTGGAAGGGTAAAGAGGTTGGAGACAAGAAATATTCAACTCTTATGTGCATTGAAATTGACCCAAAGAGGGAAGAACAATACAATCCATTGGGACAGAGAATAGATTCACGCCCTATAGGGGAGTAGAAGGGTAACAAATGGACTGGTGGGGAGGGAAGCAGTATCAGGGAGGGGAGTGTGAGGGTAGTTTAATAAAGACTGCAAAGAAAAGGGGCAGAATAAGAAGGGAAGGGGTAGAAAGGGAAGTAACATAAGGGTGGGAACTAGGGGGACTGATTAAAAACAAATATCAGTATAGAAGGAAATAGTGAAAGAAGAAAAGGCAGGACTAGGAGTAGAAATCAAAATACTGGCAAATATATAGCTGGCAATCATATCTCTGAATGTGAATGGAATGAATTCAACCATAAAATGCAAGCGAATAGCAGAGTGGATAGAATCCAAAACCTTAACATATGCTGTCTACAAGAAACACACGTGAGGAAGTTAGATAAGTATAGGGTGAAAGTAAGAGAATGGAGCCAAATCTATTGGGCATCAACTGATAAAAAGAAGGCAGGAGTTGTAATCATGATATCTGACAAAGCCAAAGTAAAAATAAATCTAGTTAAAAGAGATAGGGAAGGTAATTGCATCCTGATAAAAGGCAGTATATATAATGAGGAAATATCAGTATTTAACATGTAGGCACCAAATGGCATAGCATCCAAATTTGTAAAGGAGAAACTAGTGGAGCTCAAGGATGAAATATATTAAAAAAAACATACTATTGGGAGATCTGAACCTTCCTCTATCCGAACTAAATAAATCAAATCAAAAAATAAATAAAAAAGAGGTAAGAGAAGTGAATGAAATCTTAGAAAAATTAGAGTTAGTAGATATTTGGAGAAAAATACATAGGGACAAAAAGGAATACACCTTCTTTTCAGCAGCACATGGTACATTCACAAAAATTGACCATGTATTAGGCCATAAAAATATTGTAAACAAGTACAAAAGAACAGAAATAAAAAAAAAATCTCAGACTACAATGCAATGAAAATAATAATTAGTAAGGGTACATGGAGAGATAAATAAAAAATTAATTGGAAATTAAACAATACAATTCTCCAAAACCAGTTAGTCAAAGAGAAAATCATAGAAACAATCAATAATTTCATTGAAGAAAATGATGATGAAGAGACATCCTATCAAAACCTATGGGATGCAGCCAACACAGCACTCAGTGGGAAATGTATATCCTTGAGTTCATATATTAACAAATTAGGGAGGGCAGAGGTCAGTGAATTGTGAATGGAAATTAAAAAAAATCTAGAAAGTGAATGAATGAAAAATCCTCAAATGAAGACTAACTTAGAGACACTAAAAATCAAAGGAGACATTAATAAAATTGAAATTCAAAGAACTATTGATTTAATAAATAAGTCTAGATGCTGGTACTTTGAATAAACAGACAAAATAGACAAAGTACTGGTCAGCCAATTTAAAAAAGGAAATAAGAAAACCAAATTGACAGAATCTAAGATGAAAAGGGAAACTTCATTTCTAATGAAGAGGAAATTAAGGCAATCATTAAAAACTATTATGTCCAATTATATAGCAACAAATATGGCAATCTAGGTGATATGGATGGATACTTACAAAAATATAAAATGCCTAGACTAACAGAGGAAGAAATAGATCACCTAAACAATCCCATATCAGAAAAAGAAATTGAACAAGCCATTAAAGAACTCCATAAGAAAAAATCCCCAGGTCAGATGGATTCACAAATTAATTCTATCAAACATTCAAAGAACAACTAATCCCAACATTATACAAAGTATTTGACAAAATAAGCCAAGAAGGAGTTCTACCAAATTCATTTTATGACACAAATATGGTACCGATCCCAAAACCAGGCAAGTCAAAAACAGATAAAGAAAACTAAATACCAATCTCCCTAATGAATATAGATGCAAAAATCTTAAATAGGATACTAGCAAAAAGGACTCCAGCAAGTTATCATAATTGTTTTTCATTATGGCCAGGTAGGATTCATACCAGGAATGCAAGGATGGTTCAATATTAGGAAAACCATCCACATAATTGACCATATTAACAACCAAACCAACAAAAACCACATGATTATTTCAATAGATGCAGAAAAAGCCTTTGACAAAATACAACATGCATTCCTATTCAAAACACTAGAAAGTATAGGAATAGAAGGACCTTTCCTAAAAAAGAATAAGCAGTATACATCTGAAACCATCAGCAAACATCATCTGCAATGGAGATAAACTAGAAGCCTTCCCAATAAGTTTAGGGGTGAAACAAGGATGCCCATTATCATCTGTATTATTTAACATTGTACTAGAAACACTAGCAGTAGCAATTAGAGAAGAAAAAGAAATTGAAGGTATTAAAATTGGCTATGAGGAGACCAAGCTATCACTCTTTGTGGATGATATGATGGTCTACTTAAAGAATCCTAGAGAATCAACCAAAAGCTTGTGTAAATAATCATCAACTTTAGCGAAGTTGCAGGATACAAAATAAACCCGTATAAGTCATCAGCATTTCTATATATCTCCAACCCATTTCAGCAGCAAGAATTAGAAATAAAATTTCCATTTAAATTCACCCTATACAATATAAAATACTTAGGAATCTATCTGTTGAGACAAACACAGGAACTATATGAACACAACTACAAAACACTCTCCACACAATTAAAATTAGATCTAAACAATTGGAGAAACATTGATTTTTCATTGGTAGGATGAGCTAACATAATAAAAATGATAATCCTGCCCACATTAATTTAATTATTTAGTGCCATATCCATTGAACTACCAAAAAACTTTTGTACTGAATTAGAAAAAACCATAACAAAGTTCATTTGGAAGAAAAAAAGATCAAGGATATCCAAGTAAATCATGAAAAAAAATGCAAAGGAAGGAGGTCTTGCAGTTTCAGATCTCAAACAATACTATAAAGCAGTGGTCATCAAAACAATTTGGTACTGGCTAAGAGACAGAAAGGAGGATCAGTGGAATAGACTAGGGGTAAATGACCTCAGCAAGACAGTTTATGATAAGCCCAAAGATCCACATTTTTGGGACCAAAACCCACTCTTTGATTAAAAAAAAAAACTGGTAGGAAAATTGGAAGACAGTATGGGAGAGATTAAGTTTGGATCAATATCTCACACCCCACACCAAGTCAGAATGAGTGAATGACCTGAATAAAAAGAAGGAAACTATAAGGTGAACACAGAATAGTACATTTGTCAGATCTTTGGGCAAGGAAAGACTTTAAAACCAAGCAAGAGCTAGAAAAAAATCACAAAATGTAAAATCAATAATTTTGGTTACATCAAATTAAAAAGATTTTGTACAAACAAAACAAATGCATCCAAAATTAGAAGGGAAGCAAGAAATTGGGAAACAATCTTCATTACAAAAACCTCTGACAAAGGTCTAATTACTCAAATTTATAATGAACTAAATCATTGCAAAAAAATATCAAGCCATTCTCCAATTGATAAATGGGCAAGAACATGAATAGGCAATTTTCAGTTAAAGAAATCAAAAGTATTGATAAGCACATGAAAAAGTGCTCTAAATCTCTAATAATCAGGAAATGCAAATCAAAACAATTCTGAGGTATCACCTTACACCTAGCAGATTGGCTAACATGACAGCAAAGGAAAGTAATGAATGCTGGAGGGAATGTGACAAAGTTGGGACATTAATGCATTGCTGGTGGAGTTGTGAATTGATCCAACCATTCTGGAGGGCAATTTGGAACCATGCCCAAAGGGCACTAAAAGACTGTCTGCCCTTTGATCCAGCCATAGCACTGCTGGGTTTGAACACCAAAAAGATAATAAGGAAAAAATGTACAAGAATATTCATAGCTGCACTCTTTGTGGTAGCAAAAAATTGAAAAATGAGGGGATACCCCTTGATTGGGGAATGGCTGAATAAATTGTGGTATATGTTGGTGATGGAATACTATTGTGCTCAAAGAAATAATAAAGTGGAGGAATTCCATGGGGACTGGAACAACCTCCAGGAATTGATGCAGAGTGAAAGGAGCAGAACCAGGAAAACATTGTACACAGAGACTGATGTACTGTGGTACAACCAAATGTAATGGACTTCTCCATTAATGGCAATGCAATGATACTGAACAATTTGGAGGAATATATGAGAAAAATTACTATACACATTCAGAGGAACCACTTTGGGAGTAAAACACTGAACAAAAACAACTGCTTGAATTCATGGGTGGAAGGGATATGGTTGGGGATGTAAACTCTAAATGAACATCTTAGTGCAAACAACATCATTGAAATAGGTTCTGATCAAGGACACAAGTAACACCCTATGAAATTGCGTGTCGGCTGCCGTAAAGGTGGTGGAGGGGAGGGAGGGAAATAAAGTGAGTATTGTAACCAAAAAAAATAAACAATTTTTTAAAAAAGGCATGAGGTTTCAGTGTAAGATGATGAAGTTGTTAATTATTACAGGGTAAGATATCCAAATTCCCAAGTTATTAGGAAAATTCAAATTAAGGCAACTAGAAGAACTATCACATTGAAAATGGTTTAACATTGCTCTGTTTGGTCCAGAGGTCAAAGTAGGAACAATAGATAGAAGTTGCAGTTGTTATTTTAGGTTTAATGTCAAGAAAAATGTCCTATCAATAAGTCCTATCAATATGTAGAATAGGCTGCCTCTAGAGGTAGTTGACTTCCCCTCATTAGAGGCTCAAAGAAGAGACTGGATGATCATTTGTTGAGTATATGGTCATCAGAGTTAGTCTAAATGAACATTGAGGGCCCTAACAATTCTGAAATTCTATGATTCTGATTTTGTATATAACCTGGCACTGAAATAATTGATTAATGGAGAATGGGTAAAAACTCTTATTGTAATCGAAGTTGTTGCTATTCATTCTTTGTTTTCCAAGAGGACCAGTCACACAGTCAGTAAGTGATGGCTTTGTTGTTTAGTCATGTCTGACTATTTATGAACCTGTTTGGAGTTTTCTTGGAAAAGATGCTGGAGTAGTTTGCCACTTACTTCTACATCTCATTTTACAGGTGAAGAAACTGAGACAAATAGGAATGACTTGCACTGGGTCACACAGATATTAGTGTTGGAAGTGAAATTTGAACACAGGTCTTTCCCGCTCCAGGCTCTCTCCACTGTGCCACCTAACTTAAGATTCATCTAACTTGAACTTGAACTCCTCATTCTACTTATGGGAAATCGAAGCCCAGAAAAAATTATAGCATCATAGATTATGAGATGAAATGGGATCTCAGAAGAGGCTATCCAGACTCTCATTAAAATTATGAGAACACTAAGAAGGATCATAAAGGTAAAATGACCTTCGCAAAGTCACATAGATAGTAAAAGGAAAAGTTAGGATCATCTGACACCTGTCTGGCATTGTGACATCTGTTATCTGTTAGTTCCCTTTCTTCTGTATCACTTACCTAAGTGCAATACAGGAAGGAATAAAGCTAGTATTTGAACCCAAACCCTCTAACTCCAAAGAGTTATGGAAATAGTATTGGATTTGTACCAATTAGTTGTTACTTTTCAGATATTGCAGTTGTACTTGACTCTTTGTGATCCCATTTTTTTTTTTGGCAAAGATACCAGAGTAGCTTGTGATTTCCTTTTTGAACTCTTTTTATAGGCAAACAGGGTTTAATGATTTGTCCAAAGTCACACAGCTACTAAGTATCTAAGACCAGATTTGAACTTAGGAAGAGGAGTCTTCCTGACTCCATGCCTGGCACTTTATCAACTGCACAACCTAATTGTCCTAGTACCAAATTGACCAGAGTTCAAAGCTTGGCTCTGGCACTATGGAGATAAAGGTGGTATCCACCTCACCAGGTTTGTTCTAAGTAAAAGCACTCTGTAAACCTTTAGTTCACATACCAGTATAATTTACAAGTGTGATGTTGTTTCTCTAGTAGCTATCTATTTTCTGCAATTTAAATAAGGTGCATCTTCTTCCACCTTTATGCCTTATTCATTTTCTTTTATATACCTAGAAAACTTTCCTCTATTTCTGTTGAATTCTTATCAATCCTTCAAATTGCACTTCTTTCTACATGGAGTATTCCTTCATTCCTCCAGTAAATAATGACTTTTCTTCTGAATCATCACATTGCTCTTTGTACCTCTCTATTCCCAATGTTGAATAGTACTCTTGTCTGTGACTAGGCTGTCTCCCACTATGAGACTATAAGCTTCTTGATAAGACTTATCTATCTTTTTGTTTTTTTCCTAATACTTCATACAGTGGTCTACACATATTTTTGGAGAAAGAACTGAACTTGGAATCAGGAAGACTGTGATAGAGGCTGGCACTAAAGAAAAAGCAGCAGACTGAAGAGTATATGAAATTGATCACCTCGACGAGGGAGGGGCCCCAGGAATGAATTTCCTGAGGAGAGAAGACTCTGGCTGGAGAGCAGTGAGGGTCTCTCTGTCTTGAGACATCGAAGAGAGAAGGTGGATAAAGACTTTCTTCTGAGGGTTACCCACTTTTCCTGCTGGTGACTGGAAAATTTCCCCCCAACACTTCCCAATTGAAGAGACTTTCTGAAGAGCAACATGAACAGATTTTACCTCAGCTCTTGTTGCCCAGGGGTGAGTCAATCTGACTTTCTCTCAAGGGGCTCAGGCTGCCAAGGCCTGAGTTCCCCCCAAACTTGAAGAGGGAGGAAAAGGGTTTAGAGTCAGGGACCACCCTTTCTCACTTTCCTTTTCCCATTCTTTCTTGCCTGTTATTCCTTTTGTATTATCTGATTGAGTTAACATTGAAGTTATCTCTTCCCCAAGCTGAGTGTGAGTGAACGGATCAAGGGGAGACCTTTTGGTCTCCAGTAGTGGAGGGGGGACAAGAGGGACAAGAGTGAATTGGGGAGAACAGCTTTAGCTAAGGAGGAAAGGCAGAAGGGGGAAAGATCTTCAAAACCCCCCTCCTCTCTCTGAGTCACCCGTTGCATCTGCTGTCCTCCATGTACCCAGCTTTGCGGGAAGGTGGTGTTCTCCTCTCTTTCTCTCTCTCCATACCGCGGGGTCCAAGCCTCCTCACGGTGTACATTCCCTTCTTTTTTTTATTTTTTTAAAACAAGACTGGACTTAAAATCCCATTTCTGATATATACTGAAATTTGTGGTAATTGGCAAACACCCTAACCTTTTGAGCCTCAGTTGTTTCATCTGTAAAACTGGGATGATAAAACATAGAGTACCTACCTTCACAGGATTATTGTGGCTCAGATATGAACATTAACCTACTAAACAAATGTTGTGTTATTAACAATAAACATTTGTTCAAAGGAATTCAGTTTTACTCATGGAAGAACTAACCACAGAAAGAAGATCCTAGATCCATGCAAACAAGTTTGCTGCTTTTCTAGGGAACTGCTGAGGTTTTTCTTGTCTCTTTCCTCCTTTGTTTTCATCCAAAGGAAAAATATTTACATGGTTAAAATGTTCCACCTGTTTTTTTTTTCCTAAAAAATGCCTTATCTTTTTCCTTTAAAAGGTCAATATTATTTGACGGTTTTGTGTATGCCTATGTTCATCCTCCTTCCCCCACTCCATTCCCAAAGGAAATCAAGACAACTCTCTGATAATTCTGGGCAACAAACCTCTTTGGCTTCAATTACTTAGATATTCTAGGCCTAAGTGCGTTTTTGGCTTGTATGGGCCCAGCCTTTCTGAACTTCAGCCCAGAACCCTGTAAGTCTTGTTTTGTCCATATGAAAAGCTTGCCCAACTCCCTTATAAGATTGGAGGTAAAAAAAAAAGAGTTTGAAAATGCATTGAGTTATCTCTACTGTATATTATTCCCAGCCAAATGTGTCTTTGAAGCCAAGCTATTTTTCATGAGACTTTCAAGTGGTGAAATCCTTAGGCAGCTGAGACAAGCCTAAATATACTTGTTATGAGGTTGAATTGGAGAAGCCAGATTGGAAGACTTAAGGACTGAGATCTTGGTTGCTGCTTTTCCCCAATCGATCAAGTGTTTATTGAGCCTGATTATGTACATGTGGGAGGACTGAAAAGGAGCATGTCACTTAGTAGGGCTAACAGTTGTTAGATAGGGCTAAACAATAATCTATGAGCAAATAATCTGGGGCAGCTTTCCTTCAAACCACAAGCTCAGTCAGCAGTGTGAAATGGCCCCATAACAATATGGAATCTTATGCGGTATCCATAGCATTATGGCACAAATAAGTATAAATGAAAAATAAAATGGATGATAATTTTAAGGGGAAGAGGTCTCAGTCAGGACCTGGCATTGAACCAAATTTTGAAGACAACTAGAGATTAAAAGAAGCAAGGAGTATGGACTAGTAGAAGGACTTTACTTTCACAAATCAATAATAAAAGCTATTTGGAGGGTGGTATGCAGAAGTCCTTGAGAGTAATCTGTTCTTCTAATCCAATAGCTCATCTCCAAGCTCTGTGATTCAAGGAATACCAATGAAGACTGTGGTAAAGTCTCTGTCCTCAGGCTCCTTGAAGACTAGTTGGACAGACAAGACAAGCACATAAAATAAAGTAAAATCCAAGATAATCTACACAAAGTGACCTTTTAGCTACAGCAAACAGAAAATGATGTGGGAGATGAGGGAAGAAGGAGAATACTATGCCCTCAATTTCCTTCTCTACAAAATGATGGGGTGATGCCTAAGCTTCCTTATAGGTCTTTTTTTCTATGGTCTCTTCCAGCTTTGCTTTTCAGTGGTTCTGTGATTTCCTGGTTCCTTCTAGTTCTGATATTATATTGTGTTATTTCAAGGCCTTTTCCAGCTCTAAGGTCATATTAGTTAGTGTTAAGTGGTTTAAATATTCTTATGAGAATTTTAGTTTCAATGATACACTTGCAAAGCAACCCTTTTCTTTACAGATCACACAAGGCTAAACCAGCTCAGCCTGTCCCAATTAACATCAATTCTGAGTTAGAGAGCTCAAATTAAAGAGCTGTACAGAGCTAACAAAATCTAGTTTCAAAGAGGCCAGGATAAAGTCAGAGCCAGGCTCTTTTAGGAGTGTATTTAGACTACTCTAGACATGCACATTTCTATAGTGATTGGGGAGGGGTGTTGTTCCTGTTGTGGTGGTGGTAGTTTTTTACTATAACCCTAGAAGGTAGGTAGTGCAATTCATAAGTACATTTTATAAATGAGGAGTCTGGGCCTAATGAGTAACCAGGATTCAAATCCAACTCTCCCAACTCCAAGTTTAATGGTCTTTTTATTATGTACATGCATTTGGGTGCATACATACACAAACATGAGGACACACATACATAAGCCCTCCTTAATAGAGCTACAGCAAAGAAAGAAGCTGGAGGTGAGGGATGGAAGGAAATTGTAAATAGGGAAAGGAGAAAACAGATGGGAAACTTTCACTCCTTCCAATACTCATGTATCCAATGATCTCTGCCATTTTTATAAAGAGTGACCTGGATTTCTGAGGACCCTCCTCCCCTATAAATTCATGAAATGTTATAACTTACAAAGAATATAGACTCCTAGGAGGAAAAGAAATGATAGGAAATGGAGGGATATTAGAAATCATTTACTCCAACCTCTCTATAATACAGGATAGAAAAATATGATCTACAGTAGTGAAGTGATCCTCACACAGGAAGTCTGTGACACAGAAAAGGTTATCTCCCAAGTATCTCAGAGGCCCCATGGTACACTTTTTCAACTCAGAGTCATGCTCTGGACCCTAAAAAGCAGAATGAAGATAATACATACACTAGCAAGTCAAAAAAAGGAATAAAATTTTCTGATTTTCAATATGCCTGGCAAGCATCTGTAACTTCAATAATAAATGGTGGGATGTTAAAAGATCACTCTATTGCAAATATGAATAACATGGAAAGAGGTTTTGAACAATGATACATATATAACCCAGTAGAATTGCTTATCAGCTCCCAGAAGGGGAAGGGAAGAGGGGAGGAAAAAATCAGGAATCATGGAATCATGGAAAAATATTCTAAATAAACAAATAAATAAATAAATGATGGGGAACATTTCTTCAGCCCAGCAGAATGAAGTTGAATATAACATTTATTTTTTAAAAAATGTTATTTATTTTTAAACATTTTTTTTAGTTTTTGAGTTGTAAATTCTTCCCTCTCTCCTGTCCCACTGAGAAGGCAAGAAATTTGATATCAGTCATACATGTGAAATCATGTAAAACTATTTTCATGTTAGCCAGGTTGCAAAAAAAAAAGAACCAAAAAAAAGAGCAAGAAAGATAAAAGTTTAAAAGTTATGTCTCAGTCTGTACTCAGACTCCATCAGTTGAGGTCAATAACACTTTTCAACACAAATTCCCAGAATTGTCTTGGATCATCAAATTGATCAGAATAAATAAGTCATTCACAGTTTTGATCATCATACGAAATTTCTAATATTATGTACAAAATTCTCCTGGTTATATTCACTTCACTTTGCATCAGTTAATGTAAGTCTTCCCAGTTCTTACTGAGACAATCCTGTTTGTCATTTCTTATAACCCAATAGTATTCCCTCACAATCATAAATCACAACTTGTTTTTCCATTTCCCAATTGAGTGTACCATTGATTTCCAAATCTTTTGCAACTACAAAAAGACTTGCTATGCATAATTTTGTAAATATAGACCCTTATTCTTCCCCCCCTAAATATCTTTGGGATATAGACTTAGTAGTGGTATTGCTAGGTCAAAGAGTATATAGTTTTATAGCCCTTTGGGCATAATCTCAAATTATTTTTTCAGAATGAACCTATAGCTAGTAAAACCTACAAGGATTTGTTTTGTCTGACTATATTTATTTATATATATATGCATATATATATATATTTTTTTTTACCTTTTCATTTTTTTATCTTATTCTCAGTTAATTAGGGGCATTATAGTCAGGAGAAGGGAGAGTTAGCAACAATGAGAGAGAGGGAGAGAGAGAGAGAGAGAGAGAGAGAGAGAGAGAGAGAGAGAGATTGTAAAATTTTTAAATAGAAAAGAATAGAAAAAAAAAACGTTTTAAGGAAGCCTAGAGAAGCAGGTAAGTTTTGAAAGAAATCTATAGAATTTATCATGTACCTTCAAAAAGTTGTATGAAATGAAGATTCACTTTTCTGTAGAATCATCTTTTTGTGTGTTCCGTTGGAGACAGACAGAGAGGGAGAGACAAAGGCAGAGTCAGAGAGACAGGGAGAGACAAAGAGAGAGAGAGAATGATAGGGACACTACAGTGAGTAGGAAGAGAAAGGAGTCTATTCTTACTTCAGCCTCATCCTTTTTCACAGGACTGACTAAAGAGTCTTGAACTAGGGATCCTTGTCTGCCAAGATAGAAAACAGGAAAAAGAAATACTTTCTACAGCAAGCACTTCTACCACCACCTCTTCTCCCCATAAAAGTCTCAAGGTCTTTCTGAAAGTGAGGTAGTTCGTTTACAATCATAGACTCAGAGACTGAGGCTCATGGAAGACACTCCAGTACTTACAATAAAATGGAGTATGATATATTGCCAAGGGCTTCCAGAATAAATATGCAATGCATGTCTGAAATACTTTCAATATAAGATTTCACATAACAACTCAAGATGATAATTAAACTTTTCATTGAAGGTCAATTGAGTAACTCCAAATACAGGGAAAACAAAGTTGAGGGGAGAAAACACTAATTGGGGGAACTTATAAAAGATGACATTTTTACAATTGGGGAAGAAATGCTTCTTTTAAAAAAACACATTTTTTTTTCAGTTACACATAGAAACAATTTTTTACAACTTTTTTTTTGACATTTTAGGATTCAGATTTTCTCCCTCCCTCCCTCCCTCTCTGCCCAAGGTAGGAAATAGTCTGATATAGGGCATACTAATACTTTTGTACAATACATATTTCTATATTGATGATGTCATGATAGAACATATGTAACACATACAAAAAAAATCTCATGAAGGAAATGAAGTGGAAGATGACATGCTTTGATCTGTAATCAGACTCCAGTCACTTGGAAGGAATAGTTCTTGACAAATGTAGGTGATCCCTAGGATTGTTTAACAAAAGAGAAAGAGAACCCTTTCATGACATCAGAGTTTGTGTTTAGGAGGAAAACTATCACCCATAAAGCTTTCCTTATCTCCAATGACTTCATACCTAATTAAATTTAATAATTTTTTATTAAACACACTATCTATGTTTTTCATTATTTATGTGCTGTAAACCTCAAAATTTCCTTAGACTTATAAATGTTGGAAATTTCACCACTGGGATATTTCATACTTGGAAAATTTCTTACTGATAGTCTATTGGAATGGGAACCCCATTGGCATGGGAGGTTCCTTCTCTTCCCTTCTTAAGATTACTTTAGGACAGAAACCCTTTGCTGAACAATGGAAAGGACTTTGACCTATGCTTAAGCATAGAACAGGAATTTCTTTGAGTCTTGATTGATTTTAGAATTGATACAATGGAGATACTTGGAATAAATCTCCACCCTATTCAGTCCTAATAGGATTGAGTAAGGGCTGCAGCCTAGATCAAAATTTAATTATTCCAATCTCTACCCTACTCAGGTTAACAGGATTTAGAAAGGGCTGTAGCAAAGGAGTAAAGATTTAATCATTTGAAAATATGACCTTCAACAGACATGTGCAAAAGCCAGAAACCTCTGGGCGGTCCTGGGTTAAGCTAGAGCCTCCATTGGCACAGGGAAATTGATGAACAGTGATTGGTAAATGGGAGAACTGAGGGGAGGAACTTGGATGGTTTCCTTAAAGATAGGGGGTCTGAAGACTCCAGAGAGGGGGAGAGTTGGTCGGTGTGGTTCGTGCGGGCTCTGAGAAGGCTTGCTCTGAAGGAAGCTGAAGGTGGGGGCCTCTGAGACTGTTTCTCCATTTTGGACACGTGAGTAATAGGGACTGATCTCTTTTCTTTGCCCCAGCTATCTAAGGGCTTGGGCCTTTTGGCCCAGCCTAAACAGAAGGGGTATTTAAGCCCTATTCCCTTCTCTCCCTTTTTCTCTCTCTCTATCTCTAATTCCTTTCTTACTCCTATTGTAATTA
The DNA here is from genome assembly GCF_027887165.1 of Monodelphis domestica. Taxonomy (NCBI): domain Eukaryota; kingdom Metazoa; phylum Chordata; class Mammalia; order Didelphimorphia; family Didelphidae; genus Monodelphis; species Monodelphis domestica. The sequence goes on along the minus strand of NC_077227.1, from coordinate 323,850,765 downwards.
AACTCCAAAAAAGGCTGACGGCTGACTTGAGTTTTTCATTTAGGAATTACATAGCTGATTCCTTGGCAACCTTAAATTAATATATATCAGTCTTTTAAAGTGATTCCCTTGTTACATTGCAAAACTATGCTTTTTCTCAAGGAATATAATAATTGGTTAATTTACTATGGATCACTTTGTTTTATATGGTGATATGAGAGTAAACATATAATTGGCCCAAATAGTAGAGATAGATATTCTTTAAAATAACTGAAAGATTGGACCCAAAGATTATTGATATATAATAGTGTCAAAATTGGGAGTGAATTGGTCCAGGCATCTCTGCTTGATCCTACACTGTTTTGCTTTTTTTTTATTATTGACTTAAAGCCATTAATTTTCAGGCTTTTCATACTTGAAGGTGACAAAAGCTGATGGATAACTAGTATGTTACAAAGAATATGGCATGCTAAAGCATGGACATATATTAAAAATATAACTTTTAATGAGAACAATTATCATACTTGCAGACAATATCATGGTCTATTTTAAGAACTCTAAAGAATCAACTAAAATAAGCTGAGACAATAGCATCAGTAAACTTGCAGGTTATTAATTAAATCCACACAAATCAGTATTTTTATGTAAGAATCATAAAACTCAGTAGGAAGTAACGTGAGGAGAAATTCCATTTAAAATAACTACATAATAATTGGAAATCTACATACCACAATGCACAGAAATAAAAATAAATTCAACTACAAATCTACAGAAATATAGATCTAAATAATTAGAAAAAATAAATTGTAAAAATTACTCATGTGTAATCATTGTAACAAAAATGGTGATATTAAATTTACTTATTCAATAACATACCAAACTATGAAAGGATTATTTCATAGAACTGAAATAATAAGATTCATAAGGAAGCAGTCAATAATTTTAAATGAAATGGTGAAAAAATGGAAATGAAGTCAGAAGACTCTAGCAGTGACAGATCTAAAATTATATTATAAAGTCATAACTCTCAAAAGAATTTTGTATTGGTTAAAAAAGAGAGCTAGATCAGTGAAACAGATTAGGTGATGCAGAATGAAGTAAGAAGAACCAGGAAAAGTATAAATGTAATGGCTGAATTCAATCAACAAGTATTACACCAGGTACTACAGTAGGTGATGAGGATACTGCTGTAGAGTCTGAAATAATTCCTGCTTTCAAAAAGAAGAAAAGAAGAAAGAGAGAGAGAGAGAGAGAGAGAGAGAGAGAGAGAGAGAGAGAGAGAGAGAGAGAGAGAGAGAGAGAGAGAGAGGAAGAAGGGAGGAAGGAAGGAAGGAAGGAAAGAAGAGAAAAGAAAAGAGAAAGGAAGAAAAAAAAGAAAAAAGAAAGAAAGATGAACTAGCACACTGTATAATTATAATGATCAGTCTTTTCTTTGAAGTGGAGATGATAAAATGATCTTTCCTTGTAAAGGTGAGGGATATTGAAAGTGGAACACTGCATGCAGAGTCCATTGATGTATTTGTTAGTTTATCAATTTGTTATTTTGTCTTTTTAAAAATTATTTGGTTCAAGGGATATTTCTTTGTGCAGAGGAAAGGAGAGGGATGTATTTGGAAATAAAAATGTGGTAAAAAATAGAAATATCATAAAATATTTAAAAAATTGTTAAAGCAGATTTATTCATGATGTGAGGGAAAACTCCTTAATAATTAGAACTGAAGGGTAATGGTATGCGGTATATGTTTCCCCTTCCCTACATATCTCTTAAACAATGGCTCTGTTTCTACTTGCAGGTATTATGGAGCAGAGACTTTGTTCAGGTATGGGTTGGGCTAAATATTATAGGAGATGAATGATGATCCAACAAAGAAGACTAAGAAGCAGTGAGATAGGTAAGAAGATAATAAGAAAAGTTAAGGGAGGAAAACATTTTCATGAGGAGGGTGTGACCGACTGTCAAGAGCATAAAAGAGTTCAGAGAAGATGAGAAGTAAGAAAAGGCTCTCAGATTTGGCTTGACCTCCTGAGATAGTGTGGTTCATTTGCAGAAAACTCTTATTAGGAAGCCCCCCTTCTACTGAAACAAAACCTGCCTCCCTATAATTTCTACCCATTAGTCCTAGTTTTGTCCTCTGACATTACCTAAAATCACTAATCCCTCCAGCGATTGCACATTGCTTAGTAAAGGTTATCTGGGAGTAAGAAAGGTATGAGATAAACTACAAAGCAAAAAATCTGACAGCCTTTCATACCCAAACCAAAACTGGCATGGGATAAAGTTGAAGGAGTCATGAATTCAGTGGCCCAGAGTTCCAGACTCTGGGTTTGCATAGATTTAATTCAATCATGGAATCTATCAGCATTTATGAAAAAATAATTAATTGAATGATTAATTAAATCAATTTATCTATAGTGTCTTATGCCACTATCTGGAGTCTACTCTGGGAAATCTCAAAAGACAGTTTATTCACAGAAATCTAGGCCTCTGTATATATGGGCAAAATTGGTCCTTTGGATTCATTTAAAAATTTCAAGGTAACTATATAGAGAGAGTTATATATAGATAGATAAACAAAGATTATGAAAATATATGTTATACATTTAACATATATTATATATAAATATATATAAACATAAATCTACATACTTGTCTATATAATTCTATATATTATCGGACAGCTTTTATTCTACCACTCAAAGAATATTCAAAACCACAAAAAATGACTCACAGAACTTGGTTTACACAAGAAAAAAAGCAATGATGACAATCCTCCTCTCCAGTAAATCCCATTTTCCCTAAAGATTCATGCAGTTCCCAAGACTCAAAATGCTACTATGAATCAGACTCATCTCAGAAGAGAAACAAATGAGGTTTCTTTGAAGGAAGCCCACAACACTGATGAGTACAACTTTCTCCCCAAAGATCCATATAAGTATCTAACCTGAAGGCATTAAATTCATTCACGTGGAGCAGAAATGAACTTGAGGCCATCCTATTAGCAGTTTCTTTCCCATCAGAATCCATATGTGGGAAGCACAGCTATAATACCAGCTCACTCTTAGCTTAATATTTAATTTGGAGACCAAATGAAGAGTCATTGAACATTTAGCCAAAGGAGATTTATTTTGCTCTTACATAAGAAGGATTATATAATAAGGGTGCAATGGTACTTATCTTCAGTTTAATCAATGTAGCCTCTGTCATCTCCTCATCTGATCTCAATATACTGGAAGATATTTAAACATCTGGCTCTCTGGTGCAGGAGAGAGGTACACTCATGATAAACTTTTAAGTTTAATGTATATACATTATTAACATTTCCCCCATCAATTTCTTAAGTCTAAGTGATCAACAAAACAATATATTAAACTCCAATGTGTGGTATTTGCCAATATCCAAAGTGTAATTTTAACAGTCAGCTCTCACAAGTTGCATGAGCCAGCTCTAAAATATCATTACATCATGGTATGATGAATCAAATGATCTTACATATGAGAGGACCAGATTCCTTATAACTGGGATTTTTCATGCCTTTAGATGTTAAAGTAATTGCATCAAGGAATCTAGGGCCAATCAGGTCCCTGGGCAGCTTTATATTCTTTTCAGTAATGTCCATCCATGTTTCAGAAAGAGGAAGGAACTTTTTCAGGAAAATAATGGTCCCATAAAATTTGAATAACTCATAGTAATAGTGGAGTGAAAATTCTAAGTCCTTTGTTCATATTGTAGCTTTATGTCCTATTTTTTTTTTATCACTGTATGTACTATTCTCTAAATCTTCCAAAAGACTGGTTCTTTTTAAGAACTCTCTTCTCAAAATAAAAAAGAGTAGGAGCCAGAGATCTTAAAATCAGGATTTATAGAGAGGTAATGCTCAAGAATGGTTCTTAGGGAAGTACACTTCTTGCCTGAAATTCTGGATTTGGGGATCATGGTGCTTCAGAAATCCTTCTTCCTCTATCCAAAAGGCTGGGGACCTCAAGACCAAGTGCTCTTCTCTCCTTGACTGAAATCAGAAATTCTACTATTTAAGAATTTGGTCTAGAAAATATAGAAATTTTGCCATGAGCCAAAATAAACATTAATATTTCCCTGGTTTGAGTATGGTGGAATTAAAGAAAATCCCCTCTAGGATCCAAGATTGCCCATAACTCTATTATGCTCTGAGGTTCTTAATGAAAATGTGAAATAGAGCAAAAAGACAACCAAGTCTCTAAAGAATGTATGGGTCAACTTCCAGTTTAAGATGGCCCCAGGGTAGAAGCAAAGCTCTTCCTCTCCTCTCCACCAACCTATATAAAATTCCTCAAAAGGACAAAACAAAAGTCACATGAATGAAGGGGCTACACTATAGGATATAGCATTAAAGAGAAACAACACACTACAGAGGAGACAGCAGAGGACAACAAACAAGCAAAGACATCCAAACTTTCAAAAAAAAAAAACAGAAATTGGTCACAAGCTCTCCAAGAAATGAGGTTGAAATTTGATAACCAAGTTAAAAAGATAAGAGAAGCTTGGCGAGAAAAGTGGGAAATCGTTCAAAAAGAAAATAACAGTTTAAAAGACAGAATCTCCCACTTGAAAAAAGGAGCCCAGAAATCAAATGAAACCATAAGCAAATTGAACACCAGAAATAACCTGTTGGAAGCCACGAAAAGCAAGACAGACTGAACCAAAAAGGAAAATCAAAATATCATAGCTGAAAACCAGTCTTTAAAGACAAGAATTGGGCAAGTAGAAGCGAATGATCTCACAAAACAGCAAGAATTAATAAAGCAAAGTCAAAAGAAGGACAAAATGGAAACATTAAATATCTCACTGAGAAAATGACTGACCTGGAAAACTTATCTAGAAGAGACAATTTGAGAATCACAGGCCTACCTAAAAACCCAGAAATAAACAGAAATTTGACATCATACTACAAGAAATTATCCAAGAAAACTTAATTCATGTTCTTCAACAAGAGGGTAAAATAGATATTGAAAAAGCCTATAAATTACCCTCTAAATTAAATCCTCAAAAGATAATCCCTAAGAATGTAAGTTAAGAGCTTCCAAGGTAAAGGAAAAATATTGTAGGAAGCCAGAAAGAGACAATTCAGATATTAAGGAGCACCAATCAAGATTACACAGGATCTGACAGCCTCCACACTAAAGGACTGAAAGGCTTAGAAAGTGATATTTAGAAAGGCAAGAGAATCGGGTTTACAAACAAGGATCACCTACCCATCAAAATTGACAATATAATTCCAGAGGAAAGTATGGGCATTCAACAAAATAAAAGATTTCTAAATATTTGTGAAGAAAAGATGAGAACTAAACAGAAACTTTGATATCCAAATAAAAAAAAAATCAAGAGAAACATGAAAAGGTAACTAAGAAAGAGAGGGGAAATTTTTTATTTTTATTTTTATTTTTTAAGGGCTTCAATAAGGTCAAATTGTTTATATTCCTATATAGAAAAATGTTATTTGTAACCCTCAAAAGTTGTATTCACTATTATAGTATGTAAGGGGTGTATGGGGTGTTCAGGGAGGGGTAGTATCTCTGGTATGGAGGGCTTGTCGTGCCCTCTTAGGGCAGCTCTCCAGCCTCTGACCCTCACCTGATACCCAGCTCTCACTTGTGGCTCCTAGTAGCTGCTAGCATGTGACAGCAGCCACACCCCAGGCAACAGCTTCAACAGGCCGGCTAAACCTTGTGAGGGTAGCCATTGGGTCATAGACCCCTGGTGAACCAAGACTTTGCTCACCCAGCATGTGAAGACTGCTTCGGCTGAACAGACGGAAGAAACCAATAAGAAGGTTCACCGGCTGAGATGGCGATGCAGCAAAGCACTGTGGAGTGCTTAGGGCATGTTGGAGCACAAAGAACAACACGGCCATCCAATGCAGCTGAGGAAGTCTCCAGGTGTAACGATTTTTCGTGCCACTGAACCCAGACGTCCAACGCCGAGAGAGTGGGACTGTCTCTGTGCATCGACTTTTCCACTTAAATCTCCTTCACGCACAAGTGTCTTTGTGCACACTCATCTATACACCATAGATGAAAATGCACAAAGACAATCGTCATCCTCGGTTACTGAGAGACTACTACTAAAGTAGTTAGAAGACTTATTCATAGGTAGAGATTGGGGTACTAAGTGGTATAAGATGATATGCAAAAAAAAGAAAAGGGGGGAAAAGAAGATGGCACCAAGAGAAACTTGAATGAATGAGAAAAATAGGATAATCTATACCACACAAAGAGGTGCATGGGAGGGAGAGGGGAAGAATCCTATTATAAGAAGGTGAGGAAGAGAGTGCTAATGGATAATACTCAAACCTTGATCTCAGTGGAATCAATTCTAAGAGGGAAGAGCATCTAGATCCATTGGGGTATTGAATCCTATCTTATCCTACAGGGAATTTTTGAGAGGGAAAATTCAAGGGGGGAATAGAGCAGGCAGTACAAAAAAGGAGGGAAAGACAGGGGAGAGGAAATTTAATAGACCCTAAAAAATAAGAGAGGAATAAAAAGGGAGGAGACAGAAAGGGAAGTAAAATATGGGTGGGGATTAGGAGGACTGATTAAAAGCAAACCACTGGTATAGAAGGAAATAGCAAAAGAAGAAAGGGCTGAAGTAGGAGAGGAAATTAAAATGTTAGGGAACACTCAGGTGGTAGTCATAATTCTGAATGTGAATGTGATGAACTCACCCATAAAATAGAAACAAATAGCAGAGTGGATTAGAAACCAGAATCCTACCATATATTTTCTATAAGAAACACACATGAGGAAGGTAGATATCCAAATGGTAAGGATCAAAGCTGGATCAAAATCTACTGGGAATCAATGGATAAAAAGAAGGCAGGACTTGCGATAATGATAGCTGACAAAACCAAAGTAAAAATAGATCTAGTTAAAATAGATAGGGAAGGGAATTACATCCTGATAAAAGGCAGAATAGACAATGAGGAATTGCCAGTACTCAATATGTATGCACCAAATGTTATAGATCTACATGATTTATTAATACTCAACAATTATTTCTCAGTCAAGTGTTAGGCACGCACTATGTTCTAGGCACTATGTTTGGGTCTGAGGTTACAAAGACAAAAATAGAATAGTCCTTGACCTTAAAGAGCTTAAATTCTATTGGGATGAAATGACATGAAAAGAGAAAATTAAATACAAGTTATATATAGAATAACATCAGGAAGATATCACTAGCAATATGAGAGATTAATATTGGTTTCTGATGGAAGTGATAATGGAGTTAAGCTTTGAAGGAAGTTAGGGATGCTTCAAGGTGAAGGTGGAGGGACAGAATTTCAGATACATAGGACAGGAATCTGTGAAATGGGAATAGGAGATGAAACATCAGGCTAGTCAATTTGTCAGAGAAATCCATTTTTAGGAACTTTTTGACATGCCCTTAAAAAAGGAAGCAGAAAGATAGAAGATAATAAAGAATCTAAAGTCAAGGGGGAGGAGTCAAGATAGAGGCTTAGTTCAGACCTCGGAAAACCCTTCTTTACCAGTTACAAACTAAAACCTAACAACAAGACAGAGCCAAGGAACCTTCTTGCTGGACTCAACTTAAAAGGTACGCCCCCCAAAAGCCTGGATTTGAGAATACTCAGTTTTAAGGGGAAGAAAGAAGGAAGGTCCCAGGATCCCTCCCCCACCTAGAGCACTAAGCCTCCAGCAGTAGCTGGAACCACTGGAAGGAACAGGGTGCTAGTCTGGAGGGAGTACTATGGAAAGGAAAACTATTTTTCTAACACATCTCAGCAGCAAGAATTAGAAAGAGAAATTCCATTTAAAATCACCCTAGACAATATAAAATATTTAGGAATCTATCTGCTGAGACAAAAAACAGGAACTATGTGAACACAACTACAAAACACTCTCCACACAATTAAACCTAGATTTAAACAATTGGAAAAACTTTGATTGCTTATGGGTAGGACAACCAGCATAATAAAAATGACAATCCTACCCAAATTAATTTGCTTATTTAGTGCCATACCCATTGAACAACCAGGAAACTTTTTTTTTACTGAATTAGAAAAGACCATAACAAAGTTCATTTGGAAGAACAAAGATCAAGGATATCCAAGGAAAACCAGGGGAAAAATTCAAAGGAAGGGGGCCTTGCAGTCCCAGATCTCAAACTATACTACAAAGGAGTGGTCATCAAAACAATTTGGTACTAGCTAAGAGTCAGAAAGGAATGGAATAGATTTGGAGTAAGTGACCTTAGCAAGACAGTCTATGAAAATCCCAAAGACTCCAGTTTCTGGGACCAAAATCCAGTATTTGATAAAAATTGCTTGGAAAATTGAAAGACAGTATGGGAGAGATTAGGTTTGGATCAATATCTCACACCCTACACCAAGTTAAACTTAGAATGGGTGAATGACTTGAATATAGAGAAGGAAACTATAAGTAAATTAGGTGAACACAGAATACTATACATGTCAGATCTTTGGGTAAGGAAAGATTTTAAGGCCAAGCAAGAGTTAGAAAAAATTACAAAATGTAAGATAAATAATTTTGATTATATCAAATTAAAAAGTTTTTGCACCAACCAAACCAATGCAACCAAAATTAGAAAGGAAGCAACAAATTGGGAAACAATCTTCATAACAAAAACCTCTGACAAAGGTCTAATTACTCAAATTTATAAAGAGTTAAATCAATTGCACAAAAAATCAAGCCATTTTCCAATTGATAAATGGGCAAGAACATGAAAAGGCAATTTTCAGTCAAAGAAATCAAAACTATTAATAAGCATATGAAAAAGTGTTCTAAATCTCTTGTAATCAGAGAGATGCAAATCAAAACAAGTCTGAGGTATCACCTGACACATAGCAAATTGGCTAACATGACAGCAATAGAAAGTAGTAAATGCTGGAGGGGATGTGGTAAAGTTGAGACATTAATGCACTGCTGGTGTAGTTGTGAATTGATCCAACCATTCTGGAGGGCAATTCAGAACTATGCCCAAAGGGCGCTGAAAGACTGTCTGCCCTTTGATCCAGCCATAACACTGCTGGGTTTGTACCCCAAAGAGATAATAAGGAAAAAGACTCGTACAAGAATATTTATAGCCACACTCTTTGTGGTGGCAAAAAAATTGGAAAATGAGGGGATGCCCTTCATTTGGGGAATGGCTGAACAAATTGTGGTATATATTGGTGATGGAATACTATTGTGCTCAAAGGAATAATAAACTGGAGGAATTCCATGGGAATGGAATGACCTCCAAGATTTGATGCAGAGCGAAAGGAGCAGAACCAGGAGAACATTGTATACAGAGAGTGATACATTCTGGTGCAATCAAATGGAATGGACTTCTCCATTAGTGGAAATTCAGTGATCCTGAACAACTTGGAGGGATCTACAAGAATGCTATCCACATTCAGAGGAAAAACTGTGGGAGTAGAAACACAGAAGAAGAATTGCTTGATTACATGGGTCTAGAGGATATGATTGGGGATATAGACTATAAATGAATATCCTAGTGCAAACATCAGCACCATGGAAATATGTTTTGATCAAGAACTCATAATACCCAGTAAAATTACGTGTCAGCTACAGGATGGGTGGGGGGAGGGAAGGCAGGGAAGGAATATGATTTTTGTAACCAAGGAATAATGTTCTAAATTGACTAAATAAATAAATTTTTAAAAATAATCTAAGGTTCAATCATTTCAGGCCAAATGAGCAAACACATATAAATTAACCACTTATCTATGGTAATCCTGGGTATGGGGAAGTGAAAAAAATATAAGCAACTTGCTTTCATAGGTTACAAGGGAGGAGAAGCTACTCTCAAAAGAGTCTATTCCTGTTCCCATAAATCAGTGATAGACAACCTTTTGAGCTTGGTGTGTCAAAATTCGCCAAAAAACTGAGCATAACCTGGGTGGTGTGTCACTTCAAGAAAAAAAAAAACCATAATTTCACAATATTTAGAGTTTAAATAACAAAAATGTATACTTTTAACATATCAGTATTTAATGAACCAAAACCTAATTATTTAACTTACCTGCTTTGTGACTTCTTTGTTCACCTGTCAGGTGGCTACTTTTGTTGGTCTTGATATTATTTAACTTGTGTGGAGTTCCATGAACTAAGATAAGTGAGGGGGAAGGGAATTCTTTAACTAACTTGCCTATTAGTGACTTTTTTGTTGCTGAATTTCATTGACTAAATCTTCAATTGAAGGTTGATATTTTGTACAATTCAAGCCCAAGCAAGTGCTACTAACATCATTTATCAATCTGTTTCTTTTGTTGGTTTTGATTAACACTGAGAATAAGATCTCACAAAAGAATGTAGAGGGAAAAATTGAGTAAAGTCATTGCTATATTTTTCAGGGTGCTAAAAGCATCTGGTAATCATTTCCTGGCACTCCAAATTCCTATTTGTAGTGGCACTTCTTTTGATTCTCCAAGCAACACCTTTCCAGATTCTCAAGCTTTGATCTCAAGTCAACAAATACCTGAGCTCAGATGCTGTCTTGAAATTCTGCAAGTTGCATCTCCAAATCATCATTTTGCATCCATTGGAAACCATTTAATTCCAAAATACTGTAGACTACTGCATCAGGATACTTAATTATTTTCATGGTCTGTTTTAGACTTCTAAATTGATTAAATCTATCACTGAACTGGTCAAGTAAGGAATCTAAAACATGCTGGTACTTTATTTGCAAGGGTTCCATTTCATTTTGTATAGCTGCACTGGCCTCCACAAAATACTTTGTTACTCCAGGAAAATACTTATAAGTTTTAGTTTCTACATCTCATTTGAAAATTTTAAGTTTACTTTCAAAAGTTTTTATGTATCCAAACGAATATCAATACTTTTGCCAAAACCTCATAACTTTAAGTTCAGTTCATTAATATGAACAGAGAGATCTGTAAAAAACATCAAGGTGTTGACCCACTTGTCATCATTGAGCTGAGGAAAGTTTCCCAAATCCTTATCCTCAGGAAATACCTTAATTTCTTCAAAGCACTCCACAAAGCACTCAAGAACTTTGCCTTGGCTCATCCATCTTACATTATTGTACATCAGCAGTCCACTGTAGGTAGAATCAACCTCCAGTAAAACTGCAGAAATTTCTCACTAGTGAAGGGGGTGAGCAGCTATTAAATTAACTATTTTTGTAAGAACTGATATTAAGTCGTTTAAGTAGGTGAATCCTGCCTTGGCACATAAAGCCTCCTGATGGATAATACAATGAAAATGCACAATCTGATGTCCAATAGTTTCCATAAACAATTTGACAAATCTGACTTTTTCCCCCACCATGTTTGTTGCCCCATCTGTTGTCACTGACACAATTTTAGAGATATCAATGCTTGGGTCACAGAATGTTAACAACCTCACATATTTCGCTTCCTGATGTACTTGTTGGCACTGATGCTAACTTTATCAACTCTTCTCTCATTGTGAAACCATCAGAATATTGACCAATAATGGCCAACTGAGCATGTGATGTGACATCAGTAGTTTCATCAAGAGATAAAAAAATATTTACAATTACTTATGCCTCTCTTTAATTGATGTTGTATGTTTGTGTTCAACCTCATTATTCAGTCTTTTATGATATTTTACTGAGTGATAACTCAGATATTCTCTTAAGAATTGCATCTTTATTCTGCATATCATGAAATAGAACTGGTGCATATCTTAGGAGAATTTCTTTTAATAAATTCTCCCTCACTGAGTGCTTTTCCATACTGAGCTATGGAGTGAGCAATACTCAAACTTGCAGATGTTAAATTTGTAGAGCCTTTTACAAATTTAAAGATGGAATTAGATTGACTTATAAAGGTGTAGCTACCTGAAAATGTATTACTTTCTTTCATCCTCACTTCTTTTTCAAGAGCTGGGAATGATTAGTTTCAAAATGTCTATTTATATTCCATTTTTTGCTTACTATCATCTCAGTACATAGAACGCAAAATGATCTGCCATTTTTTTCTATAATGTCATACATCTTGGTCCTTGTCTCTTGAAAGGGTCAGCTACTGCTACTACCACTTCCTTTACATAACCTTTTAAAAAATTTTTGGGGTTCTCCAATCTGGGGAGGGGGGACAGTGACAGAAGATAGAATTATAGATAGCCTGTTAGCCCTTCAGGCAGTTAGGGGTTAACTAGCCTAACTTACCGCAAGATGGCACATGCAACTGTCTTTTAGGAAAGGACAGGGTTAATAAGCAGAAATGGAGGTTAATAAGGATGCACAACAATAATAGTGGTGAAATGGAGTTTGCTCTATGCTGCCAGATGGCATTCCTTATGTAAATTAAGATGGCTGCTGCTAATGGTGGGAAACAGCACCCATAGCATAGGCCCTTGACTCTCCCCACCTCCCCCTCACTTATCTCAGTAATGATGGTCAATTAGAAATACACAACACCCAAGAACATTAGATTGGATGATGGTTGCTGCGGTTATGTGGTTGCTGGTAATGGCGATCACAGTGCCCCCCCCAAGATATGTCCCCCATGGTAGTGCACTGCTCCTTGCTCCATCAGCAGGAAGTGAGGTCAAAGATCCCCTAACGGCCTAACCAGAAGTCCCAGAACTAGACACTCTGTGCCAGAGTTCTGTTGTTTTGGCCTACAGACCTCTGGCATAGAATGTCTACACTACACTACAGCAAATGTTTTATCCTCAGCCACTGCACCTGGCCATGCAGGAGCGGAGGATGAAATGTCCTTCTGAGCATGTGGCCCCAGACTTCTCTGTATGCAGCCACATGAGGCCACATGTCATTGAAAATGGCAACATGTGTCAGTGCTGACATGTGTGTCATAGGTTTGCCATCATGGCCCTAAATAATCTTAGAGTAAGACTTCATTATTGGTCATTAATTGCAGGAATTCCCTGTCTTCTCTCAGCAAAATGCTAGGACACACAACTATCTCCATTGGAGGTGCTCTTAAAACAAAGCCCAATAGCTTGGGATCTCGTCAAGTCAATCGGGAACTTAACAATTATACAGGAACTTTCCCAATCCACTCCATTTAAAGTAAAAATTTTGTTGGCTCAGAAAATAAAATTGAGGATAATTCAACCAGGGATCTAGACAACATTCCTATGCTTTTTCTGAGAGGTTATATAGTATAATGGATAGGGCACTGAACTTGAAGTCAGGAAGACTTGGACTCAAATTCTAGATACTTAAAACTGTATGGCCCTGAAAAAATCATTCAATGCCTCTGTGTCTCAGCTTCTTCATCTGTAAAAAGAAAGAATCAGTTGTACTAGATGGCCTCAAAGTTCCTTCATATCTATTAATGTTTTTATGATTCTATAGATTAGTTCCCCCACTTCTACCCACTGTGTGCTGGAGCCATCTTTAATAAGGAGCTGATTGTTAACATTTTCACTGTGATCTTCTAAACCTCAGGAATTGGCAAGTTTTAAATCAGGGCTTAATTCATCTTGCTATTGTACTGATTATCTATACTTAAGTGAATGGTGTAGAAAATGCTAATAATGTTGACTAAACTTAAAAGTATGTCATGCTTTGAGGGGAGCTAATTGTTTTTTTTTTTAATATTTTTCCATGGTTACATGATTCATGTTCTTTACCTCTCCTCTTGCCTCCCCCCTCTAGAAGAGGAAATTGCTAAACCAGTGTAGTCCAGATCCTCATTTCAGAAGGCAAACACTTTTGAGGAGATTCTAAATTGGTATTCTCCTTCACCTTGGACTTGGACTTGGTCTCTGGGTAGGATTCTTTGCAAAACTCATGTAGAAAATTGTCTTCTTTCTCTGAGAAGTGCAAAGCTTGAAATTCTCTCTCTAGGAAGCCAATGCCTCAGCACTTGATCTCAGGAACTCTCAGCTTTCCTATAATACACTGTGATGGAGTAGGTACAAAGTTGTATTAAGACCCAACTCCTGCCTAGTGTTTCTTTTCTTGACTGACATGTCAGAATATGTTCATCAATACTCTGGGACTTTGGAGGAACTTCATCAATAGCCCTGTAGGAAGATAGGACCTGTTCAAGTATACACAATATACAGTATTCCTGTTGTGAGCACATTTGAGATATGGATTTCCGAGAACTGAAGAAGGATTGGTAGCTATAGATTGTGGTACTCAGGGAAGACTTCATAAAGGAAGCATGGGTCAAATTAGGACAAGAATTCAAGAAGTGAAGAAGGAAAGTGTGGACAATTTAGGCAATGAAGATAGCATGAACAAGGATATGGTGGTGAGAAAGTGACAAGCCAGTTCAGGAGACAGGGTTTCCCTGGAGCATAACAGACACTGAGGAGAGTTATATGAGACAAGTTAGATAGGTGAGAAGGGGTTGTTGATCCTGGATCTCAAGTTCTTGTCTCTTTTCTGTCTTTTCCTTTCTTTCCCTTTAAAAAAGTTGTTTAAACTTCCATCTTAAAATCAATACTGTGTATTGGTTGCAAGGCAGAAGAGCAGTAAGGGGGTAGCCAATTGGGAGTAAGGGACTTACGCAGGGTCATGCAGTTGGGAAGTATTTGAGGCTACATTTTAACTCAGAACTTCCCATCTACTATGTCACGTAGGTACCTCCTTCATTTCCTTTTCTAAGGATAGATCAGTGTTTAGAGTTCTTTAGAACAGGACTATTGATGGAGTTCCTCCAAAGGCATATGGTATTGACAAACATTTGCTGAGATGTGGGTCAAGAAAGGAAACACTGAGCAGGAGTTCAGTCTTAATACAACTTTGTACCTACTCCATCACAGTGTATTGCAGGAGGCAGAAATTTCACAAATATTCAGTGAATTGAATTATAGCAGCTAATCTAAGCCTAAATGTAAAAAAAAGTACTGATTTGACCATTTAAGGAGCTGGGGCTAATAACAGAATTCATTTGAAAGGATAAAACAGAATCAAGAAGGCACAGCTGATAAAACTTTAAGTTATTGCTTAATAAGGAATCCTTCATGGCATATCCTTATGGGTAGCATCATGGCAGAGCATCATACAGTTCCACAAACCTTGATTACAACTTTCTGGGAAGATTCCTAGGAGTTCACTTCAACAGTCTAATTCAATAAACCTTATGCCTACTGAATGAATGTAGAAAATGATTGGGATGAGGGGAAGGGAGAGGAGGGGAAGAGAGGGCGATGGAGAGGGAGGGAGGGAGGGGGGAGAGAGAGAGAGAGAGAGAGAGAGAGAGAGAGAGAGAGAGAGAGAGAGAGAGAGAGAGAGAGAGAGAGAGAGAGAGAGAGAGAGAGAGAGAGAGAGAGAAAGGGAGGGAGGGAGAGGGGAATGGTGAGGAAGGGAGAGAGGGGAATGGAGAGGGAAGGCGAGAGAGGGAAATGGAGAGGAAGGGAGGACAGAGAGAGAGAGAGAGGAGGGAGAGAGAGCCCTAGAGAGAGAGGGGAGGAAGGAAGGAGAGAGGGGGATGGAGAGGGAGGGAGGGAAAGAGGAGAGAGAGAGAGAGAGAGAGAGAGAGAGAGAGAGAGAGAGAGAGAGAGAGAGAGAGAGAGAGAGAGAGAGACAAGAATCACATAATCTCAGTCCTCAAATTGCTTAACTGTGAAGCAACAGCAACAATAGCAACAATCTTACTCTTATATTATGCTCCAAGCTTACATTGTATTGGTGTTCATATATGTAAGTTGTTACAAGGTAATTATAAAATAATTCATAATAATTTCAAAATGGAGAGAGTTTTCATAGCTTGAGAGTGGGGCAGGGGCAATAGATCAGAAAAGAACTTCAGGTAATGGGATTCCCAAGGCCTTCAAAGGAAATTAAGGTTTCTTTGATGTGAGGGAGAAGATCGCATTTGTTATCACTATTCAAGGACACAGAGGGAGGCGCTCTGACCCAAGGCAACACCATGCCTTTGGTGGTCTTTATTGCATAGCTTGAAGTCTGACTCAGAAGGGTTAAACAATATTCAGGGGGCCTTAGTCTCATCATTAATAATGGGATCAAGGAATGTTCAAGAAGTGCTCCAATAATATACCACAGTGTTCAGGTATTTTGTGATGATGTAACCATGTGGCTCCATTAATTAAGAAATTCATACAGACATGCCTGAGATGAAGAGAACTGGTGTATACCTTGAATTAAGCATTAATCTAAACTTCCGTTTAGACTTGCAAATTCAGCACAGGAAGATGGGAGATTGTCAATGTTCTGTCTGCCCTCATTGATTCCTAGGGCATATTTTATTCTATAGCTAGTTGTAGAGTTTCTCCAGGCTCCCCTATAAAAAGCTGTAACTAAGGAAGAAGGACTGAGTCATTCGACTTTAATTGCTTCTCTGAAGTGAAATAACCTCTATTTGGTGTGGGCTGATTGTGTACATTCGAGTCAGGAAGTCTAAGGATTGGGGTGCCTGCATGACTGAGGTGGCTTGAATACATGTGTATCCTTTCTCTACTACATCCATTAAATGATTCAGCCTTGCTAGTGAATGTGCTGAGTAGTTGCCTTTCTTTCACAGGGTCTCCATACACTGAGTGTTTTTAACTTATTGGCTTTCAGCCAAAAGCTGAATTTAAAGAGCAAGGCTCATTGACTTGGATCAATATAATGATTTTGTTTGTTTTATTTTTTTCCTGAGTGGGATGAGGAATTCTGGGAAATCTATATGCTTGTGGTCAATGAGTTGTATCAACATGGGCTGATTCACTTACTCCAGGTAATGCTGCCATGCTATGAAAGCAGAATTGATAGGGAGAAGAATCTGTAACTCCTATCCTCACCCAGGGATTGTCAGTTATTTTCAGTTGCCAATAGCTTGGGTGAGTAGAATGCCCTTGAAAAGTTTTTGCCAAGCGCCTGTTTCTTAATGGGAAAGGATGACCTATAAAATTCCTGCAAGGATGTCTACTTCAAAAATGATCAGGGAAGCTAGGTGGCTCAGTGGATAGAAAGGCAAGCTTGGAGATGGGAGGTCCTGGGTTCAAATGTGTCCTCAGACACTTCATTGTGTGACTCTGAACAAGTTACTTAACCCCAATTGCCTAGCCCTTTGCACTCTTCCACCTTAGAACCAAAACTTGGTTCTCTAAGACAGTCTCTAAGACTCTAACACAAACTAAAGGGATTTTATTAAAAAAAAAAAAAGAATTGTCTGTGCTGTTGGACTAGGTTTACATCATTGAATGTTCCCTTTAGGATTTATTGTGCCATCTGCCAGCTCTTGGTTGCATGTGAAGATTTGTTTCTTCTGAGGCAGATGAACCTGAGGCGGTTGTGGAGTGGAACCACCTTGTGAAAAATCCAATGATTGTAGACAGTCAGAAAACATTTCTAGTTTGTGAAACAATTGATTTTCCTCTTAGTCAGACAGGATCCAGTGAGAACACCATGGGTTCTCCACCACAGTTGTCAAACAGATCAAGATGCTTTCCCAAGATGCGGCCACAGATATACCCAGAATGTCCTATAGGATATAACTGGATAGGTGATGCCATGGCCTAGGTAACTAAAAAATAAAAATTCTTCATGGGCTCAGACCAAGAGTCAAATGGCATTCTTTGCTACTTATCTTCAATTATTTAATTGTCACAACTTATTTGCTTACTACAGTGTTTAGCACAATGCCTGGCACATAGTAGGTACTTAAATGGTTTTTGATTCAATGACTAACTAGCATATACAAAACACTGTGATAGGTCTAGAGACTCATTGGGGAAGCTGTGGCACATTGGGCACTCAGGGAGCTGTTCCATTCCCCCTCTTCCCAGAGCCCAAGCACATTTTTTGCATGCCCCACCCCTGGCCAGCAGCCCAAAGCAAGCACTTCCTCCCTCAGCTCTCTCTGGTAAAGGGGGTACCTCATAGACAGCTAGAATTTGTCTTCTGGGTACTTGAACTGAGAAAAGGTTTGACAACCATAATCTAGAGATACAAAAACAAAAGTAAATGTCTCTGACTCTAAGGAGTTTATTATTTAGCCATGGCAAAAAAAAAAATATATATATATATACATACATACATGCTAACAAATTGATACTGTTTTTCAACTATTTTGGACTCTTTGTGACCTCATTTGGGGTTTCCTTGTCAAAGATACTGGAATGTTTGCCATTTCTTCCTCCAGCTCATCTTATAGATGAAGAAATCAAGGCAAAGAGGGTTGAGTGACTTGTCCAATGTTACACAGCTAACAAGTGTTAGCTTTGAACTCAGAACACAGATTTGAACTCAGGAAGATGAATCTCTCTGACTTCAGACCTTGGACTGCACTTAGGTGTACACTGTACCACTTAGCTGACCCATATATAAATAGATATATACAAAATAGACAATGAACCAATCAGAAAAGAATACAAGATAATTTTGAAAGTAAAAAACTGGTGGTAGTGGGGAGTGGGAATAGAAAAAAAAACTTGCTTTGTAGACCATATTTGAACAGAACTTCAAAGGAAACTAGAAGTTCAAAAAAGTGGACATAATAGGAGAGCATGAGGGACAGCTAATTCGAGGATATAGAACAGTAAGAAGGTCAATTTGAATAGTCCATGGTGTGCTTAAAGGAAAGTAATGTATAAAAAGGACTGGAATGGTAGGTTATGGTTGGGACATTTAATGATAAACAGAATATTTTATATTTGATCCTGGGAGGTAATAGGGAGTCAAAGGAGTTTACTGAGTGGAGTAGTGGCCTGGGCTTTTAGTGGTTGGGTGTGTAGATATATTAGAGTAAGGAGAGACTTTTGGCTGGGAGATCAATTAAGACTATTAAGATAAGAGGTGATAAAACTCTGAATGAGTGGTAGCTTTGAGAATAGAGGGAAGAGGATAGAGACAAGAAATCTTATGACAAAATTTGGCAATGGTTTAATAACTATGTAGGGGTAATAAGAATGAAATGACTGAAAATTTTGGTAAGTAGTGGTAGATAGGGCAGGATAGTGGCCTCTTGAACAAAAGCAAGGACATTTCAAAGGAGTGGGAAACATATATAAATACATCCAAACTTCCCATATATGAAGATGGTTGAAATCTACTAGGGCCTTCATGACCTGCATTGAACTATCATCCACAACTGAAGGAACAGGAAGATGCATTCATTCCCAGTTGTGTGATGTATGGGGGAAGGTAACTGGAGAAAACAGGAATTTAACCTTCTCAAGGGCAGCTAGATGGCACAGTGGATAGTGCCAGGCTGGGAATAAGAAAGACTCATTTTCCTGAGTTCAAATCTGCCTTTAGATTTGAAGTAGCTGTGTGACCCTGGGTAAGTCTTTTTTTGCTTCAGTTTCCTCATCTACAAAACGAGGAGAAGAAACTGGCAAACCACTCCAGTATATTTGCCAAGAAAACACCAAATGGAGTCCCAAAGCATGGGACACAGCTGAAAAGTGACTTAAGCCTTCTCAGATTTCCTAATTCAGTGGTCCAGTTAATTCCACTTAGTTCATTCAAATTTGATGAAAAAAATTAAAAATTATTTTCTGGCAAGCTTCTGGACACAACTGATAGTCTTCCTGACTCTCACATATCTGTGATGTGAGGAAAATTAATTTTTATAGAACTTTGGGCAAAGTTATTTCTTGGACTTTGATCTTATCATAAAAGCCTGAAACAAATGACTCTGAAGCATCTTATCTATTTGATGTCAGGGCATGGACCTTGAGGATGTAGGTGAAGGCTGAACAATGGCTATGGTCTATTGTTTAGATGATCTTCTCTTTACATAACACTCTAAATGAGCACAATCAAATATTGTTGTCTTTGTAATCTGGGACATTTCAAGTCGGTCTAGTAAGGACTGCAATCCCAGGAAAATTATCCTTTTGACAAATTTTGTCATCTTGGAAAAGGATTTAATAGCAAGGGGGTCCCCTCTAATCTTTCCTGAGATTCTGTACTTGTTTTGACATGGAGACCCAATTCATAGGAGAAGGTTTCATAATGCCTGGGTTAAGACTAAGAGGTCAGCTGGTTCCTTGTCCAGGAAAAGAATTTGGATTCCTTACCATACAGGGAAAGCTGGGTTTATTCAGAGTTGGCATTCAGTCCAAGGTCAAGAAAACTAAAACAAATAGTCACGCCAAGAGAGTCATAAGAAACTTGGGTCAGGCTACCAGGCTGGGGTTGGAAATATGGAAATCAGAATGGGGGAGCAGTGAGAAATGTAGCAAACAGGATGTGGGGTAGAGAGGCAAAGAGTCCAGGAATCAAGAAGTCAGGAGACAGGACATTAAGGAATTTTGAAGCCCAGCAGAGAAAGGAGGAGAAATTAGGAGTTCAGGTGGTCAGGAGAGAGACAAGTTGAGTATAGAAACTGTGCACAAGAGATTGAGTTTGCATAGAATATCACAATGGAGAGTGACCAAGGAAACTCTCCTCTTGGTTTAAATTCACAAATTGGAACAAAGACCTAAGAGGCATGCCATTAACAGAGACAAAATTGACTGAAGACAACATCCAGTGGCATGTTTTTCTATCTGATCTCTATGGACTAATGTCTGTGTAACCTCTGCTACCTTCAATAACATGCTAAAGGTCTGACAGGGAGGCATTTATATTTTGTAGATTGGCAAGCCCACAACTTTCTGTTTTATCCTACAGAGCAACAGCACAATTCTTCTGCTGTTCCTCTTCTCATCAGTCTGAGATAACAACGGACCTGGGAGTTCACTGCTAAAAGGAACACTGAGGAATTAAGTGACTTGCTCAGGGTCACATAGCCATTAAACATCAGAGGTAGGATTTGAATTTATGTATTCCTAGTTCCAAGGCTTGCTCTCTAACCATTATACTACATTACCTCTTCATTTAATACTTCAGATGTGTTTAATACAGACTTCTAATTTTCCATGGCTTTCAACATGCCAGGCTGGGGTCAAATTTCCCATCTCTCTGAACTCTTAGGAGTATCAAATCCCTGAATATGGAAGGCAAATGTCCTTTTAGAAGAATCAATTGATTAATTGATTAAGCAGTTAGTAAACATATCATTGTGCTGGACACTGTACTTACTACTGGGGATAAAAAGATGCAAGTGAAGCAGTCTTTACTCTCAAGAAGCTTACATTCTATGCTATCCACCTTCAGAGAAAGAAGTGATGAGGACAGATGGATGCAGATCAAAGCTTATTGGTTTCATATGAGTGTGCTCTTAGAAGGAAGACCAATATGGAAGTATTTTGCATGATAATATATGTATGACCCAGATCAAATTACTTAGCATCTCTGAGTTGGGGGAAGAGGAGAGAGGGAGAAAGATGGCTTGGATCTTACAATTTTGGAAAATGTACGTTGAAAAGTATTATTACATGTAATTGGAAAAATAAAATGTTTGAATTAAAAAAAAGAAATTTACATTCCATAGAGGGAGACAGCATATAAATATAAAAGTATACACAAAATGTATGAAATAAATTCAAAGTAATAGGTATGGGGGTGGTGGTAGAGAGAAGGCACTAAAAGCTAGGAGAATCAGAAAAAAGCTTCATGTAAGAGGTGGCAGTTGGGTTGAGCTTTGAAGAAAACTGGGAATTAGGAGCAGGTATGTGGCTCAGTGGACCTAGAGTTGTGAGAATCTGAATTCAAATCTGGATTAATTTATTTTCTAGTTTTATAATCCCAGACAAGTCACTTAACCTGAATTGCCTAGCTTTTACCCTTAGGGTTGTTACTGAGACAGAAAGTAAGGATTTAATTTTTTAAAAAAGATTTTAAAAAAGTGAGCTCCTTGCCTCTTTGTATGCTTCCACTTAAACCAGTACTTTGCACATGATAAGCATTTAATAAATGCTTTTTGATTTATTCATTCATTCAATAAGACTGAAAGAGAAGTGCTCTCCATCACATTACAATGCATCAAGAGAATAAATAAAATGTGGTCTTAACCCATGCTTGGTTAACAAGGTCAAAAAAGAGACCTTGAGAATATAATTCTGATTTTCTTTCCTACTAAGTCTTACCCACAATCTCCATAATATGGATTTTTCAGAGGGTAAATCTATTTTGATTGACTGCCCAAAGAACCCTATTTTTTTTTCTTTGAACTCTTATGTTCTGTCTTAGAATTGATACTAATTGTCTGTTCCAAGGCATAAAAGGGTTAAGGACTAGGCAACCAGAGTTAAATGACTTGCCCAGGGACACACAACTAGGGAGTATATGAGGCCATATTTGAACCCAAGACCTCTAGTCTCTGGGCCTGGCTCTCTATCCACCACCAAAGGGGCCCTATTAATAGCATAACTTCTAAATTATCACTTTGGTTCCTTTTTGGCACTTTGGAATTCAGAGCACAGAGAAATCTGTAACTTTCTTTGTCTTTTCTAGGATAAACATGACCCTGAGAAACTTGGTGAAAAAAACTGAATAATGGACTCAACAAAGGCCTGTTTGGTCTTTGAGTCAACATGACCTCAAACAACTAACTGGCCTGACTGAGATTGTGCCAATGCACAAAGATTTATTTGGAAACAAATAAGAAGAGGGAAAAAAACCCAAAACAAAAAAAAAATAAGGGCATGGACTCTGTTGAACAGTGAGTGTTTTTGTTTTTAACAAATCCAATTGATTGCTTGAGAAATAACCACCCATTTAACTGACCACAACAATTGATGATGATCTTCCTCAGGGATTCACAAAACACTTAACCTTGTTCATCATGAGTGCACTTATGTAATATTAGGGTAAGTACTTTAGTATAGTAGAGAGTATAGTAAGGAAGGCCTCTCCTCTCGATGGAAAAAGTACTAACTTTGGAGCCAGAGGACCTGGATTTGAATCCTAGCTCTGCTATTTACTCCCTGGTTGACATTGATTAAGTTACTTAAACTATATGAGCTTTACCCCCTCATTTGTTAAATGAAAAGCTTATACTAGAAGACCTCTAAATTCCTTTCCAACTCCAGATCTAAAACCCTTTGACTTTGGTTCATATCACACCTCTGACAGTTGTTAGCTATGTGGCCATGGGAAAGTCATTTGAAGCTTGTTTCTTCATCTGGAAAATGGGTATAATAATAATATTTATACTAGTATAGGGTAACTACGAGGATCAAATGATAAAAGCAATTGTCATACTTTGTAGCACTTAAAATATTTTAGGAACTGGACCTATTCTTTTATTGGTATATAGTCAGATAATGATCTAAATATCATCATTATTAATATAACAATTATTATATTTCACAGACATTGTCTATGTTTGTGTTTTGTTCCCATATTAGACTCTAATATCTATGAAATATTTATTAGTTATTTTTTATCTCCCTTAGTACCTAAAACATGGCCCTGTGTATAGAAAACAATTAATAAATGTTTGCTTAATGGATTAATGAACGAGCAATACTTTCTTGTGCTTATGTTTTATTTTTCTTTTTGTTTATGTAGACAGTGTTTCATTATTAATGAATTTTGCAAAGAATTTTGGAGTGAAAAGTCCAGACGTTTTGGCATCATGTAACCCAGTCAAGTCCTGAGAATTTCCTCATGATTTTTTAAAGACCAATTCCACAAAGATGAATCTATCAATCAAAAAGCCTTCATTGAGTACATTCTCAACACCTGACCCTGTTAGAGATTGTGAGGGTTATAGGGAAAATAAGAGACAAACTTCTTGTCCTCGTGGGACACGAATCAGTTGGTCAGCTTTGATTCACATACCAAAACAACTAATGATTGAAAAAAGGTGTTGTAAAACCCTATGTTTGTTATGGAATATAAGTGCTAGAGATGTTCATACAAGGGTGAGCTCACTGAGGGCTGGAATGGTCAGAACTGGGCTAGCATCAGGAAAACTGAATTCTCATACAGATTATGCCACCAACTTGCTGCCTTTTTTTTTTTATAAACTCTTACCCTCTGTCTTAGAATCAATAACATGTATTAAATAGTTTTAAGATAGAATAGTGGTAAGGGTTAGGCAAGGGGGAGGAGATGAAGTGACTTGTCCAGGGTCTCATAGCTATTTTTTTTCCACAGTGAAATTTCTGTTTGTTGAAAATGTGACAAATTTTAAAATTTAAAAACAGTTTAAACTATGGTAGAAGCTTTTATTGTTTTCTGCATCTTGGTAGAAATATAGATTGTGTTTTGCTAAAAAAATTCTTGAAGTTCCCAAGAACTTGATCCATAAGAATTATCATTATAATTCCAAGAGCTACAGCAGAGAGGCCAAAGCAAAGATTTAGTGATGCTAACAAGCAGTTTTCAGAATCATAGCTAGAAGCAGGAAATATTATCATAATTAATCTGATTCAAGTCAATATTCCTCCCAGGGAGATCATAATGAGAGGTTTTCCCTATTTGATCCAGAAAGTTAACTTCTTGTGATCTCTGCTGGAATACCAGTAACTTCCATATCTTTCTTTGGATCTCGTCTTCCTAAGAACAGGATTTTGAGTGACATTTCTCATGAGGTGACTGGATAACACAAGGTCTAGGATCTGAAAGAACATTCAGGTGTCTTGTGAAAGAATAGCCACTACAACCTAAGGAAAGCCAAGGAAGTGTTTAAGAGCATTTTTGAACCTAGGATCTCCCCTCTCTAAGTCTGGCTCTTAATCCAATGAGCCACCTAGTTGCCCTCTTGCTGTATCTTCTTAAACTGGATAATCTACAAGATGTTCTGGCTTCACTGTCCACTACTACACCACAGACTATAGGTTGATAAAATCTAGAGCTTTAAGGGACTTTTAGAGAACTTATTTCATTTTAAAATTTTAATTTATTTAGTCAAGTTAGAACATTGTTCCTTGGTTACAAGAATTATATTATTTCCCTTCCTCCCTTCCCCCCAATCTTCCCATAGCTGATGTGCCATTTCATTGGGTATTACTTGTGTCCTTGATCAGAACCTATTTCCATGTTGTTGTTTACACTAGGATGTTTATTTAGAGACTACATCCCCAACCATATCCCCCTTGACCCATGTAATCAAGCAGTTGTTTTTCTTCTGTGTTTCTACTCCCACAGTTTTTCCTCTGAATGTGGATAGTGTTCTTTCATGTAGATCCCTCTAGGTTGTTCAGGATCACTGCATTGCCACTAGTGGAGAAGTTCATTACATTTGATTGTACCACAGTGTATTGGTCTCTGTGTACAATGTTTAGAGAACGTATTTCTAATTGAACCTCCTTGTTTTGTAGAAGAGGGAACTAAAATATGGAAAAGAGAAGTAATTTTCTCAGAATCAGTTAGGTAGAGAGACTTCCAGGTAAACATGGCTGTAATCTAGATGCCACACACTTCCTCTTCCAGGAACCAAACGAAATAGACTACATCAAAGGAGCATAAAAATCACCTTTGGAGGAACAGAAGGACTCCCCAGTACTCCCCAGTACCCCACAGAAGTGAAGGTATGTGGGGTTTGAACATTTCCACACTATAATAAGAAGGAGGAAAAGCTTGCACAGAAACGTGAACTGAGCCTCCCTTCCCCCCCTCTCCCACCTCCCCCACCAAACCAGAGTGAGCTACCAGAGCACTCACTGGGACAGCGAGTGAGTGGGGAACATCTGTGAACCAGTCCCTAACGACCAGAATTAAGCAACTGAAAGAAAGTGAGATCATAAAACAGCAAGAATCAATAAAGCAAACCCAAAAAATTAATGAATTAGAAGAAAACATAAACTATCTGAAAAGGTCACAGATTTGGAAAACAGAGGGAGAAGAGACAACCTCCGAATTATCGATCTCCCAGAAAAACCAGAGATAAACAATAAACTTGATATTATTCTACAGGAGATTATAAAAGAAAATTGCCCACACATTCTGGAGCAAGGGGGCAAAATAGAAATAGAAAGGGTTCATAGAACACCCTCTATACTAAATCCACAAAAGACAACCCCTAGGAATGTAATTGCCAAATTCAAGAGCTTCCAAGTAAAGGAGAAAATCCTATAAGAAGCCAAGAAGAGGAGCTTCAGATATAGGGGGGCTTCCATAAGGATCACACAGGACTTAGCGGCTAATACACTAAGAGACCTCAAAGCATGGAACACGATATTTAGAAAGCCAAGAGAGCTTAGTCTCCAACCAAGAATCAACTACCCAGCAAAACTGACTATATACTTCTAGGGGAAAGTATGGGCATTCAACAAAATAGAAGATTTCCAAGCATTTGCTAAGAAAAGACCAGAACTTAGTGGAAAATTTGATATCCAAGCACAGAAAGCAAGAGAAACATGAAAAGTTAAATATGAAAGAAAGGGAAAAGGAGATAAATCTGATATTTTTCTTTAAGTCAAACTCTCTTCTATAAGGACTACATTTACATCAAATTATATATATATATATTAATATGTGGGTAAAATGTTTTGTGTAACTCTCAAAAATTGTAAGCATCATAAGAGTAGTTAGAAGAAACATGCATAGGGAAATATTGGGGCATTGAGAAGATTTGGGAAAAGTGGGGGCAAAGAAAGGAAAAGAGAGGGGGGGAACCATCGATAACACTAAGATTTACTTCAAGAAATAGGGGGGGGAATTAATAGAATAATCTTTCCCATATAAAGATACACATGGGAAGGGGAGGAGAAGAAGTCTCATATGAGAAGGAAAGGAAGAGAGCGTGAAGTGGAATTACTTAAACCTTACTCTCAGTGAAAGCAAATCTGAGAGGGAAGAACATCTACATCCAGTGGGATCCTGAATTCTATCTTATCCAACAGGGCAAGAAAGAAAGGAAAATTAAGGAGGGGGAGAGGGGAAGGAGTATAAAAAGGGAGGGAAGGAGAGGGGGGAGGGGAAGGGAGCATAAAAATGGAGGGGCTAGAAAGGGAAGCATCTCAAGGGAGAGGACTAGGAGGACTAGGGGGACTGACCTAAAGTAAATCACTGGTTCAAAAGGAGATAGCTAAAGAAGAAAGGTCAGAATTAGGGGAAGATATCAAAATTCCAGTGAATTCACAAATGACAATCATAACGTTGAACATGAATGGGATAAACTCACCCATAAAACGTAGACAAATAGCAGATTGGATTAGAATCCCAAACCCTACCATTTACTGTCTTCAAGAAACACATATGAGGTGGGTTGACACTCACAAGGTTAGAATTAAAGGTTGGAGTAAGACCTTTTGGGCCTCAACTGATAGAAAGAAGGCAGGAGTTGCAATCATGATATCTGACAAAGCCAAAGCAAAAATTGACCTGATCAAAAGGGATAGGGAAGGTAAATACAACCTGATAAAAGGGAGAATAGACAATGAGGAAATATCACTAATCAACATGTATGCACCAAATGGTATAGCATCCAAATTTTTAATAGAGAAACTAGGAGAATTGAAGGAGGAAATAGACAATACAACCATATTAGTGGGAGACTTGAACCAACCACTATCAAATTTAGATAAATCAAACCAAAAAATAAACAAGAAAGAGGTAAAAGAAGTGAATGAAATCTTAGAAAAATTAGAGTTAATAGACATGGAGAAAAATAAATAGGGACAAAAAGGAATACATCTTCTTTTCAGCACGACATGGCACATTCACAAAAATAGATCATACACTAGGTCACAGAAACATGGCACTCAAATGCAGAAAAGCAGAAATAATAAATGCAGCCTTTTCAGATCACAAGGCAATAAAAATATTGATCGGCAAGGGTACATGGAGAGCCAAATCAAAAATTAATTGGAAATTAAATAATATGATACTCCAAAATCGTTTAGTTAGAGAAGAAATCATAGAAACAATTAATAATTTCATTGAGGAAAATGACAATGGCGAGACATCCTTTCAAACCTTATGGGATGCAGCCAAGGCAGTACTTAGAGGAAAATTCATATCCCTGAGTGCATATATTAACAAATTAGGGAGGACAGAGATCAAGGAATTGGAAATGCAAATCAAAATTTGAGAACGAACAAATTAAAAACCCCCAGAAGAAAACCAAACTAGAGATCCTAAAAATTAAGGGAGAAATTAATAAAATAGAAAGTGACAGAACTATTGAGCTAATAAACAAGACTAGAAGCTAGTACTTTGAAAAAACAGACAAAATAGACAAAGTACTGGTCAATCTATTTAAAAAAAGGAAAGAAGAAAGGCAAATTAACAGCATCAAGGATGAAATGGGGGATCTCACCTCCAATGAAGAGGAAATTAAGGCTATCATTAAAAACTACTTTGCCCAACTATATGGCAATAAATATACCAACCTAGGTGATATGGATGAATATTTACAAAAATATAAATTGCCTAGACTAACAGAAGAAGAAATAGTTTTCTTAAATAATCCCATATCAGAAAAAGAAATCCAACAGGCCATCAAAGAACTTCCTAAGAAAAAATCCCCAGGGCCTGACCGATTCACCAGTGAATTCTATCAAACATTCAGAGAACAGCTAACTCCAATACTATACAAACTATTTGACATAATAAGCAAAGAGGGAGTTCTACCAAACTCTTTTTACGACACAAACATGGTACTGATTCCAAAACCAGGCAGGTCAAAAACAGAGAAAGAAAACTATAGACCAATCTCCCTAATGAATATAGATGCAAAAATCCTAAATAGGATACTAGCAAAAAGACTCCAGCAAGTGATCAGAAGGGTCATCCACCATGATCAAGTAGGATTTATACCAGGGATGCAGGGCTGGTTCAATATTAGGAAAACCATCCACATAATTGACCACATCAACAAGCAAACCAACAAGAACCACATGATTATCTCAATAGATGCAGAAAAAGCCTTTGATAAAATACAACACCCATTCCTACTAAAAACACTAGAAACCATAGGAATAGAAGGGTCGTTCCTAAAAATAATAAACAGTATGTTTCTAAAACCATCAACTAATATCATCTGCAATGGGGATAAACTAAATCCATTCCCATTAAGATCAGAGGTGAAACAAGGATGTCCATTATCACCTCTATTATTTGACATTGTATTAAAAACACTAGCAGTAGCAATTAGAGAAGAAAAAGAAATTGAAGGCATTAAAATAGGCAAGGAGGAGACCAAATTATCGCTCTTTGCAGATGACATGATGGACTACTTAAAGAATCCTAGAGATTCAACCAAAAAGCTAATCGAAATAATCAACAACTTTAGCAAAGTTGCAGGATACAAAATAAACCCACATAAGTCATCAGCATTTCTATATAATTCTAACACAGCTCAGCAGCAAGAACTAGAAAGGGAAATCCCATTCAAAATTACCTTAGGCAAAATAAAATACTTAGCAATCTATCTCCAGAGACAAACTCAGGAACTATATGAACACAACTACAAAACACTTTCCACACAATTAAAACTAGACTTGAACAATTGGAAGAATATTAACTGCTCATGGGTAGGATGAGCCAATATAATGAAAATGACCATCCTACCCAAACTGATCTATATATTTAGTGCCATACCCATGGAACTTCCAAATTTTTTTTTTTACTGATTTAGAAAAAAACATAACAAAGTTCATTTGGAAGAACAAAAGATCAAGGATATCCAGGGAAATAATGAAAAAAAATACAAAGGAAGGGGGCCTTGCAGTCCCAGATCTCAGACTATATTATAAAGCAGCGGTCATCAAAACAATTTGGTACTGGCTAAGAGACAGAAAGGAGGATCAGTTGAATAGATTGGGGGCAAGCGACCTCAGCAAGACAGTATATGACAAACCCAAAGATCCCAGCTTTTGGGACAAAAATCCACTATTTCATAAAAATTGTTGGGAAAATTGGAGGACAGTGTGGGAAAGATTAGGCTTAGATCAACACCTCACACCCTACACCAAGATAAATTCAAAATGGGTGAATGACTTGAACATAAAGAAGGAAACTATAAGAAAATTAGGTGAACACAGAATAGCATATATGTCAGACCTTTGGGAAGGGAAAGACTTCAAAACCAAGCAAGACTTAGAAAGAGTCACAAAATGCGAAATAAATAATCTGGAATACATCAAATTAAAAAGGTTTTGTACAAACAAAACCAATGTAACCAAAATCAGAAGGGTAGCAACAAATTGGGAAACAATCTTCATAAAAACCTCTGACAAAGATTTAATTACTCAAATTTAAAAAGAACTAAATCAATTGTACAAAAAATCAAGCCATTCTCCATTTGATAAATGGGCAAGGGACATGAACAGGCAGTTCGAAGCCAAAAGAAATCAAAACTATTAATAAGCACATGAAAAAGTGCTCTACATCTCATATAATCAGAGAGATGCAAATCAAAACAACTCTGAGGTATCACCTCACACCTAGCAGATTGGCTAACATGACAACTATGCAAAGTAATGAATGCTGGAGGGGATGTGACAAAGTGGGGACACTAATTGATTGCTGGTGGAGTTGTGAATTGATCCAGCCATTCTGGAGGGCAATTTGGAACTATGCCTAAAGGGTGATTTTTATCTGTCCTTTGATAAAGGACTGTCTTCCCTTTGATTCAGCTATAGCACTGCTGGGTTTGTACCCTAAAGAGATAATAAGGAAAAAGACTTGTACAAGAATATTCATAGCTGCACTCTTTGTGGTGGCCAAAAATTGGAAAACGAGGGGATGCCCATCAATTGGGGAATGGCTGAACAAATTGTGGTATATGTTGGTGATGGAATACTATTGTGCTAAAAGGAATAATAAAGTAGAGGAATTCCATGGAGACTGGAACAACCTCCAGGAAGTGATGCAGAGCGAAAGGAGCAGAACCAGGAAAACATTGTACACAGAGACTGATACATTGTGGTACAATCTAAGGTGATGGACTTCTCCATTAGTGTCAATGCAATGTCCCTGAACAATCTGCAGGGATCTAAAAAATACTATCCACAAGCAGAGGATAAACTGTGGGAGTAAAAACACTGATGAAAAGCAACTGATTGACTACAGGGGTGGAGGGGATATGACTGAGGAGACACTCTAAATGAACACTCTAATGCAAATACCAACAACAGGGAAATGGGTTCCAGTCAAGAACACATGTGATAACCAGTGGAATCCTGAGTTGGCCATGGGAGAGGGAAAGTTGGTGGGAGGGGGGGAGGGGAGGAAAAGAAAATGATCTTTGTTTCCAGTGAATAATGTTTGGAAATGACCAAATAAAATAATGTTTAAAATTAAAAAAAAAAAGAATCAATTAGGTAGAAAGTAGCAGAGCCAGGATCAGAATGCAGGACCTCTGATTCCAAATCCTTCACTCTTTATACCAGGTCACACTAATAACACATGAGCCACCTTGTACCCTTTTAGAGCAATGCTTACAAAGATGAAACCCATATCCTAGGAGTAGTCCTTATGAGGATTTTCATTTCTCATAACCCCTGAATGCCATGAAACCATCACCAAAGCAAGGTTGACAATAAACCATGCTTGTTAGGTGAAGGCACTATCCCATCCTCACTGGCCCTTTGGCCTCTTTTGGGAGGTAAGTGTGAGGCAATAAACCTTTTTTACTTCCCAGGCCCCATATGTCTCTTACTTGACAAGTTTTGTATCCAAGCAAAATTACTGTAGCAACATGAAAGATTTCCAATGTGGGGCATAAAATTGGTCTTAAATTCTATACTGGAAGTAATTAATCAAAGAAAGATGCCTGATGACATAGCTTTCCCATTTCCAGAATGATTCATAAAAGTTACACTAAGGAACTAAAATACTACCTATATTCATTTTTATTGGGAGAGACAGAACATATTTTAATAATTATAACTAGATTTCAAATACACTGAGAATTTTTTCTTTTTCTTTTTTCCTCCTTTCTTCTTTCTTTTATTTCTTTCTTCTTCTCTTCTTTTCTCCCTCCTTCCTCCCTTCCTTCTTCTTCCCTTCCTCTCTCCCTTCAAACCTCTCACTCTTCCTTCCTTCCTTCCTTCCTTCCTTCCTTCCTTCCTTCCTTCCTTCCTTCCTTCCTTCCTTCCTTCCTTCCTTCCTTCCTTCCTTCCTTCCTTCCTTCCTTCCTTCCTTCCCGTTAGCTAAAAATATCAGTGATCAGGCCAAAGGGAAAGGGGGGAAAGCTGCAGCACATCACAAGTGAACTGCAAATCAAGACACTAATGCTTGGCTCTATCTTCAGTCTCAATGACCAGTAGAAAATTCTCAGTCACAAAGCCACTGACAGGAAGCCCACACCCTATGTTTGTTGGTTGTATTCAACAAAACAACTTGATTTTTTTTTCTTTTTTCTAAACATGGTGAAATTAAAACTGTATGTGATTTATAAGATTTTAGTTTGGATAAAAGAAGGGAGAATTGGATTAGATTTTTTTTTTTTTTGCAGTCAATTTGCCCTGAGGGGGCTCCTTTACTTCCTTTTAAGCTCCTACTTCCCC
Organism: Monodelphis domestica; assembly: GCF_027887165.1. Lineage (NCBI taxonomy): Eukaryota > Metazoa > Chordata > Mammalia > Didelphimorphia > Didelphidae > Monodelphis > Monodelphis domestica. Next base: position 323,818,551 of record NC_077227.1, on the reverse strand, counting down.
ACTTATTGCTATAATCCTATTGTTCCTCCCTTGCTAACTCTCTGGGTATTCATTCAGAGAAAACTTTTCCAGACCTGTGTGTTTCTCTTACTAATGTTGTGGACTATATTCAGCTTGTTTATTAGCTCAATAAATGAACAGCAATTTATTAAACATCAACTATGTGCAAAGCTCTGTGCTAGGAGTTGGGGAATAAAAAATCAGGATAATATAATGTTTCTCCTCTTGGTTTCTATAATTTGGCATGTAGAAAGTGCATGACATGTACATAAATTGTAATACCACAGTGAATGTCAAATAACTATACAGCTATTTTGAAGGTATCACAGTAGCATGATTAGAATCTGTACTCTGCTACCACATGCTTCTTCCCTCTGTATAATTCATGTGCTCAAATCCTCTCTTCCTTATAACAGTTGGTACCTGGAGTCAGGAAGATTTAGGTACAAAGCCTTAGGTTCTGACATAATAATGATGACTTTGAGAGTTTTCATAGGTTGATGAAGTTATAGGTTCCAATTTTTTTTTAGAGAAAATAATGTAAGTAAGCCACAAGTGCGATGTGCACTTGAAGCTGAGAAAGATTACTTTAGGACTGGGAAATCATAAAAGACATATTAATGAAGTGATAGAATATTTAATGGTAACTAGGATTTCAAAATTACAGTAACTTTTATTTATCAAAACACCTGTAAAGTGGGTGGTGCAAATAGCATTATCACCATTTCACAGACAAAGGGCCAGAGCTAGTAAGTGGAAGTTTCAGGATATAAACCCTAGGTCCTTTGATTCCAAGTGAAGAGAGCTCTTTTCATCACACCACATTACAAAGATTTGGGAAGACAAGGAGGGAGCAGGAGGGAAAGGTTCATTATTTTCAGTTTTCCTTTTGCTAATCAAATCCACATAATTCTCTGTTCCTGCCAATGAAATGGAGTCAAATTAAGTCTCCAGAGTCACCAATTGGGCCTGTCCTTTAGTCAACTGGCAAAATTATACAGTAGAGTGATCAGCTTTTAAAAATAGAATTCTGGAATAGTAAAGGAAAAGAAATGACCAGAAGTGGGGAAAGATAAGAAATCTCAGGCAGGATGGGAGGGGGGGGCAAGAAAGAGAAGAAAAGTGGTAAGAGAGGCAAGGAGGGCAAAGCAGAGAAGAATTGAAATTCTGCCTCTTCTTGAACAAAAGTCAGAGAGCCTGCCTACCCCTTCCTAATTACAAAAAAGCAGGTCTCCAACTGAGAGGGCCCCTTCCCAGCCTCCTTTGTGGGTTGCTGGGGCAATTCACATGCCTATGTCTGGAAAAGTCTCTTAGGGTCTTGATTTTCACCTTGGCCCTGATGGAAACAATGCACCGAATCAATAGGGTTTTATGGCCCCAGCAAGCATTCCCATTCTGTACACATGTTATGTTGCTAAGTGACACTTAGAAATGAGTATCCCATGTTGCTGCTGAGTCCCTGGCCAGAAGTATTTTGTTTGCCACATTCCAGATGTCAATGTAGATGGATGTCATGCTGGAAGGATGTGCATTTGAACTGGAAGAGAATGAATGATTGGCAATGTCATAGGCAGTTTTTTTAAATGTCAAAACTTAGACGTGTTATTGGTTAGAAAGCCTTTTCTACTGGCAGCCCCTCGATAGAGACTTTCTCAAAGTCTTCCAGTTTTTCTCATTACGATGAATCATGTGGCTTATAAAATGCACACTCAGAAGCTAGCATGAGTTGTGAGTCTGGACAGTGAGCAAAGAGAGCTTTCTAGTTGCTGAAGAGATTTTAAAAAGACCCCTTATTTAAGTGAGCTGAGGCCTTCATATTAACTAGGAAGTTTGTATATCCTTTTAATGGTCAAGGCTATTCATTTTAGAGAGTGTCTTAAACTGTTGCTCTCTCTAGTATTGGGGAAGGTGTGGTATAGGTCAACATGTCAAATTTGCAGACCTGACTGAAAAGGTCTAGAGCCCTTTATTGTCACAAGTACATTGGAAGAAACATTTCTTCATCTATAAAATGAAGGAGTTGGACAAGATAGCCCTTCAGGTCCTCTCCAATGTTGAATCATATGAACTGCAGATACTTGGAGAAGGGAAGACTTGATGGGGACAGGGAAGACAATATAATGGGAAGGAGAGTTGGGAGTTATTCTGCTAGGTCTCAGAAAGCAGTGGTTTGAACTGGAGGAGTAGGTAGAAAGAAACTGATATAGTGGATAGAAAACTGGCCTTGAAGTGAGAAGGACTTAGGTTTAAGCTCCACCTCTGACACATATGTATGACCTTGGGCAAGTGTCACTTAACCTCTCAAAGTTCTAGGCAATTGTCCAAGAAAAGTTTCTGATCTGCTTTGGTAGAAGATCCAAACTGGAAGTTCTACTTAAGGCCAATGAAATTATAAATTCATTCCCTACCTAGATCCCTATGATTTGACCTAGAAGAATTCTGAGGTTCCTTCTGTCCCTTAGGCTTGGTGATTTTGATCATTAAACCCAATCCCTGATAAATAGTCAATGGAAATGAACAGGAAATTTTCACAGGAAGAAATCAAGGCTGTCAATAGTCAGATGAAAAAGAGTTCTAAGTTGCTAATAATTAGGGAAATGAAAATTAAAAATAAAATAGGATCTAACTTGTACCCATCACATTGGGTAAGATGGCAGAAAGGAAAAATGACAAATGTTAGAGGGAATGTAGGGAAATATGTACACTAATGCACTCTTGGCGGAATTATGAACTAGTCCAACCATTCTGGAAAGCAATTTGGAGCTTTGCCCAAAATGCTATTAAACTAAGCATCATACCCTTTAACCTAGCAATAGGTCTATACCCTAAAGGGATTTTTTTAAAAAGGAGATGGATCTATATGTACAAAAATATTGTTATTTTTTTTGGTGATGACAATGAATTGGAAAATATGGGGATACCCATACATTGGGGAATGGCTGAACAAGTTGTGGCATATGGAATACTACTATGCTGTAAAAAATGATGAGGGGATTGATTTCAGATATTTATGTGAAATGATGCAAAGTGAAGTAAGCAGAGCTAGAACATTGTCCACAGTAATCACAATAGATCATCAGCTGTGAAAGACCTTGTAACTCTGATTAACACAATGACTCCCCCTCAGTTCTAAAAGATTTATGATGAAAAATGCTATTCCTTTCTCAAAATAGAGAACTGTTGGACTCAGAGGGCAAGAGTAGCTTACTTTTTGTTCTAACTTTTCTTGTCTCCCTCCCACCCCCCAAACATGCCTAATTGTTTTTGAATGACTTCATATTGTAATCTAATTTAGAATATATTTTTATCCTTTTAATGGGAAGGGAGAGATAGGACATGTAGAACTGAAAATAAAATTAAAACCAAATAATAGAAAAAAACTAAATAAAACCCAATTTGCCCCTTTGCTTGCCTTTTCCAGACTTTCCCCCTCACTCTCATGCTCATATTTAGAAATAATACATTGATGCTTTATTTAAAATATATGTAGCTTGCCTTTAGATCAGGAAAATGGAGTGGGGAATTGGAGACAGGGCATATGTGGGGTCTATCATGAATTTTAGAATTAGAGTTATTCCAGAGAATTCATACTTCAATGGGGAAGGATTCTATAAGTAGCATGAAAATGAATTCAGGTGAAAGGGATGGTGTGATGATAGAAATCCAACAGGCACTCAAAGGGATAGAACTGGCACAGTGGTGGTAGAGAGTTCAGAGTTGGAGTCAGGTGGGTTAGGGATGAACACAGTATAATTCTTTGTTAGAAGAAAAAAAAAAAGTTCTCTGAGAATGAATAACAACTGCATCCAAAAGCTAATTTTGTGGTTATCAAGTGAATATCATCTTTGGGCCTTAGTTTCCTCATCTGTAAAATTAGAGGGCTAAGGTAGAATAATAGATGATTCCTAAGGCCATTACCACTTTTGATGTCCTATGAATTTATAAGGTGAGAAGAGAGAAAAAAGCCATTCTGAACTGAAGTGAACATCTGCCAACATCTAAAGAGGGGAGGCTGACTGCCAAAGGATGCAATCAGCTCCAATGGGTATGTTTTCTTGATTGGGTATGGGATTTCAGGTCATCAAGCAGATCAGTCATGATTTCCTGCCAAGGATATTTGAAAGCACATAATTTCCTGACTTATGAAAAGTTCTGAAGAAGGTAATGGAAATCCAGCAGGAAGTGGTTAAAAGGAAAGGAAAGCCAAGCCAAAAGAAGAGAGCAGGTTAGTAGAGAGGGGAGCTAAGGCTAACCTGGCTGTGGTAGAAAAGGTTGGCTTCTGACTCATCTAACTATATAGCTTCAGTGAAGCAATTCCCACCCATCTGAGACAGGTTATATTTGGCCCATGACAAAATGGCTCACTGTGAAGGTCACTGTTCTCTAAAGGAGTTCAGATTAACCTTCTAGGTTTCTTCTTCTCCAAATGTGATACTTTTGGAAGAGAGTAGGGTGGGAACACAGAAAGAGTGTGAGAAAGCTTGGTATTAAAAAAGCAAACAAACCAATTTTATACTACCTCTATTCAAATGGTTCTATTTGATTGCTATTGTGAAGATTAAATTGTAATCCCCTGATTGTTACAATGAAGGTATTTTAGCTCTTCCTTTATTGAGAAGATTGAATTGTAATCCCCAATCTATTTTTAGATTTTAATCCCCAAAAGTGATAACTCAGTATTGAAGTAGATCTACCCATTTTAATCTACAAAAAAGTAACTAACTACTAAAGGTGCAAACTGGATACAAAAGGTGTGATCTAACCCAAAAAGGTATAATTTAACCAAAAAAGGTGTGAACACCCATTTCATACATTGAGAGGGCAGTCCTAGAGAGGAGCATCTGCTGTGATTGGTAGACATGAAATTTAGAGAAGGTGATACAAGAAAAAGAGATCTTTAAATAGAGGACCACAGATATAGATAGAAGAACTCTTAACTTGGAGTTGGACTGGATAGATCAGTCTCTCAAGTTTGGAGTTTTATGAAAGGACCTTTGAGTAAGGGAAACACAAGAGGAAAAAACACATAAAAATCTACTTTATTGTTTTGGAAAGGAAAGGAATAAGGGCTTAGGGATTTACTTATGCTTATTCTTATTTAAAAAACCAACTAACTATTCTAACTAGGTTATTAAACTAAAAGAACTTGACAAAATACCCAAATATCCCAGCAGGGGTCCAAAACCAGTTAGAGCCAGGATCTGTTGTTGTTAGATGTCCAAGCAAGTCCTGATGTCCAAGTGAGATTGAATACTGCCAGCAGCTAGATACAGGAACCTTTCCTCAGTTCAACACAGGGAAATCCTCTTGATATCTTCCTCTGAACTTCCTCAGGAGATCAGAAGAAAAAGTACTTTGGGGCAACATGGAATCTTCCCAGATCCTCCCGCTCAGGCTCCCATGTGACCCTTGGTCATATGCCACTGTCAATCATACATAGGTTTTCACTTTTCAGTTTTTGCACAGTTTTGCAAATTGCAAACCTTTCCATCCTTTATCACAATTCCCCTCTATTGCACAAATCAAAAATTGTGTTGGAAACATGTTTTTGAATTTGTGAACAATCTAAAATAATTACCAGTTACCTAAACTAAGAAATCTACCCAAAATAACAAACAACCTGCACTCAACTATCTTACTCTAAGTTATACTAACCTATTCTAAGGAATTGTAACAAGGGAAAAAGGAAAAGAAAAACAAAGTAAATAATGAACAAGTACAAAAGTCAAACAGAAACCAAATCAGAACAGCAAATAACATCAATGAAGACGAGTCACTCAGAGGAGAGACTGGAAGACAGACACTTGATATGAGACTTGGCTGTGGAACTGGACTCCTGGAGGAGCTCCTGGAGGAGACCTCACACTGCTTTCCTTTTAGATGGTCACTAAGGTAAGTAAAAGGCTAACTTAGTTTCCTTCCTTTCTGGAGGTGTGAACCTCCGAGAAAGCCCCATCCTCTTGAGACTCTTTTCCCCTGAGAATTTCTACCTGCCTCAGAGGAAGCCAGAGCTCTCTTTCTCTCTCTCTCTCTCTCTCTCTCTCTCTCTCTCTCTCTCTCTCTCTCTCTCTCTCTCTCTCTCTCTGTCTCTCTCTCCTTTTCTCACTTCCTTAATATCTTCCCTTTATTGTAAATAATCTATCATAAATTCCATTTACTTTAGTCATTCATTTGGGGATTTAGAAATTAAATTCCTGTTGAAAACCAAATTTTAATATTTAAGTCCAACCAACTATAAATTTAACACTATCACCCGTTAAAAAGTAAAAACATTCCATCCTATAAACAAGAAAAAAGAAAATAATAAAACTAAAGAAAATAAAACTTTCATTCACCAAAAGAAAAGAGAAGATGACTGATTCCCCTCTAAAAATAGTATCACAGCTTTGAGCATTCAATTTGCTGCCTGGAAATTGATAATTCCTCTAAGCACATCAGTCCATCACCTGCACTCAGCTACAAAATGAGATTGAAGATCGAAGGTTCACTTACTAGAAGGCACTTAGCTTTCTCCTCTCTGGTGAGGGTTTGAAAGGGTTTTCATGTGTAAGCATTAGTCCCTGGAAAGGCAGATCTGTTGTGTGGATTACAGCAGGTTCTCTCTGGTGATTAGTTATGGTATGCAATTTTATCTGTCTTCTGTGCTCAGAACAGATATATGGTCTTTCAGCTATTTGACAAACAAGGCTTCCAGGAATATCCATAAATTATTTCCAAGGAGGGCAATCTCCAGACAAGGCTGAATAAGCTCTTTTACAGATTGTTTATCAAAGATAATCCAAGAATGAGATTCATATCTTTTGGAGTTCTTTATTTACTATGAATCTGTTTTCTTTGAATTCTCACTACTAAATACAGGAATGATAGGCTTCTGGCCAATGATAGATTGCTCCAAAAGGGGACAGTAAAAATATTACTAGAGTCTTTCAAATCAAATCACATGAGTTTTACACTGGGTGGAAGGAGAAAGCTTCTTATGTAGATCTTCCATGCTACATACCAGAGAGATTAACTACAAAGTATGAAAAATAACAGTAGAAAAATAAACAGAAGTTTAAAAGAGATAAGATAGAAATCAATAGTAAGACCCATAAATAGTTATATAGGAATGCAGAAAGCCTGAACAACAAAGTGAACTTAGAGAGGATAATGAAAGGAGGCAAAACTGATTTTATTGGTATCATTGAGATGTGATGAAATTAAATAAATTCTTGGTATGTGAATCTGGAAGGGTATACTTGGCTCAAAAAAAAAGTGAATAGGTAAAAGATGTGATGTGTGTAAAGGGGAATAAAATTGTATATTAAGAAAGTATAATCATGTGTGTGAATTTAGGACTAGAAAGTAGGGAAAACATGATTAAAAGAATTTGGGAGAGGGGTGAAAATGAGTGCAGTCAGAAACAAAAGCAATATTGTAATCAGAGTTTATTGTATTTTCTAACCCTCAGTTAGAAAAAAAGAAATAGATCATAGTTTAATAATCCCATAAGAAGCTTGGAAAAGAGGCATGATGTGGTTATTTGGATATCTATTTCAGTTCTTTCTCTATCTAAAACAGATAGGTAATAATTACTTGATTTGCCTTGTGGTGGGGTGAGAAGGAAAAGAACAAGCATTTATTAAGCACCAGGAGCCATTGTGCTAAGAGCACTTTAAAAAATAAACTAATTTTATTCCTACAAAATCCCTGGAAGAGAGGTGTTATTATTATCACACCCATTTTACAGTTGAGGAAACTAATATTGATAGAGATTAAATAGCTTGACTATGTGATCATGGCCAGTAAGTGTGTGAAACCAGACTTAAACTCTCATGTTCTTTTTCTTTTAAAAAGATGAATTAATTAACTAATTAATTTACAATATTTTTCTATGGTTACATGATACATGTTCTTTCCCTCCCCTTATATCTCTCCCCTCCCATAGCCAATGATTCCACTGCTAAACTCCCATCTTCTTGACACCAGTCCCAGAAAGATGTATAGTGTACTTATTGATCAATTTAGAATTTTAAAGGATTTGCTAAAATGGAAGCAGAGTTATTTAATGGAAGGTAAAAATAAAAGCTAGAATGGTCCTGTAAGAATATGATCTTGAGTGCTAAAGCTTAGACTGACCTTAAACTGATGGGTAAAGATAAGATTAGAAAAAGACAGTATTTTTTTTAAACATTATTTTATTTGGTCATTTTCACACATTATTCATTGGAAACAAAGATAATTTTTTTCCTCCCCTCCTCCCACCACCCCTCCCATGAGCTGATGCACAATTCCACTGGGTATGACATGTGTCCTTGATTCGACCCCTTTTCATATTGTTGGTATTTGCATTAGGGTATTCATTTAGAGTCTCTCCTCAGTCATGTCCCCTCCACCCCTGTAGTCAAGTAGTTGCTTTTCCTTGGTGTTTTTACTCCCACAATTTGTCCTCTGCTTGAGAATAGTTTTTTTTTTTCCCCTAGATCCCTGCAGAATGTTCAGGGACGTTGAATTGACACTAATGGAGAAGTCCATTACGTTTGATTGAACCACAGTATTTCAGTCGCTGTGTACAATGTTTTCCTGGTTCTGTTCCTTTTGCTCTGCATTACTTCCTGGAGGTTGTTCCAGTCTCCATGGAATTCCTCCACTTTATTATTCCTTTTAGAACAGTAGTATTCCATCACCAACATATACCATAATTTGTTCAGCCATTCCTCAATTGAAGGGAATCCCCTCATTTTCCAATTTTTGGCCACCACAAAGAGTGCAGCTATGAATATTCTTGTCCAAGTCTTTTTCCTTATTATTTCTTTGGGGTACAAACCCAGCAGTGCTATGGCTGGATCAAAGGGCAGATAGTCTTCTATTGCCCTTTGAACATAGTTCCAAATTGCCCTCCAGAAAGGTTGGATCAATTCATAACTCCACCAACAATGAATTAGTGTTCCAACTTTGCCACATCCCCTCCAACATTCATTACTTTCCTTTGCTGTCATGTTAGCCAATCTGCTAGGTGTGAGGTGATACCTCAGAGTTTGATTTGCATCTCTCTGATTATCAGAGATTTAGAACATTTTTTCATGTGCTTATTAATAGTTTTGATTTCTTTGGCTGAAAACTGCCTGTTCATATCACTTGCCCATTTATCAATTGGAGAATGTGTGAGATTTAAAATAGTGAAGCCCTTAAACTGTAGTGAGTTAAAATGGTGGAAGATATAAATTGTGACAGATATAAGAGAGGGTGAGTAAATTTGACCGCAGAAAATATGTTTCACTACAGTGTCTTGGTTTTTAAATAAAAAATAAGGTGATTGCCAGGGAAATATTACCAATTATTCAAATACCCAAGTCAACTGGGTTTTATTGAGATTTTAATTAATACAAATGTGGAATTAAAGAAAAGAGAGAAAGAGAGAAAAAAGGAAATAAGTATGAAGGGCCTTAAGCCAACATGGCCTAGACCTGAGTCTTAAGAGAAAGAGATCAGTCAGTCAGTCTTTTAACACTCACCACAAGATCTGCCTAAGCAAGGATTCTAGTGACACCAGGCCAGCATCATTTCAGCTGCTTTCACCAGCTCCCTCCTCCATCTGAATGTTTCAGAATGACCTCCAGCTCTTCTCTGAGCTCTTATTTTTAAGGGCAAAATCTCCTATGTCACCTCCCCTAAGTTCTTCCATCTACCAATCACTGTAGATGTTTTCCAAAAGACAGCCCATTTTGAATTCACAGCTGAGTAGATTAATCTCTTTAGTAAGTCAGAAAAAAATGCTGCTGTGTCGACTAATTTCATTAAGAGAAAACCTCTGAGTAAGTTTTCACCTTTTAGGTCTAAGTAGTTTGCAAGTTGCCCTACCTTTATAGGCACCTAGCATCCCGTTGTATCAATTCCAAAAACAGGCATGGCTCAAAGAACTCCTTTCCTTTATAAGTATGGTTTTCAAGTATTTTCATTGTTTAGCAAGGAGTTTTCTGCCCTAAAGCAGTCTTAAGTACGGGTGGAATTGAGGTCCTCCCATAGCAAGGAGTTTTCTCCCCTAAAGCAGTCTTAAGTAGGGGTGGAGTAGGGATACTCCCATAGCAAGGAGTTTTCACATTCAAGTAGAGGTCTCACTATCTGGTAGGGAATTATTTCAAGTAGGCAATTGGAGGATTCCTCAATGTGGAGTAAAATTTTTAATATTCATAAGTCTGTGAAATTTTAAGGTTTAGAAATGGCTTGATTTTTTAGCTCTTTATAAATTTGAGTAATTAGAATTTTGAGGTTTGTGTTATGAAGATTGTTTCCCAATTTGTTGCTTCCCTTCTCATTTTGTTTACATTGATTTTGTTTATACAAAAACTTTTTAATTTGATGTAATCAAAATTGTTTATTTTACATTTTGTGACTCTTTCTATGTCTTGCTTGGTTTTAAAGTCGTTCCCTTCCCACAGGTATGACATGTATACTATTCTGTGTTCATCTAATTTGCTTATAGTTTCCTTCTTTATGTTCAAGTCATTCACCCATTCTGAGTTTATCTTGGTGTAGGGTGTGAGGTGTTGATCTAAACCTAATCTCTCCCACACTGTCTTCCAATTTTCCCAGCAGTTTTTATCAAATACTGGATTTTTGTCCCAAAAGCTGGGGTCTTTGGGTTTGTCAAAGACTATCTTACTGAGGTCATTTACCCCAAGTCTATTCCACTGATCTGTCTTTTAGGCAGTACCAAATTGTTTTGATGACTACTGCTTCATAATAGAGTTTGAGACCTGGTACTGCAAGTTCACCTTCCTTTGCATTTTTTTTCATTATTTCCCTGGATATCCTTGATCCTTTATTCTTCCAAATGAACTTTGTTATGTTTTTTTCTAAATCAGTAAAAAAAAAAAATTTGGAAGTTCAATGGGTATGGCACTAAATAGATAAATAAGTTTGGGTAGGATGTTCATTTTTATTATATTGGCTCATCCTACCCATGAGCAGCTAATGTTTTTCCAATTGCCCTCCCCTGTTTGCTGGTGTTTTGGGTGTTACTGCTCTCAGGTGTGTGTCTTTGGTGTTTTTACTTAACTCCCAAGACCTGTGGGTGCCCCTTGCTCACTTCAGGGGATCCCTTTGTGCACTTGTTTATTATAGCATGCTAGTTCTGGCACCCGCGATCTGAGTTCCCCTTGCCTGCCTGCCAGGTTTACTACTCACAGGAGGGGGTCCTTGGTGGTCTTACTCAGGTCCCCAGACCTGGGGCTGCCCGTTGTTCAGTCCTGGTGTGCCCCTCCCTCACTTGTTGATTCTGGCCAGTGCTAACTTAAACTCTGGTTCCGTTGGTCAGTATGGTGGGTAGGGGGAGGGTTGGTCAGCTTTTTGTTCCCTTATATATGTGGAAATGCCGGAGTCCCACCTATCTTCAGTGCTGCGCCTTAGTGTGGGGTCTTTCTGTTCTCATGAGGATGGTTGTTTTTGTTTTTTGGGGGGTCTTTTGATGTCTTCTGTGTCGTTGGGTCTGAGGAGAGGAAGCCAGCTGCATCTACTCTGCAGCCATGCTTACTCAGAAATCTACAGTGTTTTTTAAAACTAAGTGGCTCAGTGGAAAGAGAGCCAGGCCTGGACAGAAAGTCTTGGGTTCATATCTGACCTCAGACACCCCAGGCGCATGGCCCTGGGAAAGTCACTTAACCCTATTTACTTAGCCCTCAATGCCCTTTTGCTTGGAACTGATGTTTATTGTTAATTCTAAGACAGAAGGTAAAGGTAAAAAAAGGGAAAAAAAGCTAAAAAAGAGAAAAGAGAAGATCATAGAATAGATGTCCACTGTTCAGTCTCGGTGGGAAAATGTTAACAGACATGAGAGGGAAGGCAGAATAACAACTCTTAGTTTGCTTCTTTTTCCTCTAACAAGGCAAAATAAAAATGGCCAATATAGAGTTGATATCTAAGACAAATAAGGACATAGTGAGAACACATGGATGACCTTGATGATCTTTTAAACCTAATGGAGAATGGGAAAGGTACCATAGAATGGGATAAAGGTAAATATTGTCCTAGTTTGTTTTTTTTTTTTTAAGAAAATAGAATTAAATATGGAAACTACAGGGCAATGAATTCAAATTTGATGCTTGACAAAATTTTTAAACATTTAATTAAAGAGATGATTGAGGAACATCTAGAAAAAGAAGTAGTGGATGCAAAGAGCCAGGATGGTTTCCTCAAGGACAGGTGATATTAGACTAATTCCTTTTTTTGAGGAAATTACTCAACAGTTAATCAGGACAATTGAAGATAAAGTCAACCTAGATTTCAGCAAAGGTTTTTGAGGGTCATTTGTTTTTGTATAAAAGATGAAAAGATATGAACTAGATTATAGTACAATTAGGTGGATAAGAAACTAGCCAATTGGTAGACCCAAAGTGTACTTGTTAATGGCTTATATTCTTCTTAGACTTCTGCTATTTTTATCAGTCATGGGTAAAATCAAAGATGGTATGCTTATCAGCTTTGCAAATGATGCAAGGTTGGGAGGAGTAGCCAACACACCAGATAAAAAAGTAGGAATTAAAAAATATCTTGACTGACCATAGCTTTTGTCTGACTCTAAAAAAGAGGGCATTTAAATAGGATAACTCAAAAGTCTGACATCTAGTTTCCAAAATTTAATTGCATAAATACATTATGTGAGAGAGATAACAAGATAATCTTATGAAAAATGTCAGGGTGTTTTATTGAACTGAAAGCCCAACGTAAGTCAACAGTGTGATGTGGCAGCTCTAAAAGCATAATTGCATTATGAAAAGCATAGACAATAGATCTGCTGAACTCTGTCCTAGTCAGACTATATAAGGACTGTTATGTTCCTATTGATAGCCTAGAGAGTATGGAGAGGAGGGCAACTAGGATGGTGAGATTATTCCACGTGAGGGTTGGTTAAGGGATTATTAGTTGGGAGAAAAGTCTTAGGGAGGGAAAGGGAGCATGCTGTTCTCAAGTATTTAGAACACCGCCTTATAAGAAGATTAGACCTGTCCTGCTTAGGGCTAAAGAGGAGAATGAGCAGCAAAGAGCCAAAGTTGTGCTTGATGTCAGGAAAAACTTCCTAATGATCAGAGCTGTTGAAAAGTGGAGCATTCTGCCTCAGGATATAGTGAGAGCCCCCTCACCAGAGGTCCTAAACTAGATGATAACTTGGTTATGTTGTGGAAGGAATTCTTGTTCCAATATAGGTTAGAGTAAAGCCCTTCCAAGATCTCTTCCTGCTCTGAAGTTCTGTGTTGGAAATAACCCATGCAATGGGTGTAATATGTCCTTCGAGTATTTTGTTGCAACTGTTGGAAGGCAATGTGGTAGTAAAAAAAATACAAGTATTAACTATGACAAGGTAGTAACTGAATCTTCATTTGTTTCTGTGACCTCTTCTGAACCTTATTTTAATTGTATTTATTTTCATAGTTGTAATTAGTGTGTCTTCTTCTTTTGCTCATTTTCATCACATACCACTTCATATAAATTATCCCATATTCTTTTGAATTTTTCATAGAATTCATTTCTTTTGGGACAGTAAGTAGTATTCTATTACATTCACGTACCATAATTTGTTCAACCATTTCCCAATTTTTGGACTCATAGTTTATTTCTAGTCTTTGCTCTTAAAAATATTGATGCCAAGAATTTTTTTTTGTACAGATAGTTCTTTCCCCCTCCCCCTTGTCTGTGTCCTTCTAAGTGTATAATCTTAGTATTGTGTTCACTAGGTCAAAAGGTTTGAACAGTCTGTAACTTATTGCATAATTCCCAGTTGAATTTCATTGAATCAATTTATGGCAGCATGCAGTATGCTATTAGTATGCCTATTTTCCTAAAATCATGCCAGCATTACATTTTTATCATTGTTTTATTACCTGACAATTTAATCTAATAAAAATAATGGTACTTTAACATTGTTTTAATTCACATTTCTTTGATTACTAGAGGACATGAACACATTTTCATTTAGCTATTGATAATTTATTTCTTCTTTTAAAAATAACCTTTTTATATCTTTTGACCTCTAATTAACTGAGAAAGGACTTTGTTTTTGGGATTTTATGTCAATTCTTTATAGATTTTGAATGTCCACCTTCTGTTAGAAATATTAACTGCAAGTTTTTCCCATACCCAGTATGTTTTCTCCCCTTTACATATTATTTGCATTGCATTTGTACAAAATATTTTTATTTTCAGTTAACAGAATTAATTTCTCAAATCATAGTTTATTCTAAGTTGTAGATTCTTAAGGATTTTTCTCATATTTACAGTTATAAAAGCTATAACACTCGATTGACATCTCATTTTTGGAATTAAAATATTTTGACCATTGACCCATTTGAAAATTGTAATTATGTATAATGTGAGGTGTGTCTACTGTGATTTTAATTATTTATTATTTGTATTTGCTAATTCTTTGCTTCTCCTTAAAACCAAAATATGTCCTTTTTGTCTCCAATATTATTCTAGTGATGTTATATTGTTGCAGGTAATTTAACATCAGTTTCTAAAGAAATAAAATTGGGAATTATACAAAATTCAGTGGAGAAGTACATGGTAACCTGTAACATGTTATTGGCTAAACTCTCTACAGGAAAAGGTATATGAAAGAATTTCTCAGAGTTATGAGACTAGAAAAGGAGGTAGGTCAGTCAAGGAATCTAGAAGACTCCCAGTATGCTAGATGGATACCCTCTAAAAGATTTATGCAAAAATGTAAACAATAATGAGGCAAGACAAGAAGGTATGGTTATGTTTTGATTCGTAGTACCCATAAGATTAACCATATTGAGATCATAAAATTATTGAAGTGCAGAGAGGTTTTGATGATTATTGTTTTATAATATACTCTGAGATCAGGTAATGAAAATACTTGGGCAGTAAGTGGTGCAGAGGATAGAATACTGGGCATGGAGTCAGGAAGACTGATCTCCTTGAGTTCACATCTTACCTCAGACACTTACTAGCTGTGATTCTGGCACGTTGCTTAATTTTGTTTACTTTAGTTTCCTCATCTGTAAAATGAGCTGGAGAAGGAATTGGTAAACCACTCTGACATCTTTTCCAAGAAAATCCCAAGCAGGGTCACAAAGAATTGGATAAGACTGAAAAACAATAGAAATACCTGAAAATAATGAAAATATTCTCCATTTTCTAACTTTCTTCATAGGTTCCTTGGATATTCTTTACATCTATTGTTTTCCAAATTTTTAGTTTATCTGGTTATAATGGGATAGCAGTATCCCATTCATAGTTTAGTACTATTTCATGAAATAAGCAAATTAATTTCAATCATATTATTAAATTTACTATATTGATTCAATCTAAAAATTAATAAGGAATTTCTCTAATATTATTTCATTTTTATTTTATTTCTCCAAAACAGATTAAATAGGTGTCTTTTTATAGGTCTTGCTGTGTCTTCATTAGTCACAGAATTTCAGAGTTGGAAGGGACCTCAGAGATCATGTAATGTGATCCGTATCTGAACAGGCACTTCCTCAGCAAAACTCCTGATGCCTCCAATCAAAAACCTTCAGTGATGGGAAACTGGCTGCCTTGCCAGACTACATTCTGACCACTTTGATAGCTCAAATTGTAATAGAGTTTTTCCTTCTATCCAGCCCAAATATGCTTTTTTCACAACTTTCACCTGTTACTTTAGGTTCTTCCATTTGGGCCTCTTTAAACAAAATTCAGATCTCAATTCATGGTATCTTTAAAAATATTTGAATGTAGCTATTATGTCCCATCAAATTTGCCTCCAGATTATATATCCTCACTTTCTTCCAGTTATATTTGTTTAGTCTCAGGTATTTTACTATCCTGATTACCTTCTGCCAGAGAAACCTCAATTTATTAAACACCATTAGAATATATAATATTGAAAATAACAGAATATAATATTACAGATGCTGTCTTATCAGGGCATGATACAGTGCAGAAACTGTCTCCTCTGATGTGGACATTGTGTTTATATGAATATATCCTGAGATCAGGCATATGTCCTGAGATAAGGCATATGCCTTATCATTCCATTTATTTATATTTAATTTGTAGTCCATTAAAACTCCTCAATTCTTTTCACATTAATATTTATCTACTTATGCTATACCTATCCCATCTCATGAAGTTTTTTTTTTTAAATTCAGATATAAGACTTTGATTTTCTTTTTTGTTTCTTCTCATTATACTAGTTTTATTATCCTGGGTCTCAACATTTTTAGGTTCCTAAGTATGTTAGCCATTTCTCTCATCTTTATGTTTCTTCAGCATTCTGTTTCACTTATGTCATTATTGAAATCATTGGTAAAAGAGTTCAACAGCACAAGACCCAAATGTTCAAGAAATTTAGCCATTTCCCAATTGATAAATGGTCATAGGATAGGAAAAGGCAGTTTTCAGATGAAGAAATAAAAACAATTAATAATCATATGAAAAAGTGTTTCTAAATCCTTCCTGATTAGTGGAATGCAAATCAAAACAACTCTGCGCTACCATCTCATACCTAGCAGATTGGTCAATATGACAATAAAGGAAAATAATAAATATTAGAAGGGATTTGGCAAAATTGGGACACTAATGCATTGCTGGTGGAGTTGTGAATTGATCCAGCCATTCTGGAAGGCAATTTGGAATTATGCCTAAAGGGCTTTAAAAGAACGCAGAACCTTTGATCCAATAATACCACTAATAAGTTTGTACCCTGAAGAGATAAAAAAAAAGTTTATACAAAAATATTTATAGCCTCACTTTGGCAAAAAAAAAAAAGGAAAATGAGTGGGTATCCCTTGATTGGGGAATGGCTGAATAAATTGTGGTATATGATGGTGATGGAATACTATTATGCTATAAGAAATGATAAACTACTTGATTTCTATATGAACTGGAAAGACCTCCATGAACTGATGCAGAGTGAAATGAGTAGTACCAGGAGAACACTGTACATAGTAACTGAAACATTATGGGACAATAAAATGTAATAGACTTTGCTACTAATAGCAATGCAATGATCCAGGACAATGCTGAGGAACTTATGAGAAAGAATGCTATCCATATCAAGAGAAAGAACTGTGGGAGTAGAAATTTGGAATAAAAACATATGATTTGTCCACTTGTTTATATGTGTTTAGGATGTGGAGTTTGGTTTTAAAAGACTATTACAAACATGAATAATATGGAAATAAGTATTGAGTGATAATAAATGTATAACCCAGTGGAATTGCTTGTCAGCTTCAGGAGGGGGGAGGTAAGAGGAAAGGGAGAGAACATGAGTCATGTAACCTTGGAAAAATACTTAAAATATATATTTTTTAAAATGTAAAAAATTAAAACAAACAACACAATTCCCAATATAGATCTGGCACACTCCACTAGATACTAGATTGTAATTAATCCATTATGGAATGAATATAGAAACTACATAATCATTCCAGCATCAAACCACAAGGATAATATAGAAGACTCTGTCTAATACCTTCCTTATATCAAAGTATATTCTTTCTAAAGCATCTCCTAAACTACTAATTTGCTGTCAGTCAAATTGACATTTGCCTGCAATGACTGCTTCTTTAAAAAAATGTTTTATATATAACAATATAATATGGAATATAACATTATGTAACACATATGATTTATTATAAATGTCATACATTATAAAATGTGCTTACCAAAGAGGAACAAATTCTTATTTTAACTATGTTCAAAAATTTATGGCTCATTCATTTTTCCCTCCCTCTCTCCTCTTCTTCTTCCCCAAGAAGGCAGACAATATGATATGGATTGCACATATATTACCACATAATAATCTCCCTGATAATTATATTGTGAAGGAAGATGCATATTGCTTACAGTAGGGAAAACTTCCTGGAAGAAATAAAGTGATGAATGGTATATTATGTTTCAATCTGCATTTAGATTCTGTCTGTTCCTTCTACAGTGGTAGATGTCTTTTTTTGTCATGACTACTCCTTGATAATGACATGCAGGCTCTTAGTAGTCTTCCCTTTCTATATTCTCAAACTACTGCTTTTATAATGAGTTCTAGAACCCTAAATTTTAATAGCATCCAAAGTTGACTTCAGATTGACCAAATGTAAGGGTTCTCATAGATTATCTGGTTCAAAACATACTCAACCATGGAACCCCTTTAAAACTTAACTTGTCAGACATATGTATTTTTGTTTGGAGATCTCCATTGCTATGGAACCTACAATTTCCAAAGAGGGAAAGAAGCATCTATTAAATGTCAACTTAATGCCAGACACTGTGCTTAACACTTTTAAAATATTCTCATTTGATCTTCACAACATCCCTGGAAGGCAGGTGCTCTTATTACCCTTATTTTATAGCTGAGAAACTGGAGCATATAGAGGTTAGGTGACTTTCCTTGGTTCAAAAAGTTAGTAAGTTATTGAGGTCAAATTTGAATTCAGGTCTTTCTGACTCTAAGCCTTACTATACTCTACCACTTAGCAGTCCATTCCATTATTGGACAGTTCTAATACTTAGGAAGTTTTTCACTGCATTGTCTGTTTTTTGTTTTTGTAATTGATAACTATTTATATCCCCTAAGGCCATACAGAACAATTTAAATCCTTTCACATAACAGTGTTCAGGTATTTAAAGGAAGTGATTGTGAGCTCCTCAAATCATCTCTTCTCCTGGATGAATACCATCAGTTCCTTCAATTGATCCTTATATGGCATGATCTTCCTTCCTCTTTCCATCCTGATTACCCTTTTCTAGATGGCCTTTTTTCCATAACCTTCTAAAAATATAGCACCTGGAACTGATATGAGAAGAGCAGAGAAAGATGGGTCATTTTCTTTATTCTGTGTATTAAGCAAATAAAGAATTACACTAGTTTTGTGTCTGTGTGTTTTACTAATAAGTCATTGTCATCTTACAAAGCACTGGGATTCTCAGACTATCACTGATCTAACCCTATCCTGTATTTGTGGAACACATCTTTTCTTTTTTTAATCCAAGTATATATGTTTAGCTTTATCTCTAAAAATTGTGTCTTCTGAGTATGTCATTCTGGTCTATTCAGATTTCTTTGGATAATTACTATATCATCTAGTATGCTGCTTATCCTTCCCAGTTTGTGTCATTTACAATTTTAGAGATATGTTTTTTATGGCTTCATAAAAATTAAGAAACATTTTGAAAAATGAAGTGCCAAAGATACATCCCTGGAACTCTCTCCTAGGGGCTTCCCTCCAGGATGACGTTGACTCATTGATTCTCTTTGGTCTAGACATTCAACCAAGTCTTATTCTACTTAATACAACTGTAATCTAGTCCATATCTCTCCATTTTCTCCCTAGAGGTAGGGTGGGATATTTTTAAAATGCTAACCAGAAATTTATGAAAAATATCCTAGTAATCTAGGAAGGGAAATTAGCTTGACATGACATGTTCTTGAAGTTGAGCTTTTAGTGATTGTTACTTTTCCCCCCTAAATGTTCACAAACTATCTCTCAATCATTTATTCAAAATTTGGACAGGAAAGAAAGTCAAATTCATTCATTTCATCCATGACTCCATCCATGTCCCTCTTTTGAAAATCAAGATATTATTTTCCCTTCTTCAGTCCTTGCCCATTATCTTTTGTTGATCACTAATTAAAATTGCCAGTTATTTTAGTTCTGTAGGGGACATTGCAAAGTCTCTTAAATCATATAGAGGGGTTCTACTTGACTCAACCTAGGGAAAATCCAGTGGATTAAGAATGATTATTAACCATTTCATTCAATGTAATTCAATTAAGTATTAAGAACCTATAGCACATGGAGCACAGTGCTGGGAGATAGATAATATGGAATAATTCTTGCCCTTAAAGAGCTTACAATCTGTTGGAAGCAATAATATGTACACATATAAGTACATGCAGAATATACATAAAGTAGTTTCTTTGATGACTACGCAAATATGAAGCACAGTTTCTTAACAAAAAAAAAAGGTTTTCTAGGGTATGGAAGAATGAGATAGGGACACTGGAAGGAGACGATAGATATGAATCATGTATAAGTGGAAATTTTTCTACCTTTGAACTATGTTCCCCAGAATTCCTTTTGTATTTCCCAGAATTCCTCTCCTCAATCCACCACATTGTGTGGTCACATTTTGTATATAGTTGCAGAAACTCTGCCTGCTCTTTTCTCTCACGACTATGACTGAGTTAGTTCCCTTTTTATTCTAGCTTTTTGTTTTAATTATAAATGATAAGTCTTATTAAATATAATACTTGGAGTACTTAGATATTAATTTTAAAATTTACATTTTGCAGTGACCAAAGTTGGAAAAGAATTCTCAATTGTTTTAAGATAGTCTAGATAAATTTTGCAAGCTGTGTTTTCTCCAACTGCTACTCTTGCTACTGCTCCTGTCACCTCAAGCTACTGCTGCTGCCTCCCAGGTTTGACCAGACACTTCCTGGAGGTTCCTTAATGTTTCTGCTGTCCATGAGCTACTGCAGTTTGTGCCTGATATTTCAAGAGCCATTTAGATGCACCTTTGTTTTTTCTGTGGAGGGTGAAGTACAAACCACCCCCTAACCCCCAACGTGGGCTTTCAATTCTGCAGTAGCTGCTTTTCAGCAGGGAACACACTAAACCCTACCCCAATTTGGCTAACCCTGATAGGCTTCCATGCTCTGCCTTTGGGGGAGGGGACTAAAGTAGCACAGGACCCTAGCATTTTACTCCAAGAGGCAAGGAAGGTGAAGGAAGGTTAATCTTCCAAACAGGAAGTAGAATTTCAAGCATGACTTACTCTATGAAAGAGCAGTATATTTCCTATCTCAGATAACTCCCAATTGTAGGATGGCTTTTCTTTCTATCATTCTTGGGTGCACTGATCCTTGCAATTAGCTTGAATAATCTTGAGATATATTTTGTTACATGATCTTTATTTGTACCTTTCCCCTATGACTGTACTGAAGCACATATAATTGTAAAAGCCCATAAATACCTTGTTCAAACCCTTTTTAGTGGCAAAACCATAACTCCTTAGGTATGCTGGATTTATCACCTGATCCATCAAGGCCACATATTGTTTATACAGCCTTTTGTTCATTTTTGCTTTTGTTAATTGTCACATAGATGATGGATAGACTCCATCAAAACTGGTTACAAGTGTATACAATCTTTGGAGAATTTAATGTGCTAAATATCTCAATTAATTTTAATGGGTCTTTAGAAATGATTTTTAGATAGCTAGTTGCTTCTGAATTATATATATGGAATGTTGAATTAAAAATAGAGAACAAAATAGAAGTTTCTGCCACAAAAGTTTATATAAAGCATGAAGACAAAGTAGCTTCTGCATGATATTTTAACTCTTCGGTTTAATCTACTTCCACCAGAACAATCTAGATTCTTGGTGATGTTTTAGACCCCAAAGGGTTTTCATCAGCAGTACAGAGGTTTCTGTTTTTTCTAGGCTCTTCTGCCAAATTTTGGAATTATGGCACTAATAGACTTTGTTAAAAATATCTTTGCCAAAGTTGAAAGATTTACTACAACTGTAGAACTTGTGACAAGTATCGATTAGTTCACAGGTTTTTTAAATGTCACACAGCAAGAGGCTATGTAGAGACTCGTGTAAATCCTATATGATAGTGGTTTTTTTTGCTATTGTCATTAACTTGATTATTGGGAATTTTGGGAATATTGGTACCTTCTTTGAATGTGCATCATCTACTGTACTACTGTTATTTTTGTGAAAATAATTTGCACTCACATAGTGCTTCATGGCCAAGCTAAAAGGGAAATAGATCTCATTCTTTTGGTGAGAAACCTTTGTATTTTACCTTTCCTTGGCTGATACATTGTGTCACTGATTTTAAGCTATATATTTTTATTTTTTTAACTTTTTAAAAATTATTTTTCTTCCTTGTATGTGCAATACATTATTTGAGTTTTATTTTTTTTCTCCTTTTTTGAACTCAAAGCACATAATACCAGTATTATTCAGTTTTTAAAATTATTTTGCACTAGGGTAAGTTTAAAAACGTCCATTAAGCCTAATGCTAATGCATACCCCAAAACTTTAGACTATAGAAATAATGCCATTGATTTTTTTTAAGAATTATGGGACTTTACTTAATGGTTGTGTCTGATTCCAGAAGAAGGGAACACAGAAAGGACCACTTCATAGTGCCAATGAAGCACAAAGCTAATTTGCATAGAGCCAATTGAGCACAAGGTCAAAGAGACCAACTGATCTCAGTGGGATTGATAAAATTTTGATCCAAGACAAGAGGACTTGAACTTGGTTGGGGTTTGAGGTTGTGACTGTTCTGACATATATCAGAGGCAGGTCTTCCCTGAGCCATATTCTACAAAGCACTTCACTTTGGCTGCTATCCTTGCTCCAGTATCCCTGAGAAAAAAGGTAAAATCAGACCAAGAATGCTATTTCCCAATTTACTACTGAAATCTAGTCTCTTTTCTGTCTTTCATAGTGTGGTAAACTTTCTGTAGTCCTGGCTACTGATTGAGTAAGTGAATAATTTCTTACATTACTTCAACTGGGCCTAGGTTTTTACACATAAGACTGATATTTTATATTTCATCCATAAGTTATTTTTCTTTTCTTTTCTTTTTGTTTTTGATTATCTTTTGCTAATTGATTCATATGCCTCATAACTTAGCCATGCATCTCTGAATCATCCCTGTGTTTGTTATTATCCTCCCCAGTGGGGAGGATTATGTTGTTGTGAAATTTGATTTGAATTTGAACCTAATTTAGAATAAGAGACTACCTCCCAAATTCCAGAATGCAAACTTTTTGGAGAAGGCACCATGAAGATGCCTGCAGAAACCACATGGTACACCACAAGATATGTAGTGAACTTTGGGATGTGGTGATTTGAACTATGGGGGGTTGAATGTATTGTTTTTTTTAAATGTACACTCTTATGCCAAAAGGGTACAGCCCCCAAATTGGCCATTTGTCAACATGCCTAGCAATCATTGGTTTTGTTCTGTTTTCCTTTTATCCACAAATTATTGAAATTTATGAGTTGGTTAGGTTTAAAATGATCCCTTTGGGGAGTCTGGTCTCCCAAAAGAATCACAGGAGAGCATGTATAAGTGGAAATTTTCTACCTTTGAACTACATTCCCCAGAATTCCTTTTATATTTCCCAGAATTCCTCTACTCTCTCGACCTTTGCATGGTCACATTTTGTATATAGTTGGCAGAAACTCTGCCTGCTCTCTTCTCTCTCAACTGCAGCTGAGTTAGTGTCCTTATACCTCTAGGGTTTTTTAATTTTAATTATAATTAATAAATATTATTAAATATCATACTTGGAGTATTTGGATATTAATTTTAAAATCTACAATGGATATGAACCAACAGGGAGTGGTGGTCAGGGAAGTAAGTTTCTTTCTAACTTACCTTTAAATTAGAAGCATAGAGATTCTATGTGGTGTCTTAGAGTAGTAGATTGTCAAATACTTAACAGTACATTACAACGGTGAAGTTAATTTGTTTATAAAGCCCCCAGGAGGAGGTGAAAATGTGGTAGGGGGAGAACAAACATGTAGAACCTGGTGCTTCCTAGGGGTCAAAGCAAGGGATGGTGAAGTCCTAAGATGAGGCTATTAAGAGAGGGGTGAAGCATGTTTGATGCATTTATCTTCTGACCTGCCAGTTCAGCTTTCAACTAGGACTTATTCTGTTTTTGAATAAATTATCTCCTGTAAGTGTGGTAGAGCATGGTAGAGTGTTTGTCCAAACTCTGATATGCAGTTGGACTGCCCATTGAATTGATCTATAAAAAGATATATGTTGGAGAGAAACTGTAAATGGTTACTGAAGTGGGATCAGGAATCAAAAACTGGAGAATAAGTTAGATCTCATATAGAAAACTGAAATGCTTTTAATTATCCAAAGCTTCTCCCTAAAATGAAAGTAAATCTTTTAATGATAATGCAGAGGTGAGTTATGGAACATTTCACTCTAAAGAAACAAAGTTACAGATCACCAAAGGTACTACTGAGAAGTGTATAGTGGGAATTTGTAGGCTGCAGAATATTTCTAAAAAAGAATTGGGTACATGGTAGTGGCACAAAAGATGGCATCAGAGACATCAATGACCAGCATTGGAGGTGGACTAATTTTGTAGTATGCATGGGAAACTACTAGACAGCCTGACCAGAGTTCATTGGTCTGTGTGTCTATGTATGTATGTATGTATGTATGTATGTATGTATGTATGTATGTATCTATCTATCTATCTATCTATCTACCTATCTATCTATCTATCGAGCTATCGAGCTATTGAGCTATCTAACTATCCTCTATGTGTCTCTCTTTCTTTGCATATTTTTTATAGATTTATCAATCAATATATCAATCTATTGTCACAAAGAGGAAGACTTGAGCAAGACCAAGAGTCCTCTAGCTACAGACAATGAGAGCTGCAACTTTAGCTAAGTCCATGTTTTCCTCTCCTTTGCAGGGCCCTCCAGAAGACATCTACCCCAGTATGCCCTCAGGCAAAAGTGGTGGCTGTTTTTCTCATGACTTTCTGGCTTGGACATATGCATACATTCATGCATATATGTATGTATGCAGTATGAACAGTGGTCACATGCACTCTGGAAGGTTTAAAATAATAGAATCTCTCTTCAGTTCTGATATCCATCCCTAGTTTTATCTGAGAAAGAGAAAAAAAAGCCTTTTGCCTCCCCCAAACCCCTAGAGTTTTGACTATTTCCTCTTATTCTCACTTTGGAATTTAATAAACAAGGAAGTTTGGATATGTGATCAATAGGTTTTTATAACAGTTTCTATGATGATGAATTTGAGATTTAAGGCAAATTCACTTGTGAAATAGGATATTCTCTCTCCCTTTCATCTGTATATCTATCATCTGTCTATCTCTATCTTTCACTGTATTATTTGTTTCTGTCCCGGATTAATTCTTTTTCTGTCTGTCTTCTCCTTTCTTCTTCTCTCCCCCCTTTATCCTTCCCCTAAATTTCTCTCCCTCCTTCCCTCCCTCCTCTCTCTCTCTCTCTCTCTCTCTCTCTCTCTCTCTCTCTCTCTCTCTCTCTCTCTCTCTCTCTCTCTCTCTCTCTCTCTGTCTCCTCCATCATCTCTGGAGTCCTACTTACAAAATAACCAAATGTTAGCATTGGAAGGCCTCTTAGTGATCATCCCATCCCAAACTTTCATTTAAGAGTAAGAAACTAAAGATCAGAGAGGAGAATTCACTCTTGCAAGGTGACAACATGAGTCAAAGGTGGACATACAATCCCAGGCACTTTTCCTTTGGGGTTGATCAGGATCCTATCAGTAGACTTATTAAGGATATGACCTGAATTTGAGGCTCATTCATGAAGCTTAACAGTGGCATCTTGGGTGAATGCCTTCTCTTTGTGATAATAATATGTACATTAACTCCCTCAGAGAGTTGTAAACTTTAAAGCATACTAGACTTGTTTCTCTTATTGTCATCATTATCATTATCATTACCATACTCTGTACATATGTGAAGGAGTGTAGTTGATGAGGAATGGGTGTGGTTGTAGAAAGTATGTGTGCGTGCATAGGTTTTATGGTTTAGTAGGCATAAGTACACATAAAAAAATGTACTTGAGTGTGTTATAGGAGTTATTGGGTGTGGATGGATATAAAGAGCATGTGCATGTGTGTTTTATATGAGACCTGGGTGTGGGCATATAAAATGCATATGTGTGTGCATGTGGATATATAGTACATATAAAATTGATTTTCCAAGAAATGGGCTTTGGATGTCCCACTAGTCCTATTGTGTTCTCTATCCCTCTTATTCTCCTCCTCTATTTCTCTCCCTTTTTTCAATATTTTTCTCACTTTACTTTTAAAGAGGCTGTTACTATTTTCCCCACCAAAAAATGCTGATGGGTTTTTAAGTAGATAAAAATAAATGCTGTTAA
The DNA here is from genome assembly GCF_027887165.1 of Monodelphis domestica. Taxonomy (NCBI): domain Eukaryota; kingdom Metazoa; phylum Chordata; class Mammalia; order Didelphimorphia; family Didelphidae; genus Monodelphis; species Monodelphis domestica. The sequence continues at coordinate 323,792,630 of NC_077227.1, read as the reverse complement.
TTTTTAATAATAGACCTGTTATCCTTTTGCTCATTTGAAAAAATTGGTTTGGTTATAAAATACATTTTATTCATGGTTTAGAACTCCCCCTAATGTAGCCAGGTAGCAGTGGATAGAATATTAGGCCTGGGGTCAGGAAGACTCATCTTCCTGAGTTCAAATCTGACCTCAAACACTTTCTAGTTATAGAACCCTGGGCAAGTCACTTGATCTTGTTTGTCTCATTTTTATCATCTGTAAAATGAACTAAAGAAGAAAATGCAATACCACTCCAGTACCTCTGCCAAGAAAAGCCTAAATAGGGCTCATGAGGTGTAGAGCATGATTAAAACAACTGAACAATGATAGCAAGAATTTCTTCTTATTCTCCCCTACCTCTTATAAACTGTTTTAATGGAAGGCACAATCCCTATTACTCCTAGACTTCAGGAACTCTCCTTTCATTTCTGTGACAACCCCTTATACTTTTTTAATGGTTGACTATTGCTAATAAATTATTTTGCTGTCAACTGTAATCAAAAGTGAAACAGTTAATAAAAGCATGGTAATTATCATAATGAATTAGGGTAGCATGAAGGATAGAGACAACCTTTGGAACCAGAAAGAACTGGGTTCAAGTCACTTCTGACACATATATGTAACCTTGAGAAAGTCACTCATTTCCTTAGAGCTCTCTAGGCAGCTCTCTGATTTGAAAAGAAGTTGCTGAGCTAAGTTGGATAGGAGTTTACTCATCCAGGGAGTTTGCTATACCAATGAAGCCATATGTCCAGTCTCTATCCCTAATTATCATGGGATCATACATTTAAGGGGGCGTTAGGAAGCACCATAGTGCATAGAGCACTAGAAGACTCATCTTCCTGAGTTCAAATCTGACCTCAGACACTTACCAACTATGAGAGCCTGGGCAAGTCACTTAACCCTGTTTGCCTCAGTCTCCTCATCTATAAAATGAGATGGAGAAGGAAATGACAAACCACTCCAGTATCTTTGCCAAGAAAACCCCAAATGTAGTCATGAAGAGGACATGACTGAAATGATTGAACAACAACACACATGTTGAAAGGGACCTCCAAGATAATCTAGACCAAACTCCTCATTTTACAAAATGAAAAAAATGAAGGCCAAGAAAGCTTGTTGACTTGTCCAAGGGAAAACAGGTAGTCAAGTAGGCAAAGCTGGGATTTCAAACAAATACTCTAACTACAAATCTAGTGTTCTTTCCTCTCTAGCTCACAGCTTCTAAGGAAATGTATTAGCAGCAGGGACTCCCCAGTGTCTATGATCCCAGCAAATCACCTCATCTCCTCCAAAGTCCCTAGGGCTTGGATTCTGAGCTTCTGACATCTTCCTTACTAACTTGGTGTTTCTCTCTGGAAAGTGGAAATTAGACAGCCCATGCCCCATCTGTAACTTGTCAGTAGCTAAACAGAATGGAAAGAAGAGGAATTTCTCGGCCACTAATTCTACCTTCTAGACAAGCTGACAGCTGTTGCTTGGAGTGCAATGAGTTTGGCTCAGGACCCAGGCAATCCATGGAACTCATAGGTTAGTTATCTTTTAAAGGATTCCAGGTGGAAATCTCATAAATTTATCTTGTTATGGACAATGAAAGTCCTCCAACCCTTACTCCTGTTTTCATAATACTGTTGGCTTGTAGAAGAATAATAGAAGGACCCTTAGTGTCATAGATCTTGGGCTGCTGGAGAATGACCAGTAAGTTATTTGTCATTTATCTTCTCTTCTATTTCTAGCTCACTGTCTGAATTTCTTTACCATTATACTGTTTGACTCTACTTCCACTCTAGCTACATGGTCCCCTGGGAACCATTCTATCTTGATGCAGATTCAATAAAGGCCTTTTCTGGAATTGCCATGTCACAAGAATGACCTGTCACATTCTCACTATTTCTAGTCCATTTTCTACACTGTACACCTTCATATGGGCTTCCAAGTCCCTTTCTGAGTATTCCTCTTTCCTCCTCCCATTTCTATCATCTCTCCTTTATGCTTTCTCTTCCTCTATTAGATGTTAGAATATGTTTATTGATTGTAGAGACATCTTGTGTTCTCCTTTTTATATTCTCAGCATTTAATATATAGTACCTGACATATAGTAAACACAATGCAATACATTTTTATTCTCTCTCTTTCTCTCTCTCTCTCTCTCTCTCTCTCTCTCTCTCTCTCTCTCTCTCTCTCTCTCTCTCTCTCTCTCTCTCTCTCTCTCTCTTCTCTCTCTCTCTTTTTCCACTACATCCAACTATTCATCCATCTACCTATCTTAGCTACCCATCTATACATCTATCTCATCTCCCCCTATACTTTCTCTGCTATTAAATTTAACCTCATCACTAGGTACTGTAACATTACTGGTGCCCATATGTTAATACTGGCAATAAGAATTCATATTATGGATTGCATTATCAATAGCTATGCTTCGGTAAAACAATATTCTCCTTTTCTGTCAGTTCTCTCTTTCTCTCTTGACATTGCACTTATGTGGTATGAATATTCCAGGAACAAAAGGAACAAATATTGTAATAACAGAGTACTGGATGAGGAGAGACTGGGTCATATGCCATAAAAGGATTAATGAAAAATAACTGGAATTAATCAGTCTAGAGAAGGTAATGATCTTCAAGATTTCAAAGGGTTTCTAAGCAAAAGAGCTTAATTTATATTGCTTGTTCAAAATAGCAGCACTAGAAACTAATTCTAGATTCAGAGAAGTAAATTTCAACTCAAAGTTTCCTAACAATTAGAGTTGTTTAAGTGTAGAAAGACTACCAAAGGAAGTAATGAGTCCCCTCCTCCACTAAGTTCTTTAAGCAAAGTCTGGAATATCACTTCTTCATTTGTCATGAATAATTTCCTCCACTTAGAGAAATTTGCCTCTTAGAAGGCAAATTCCTTGAGTGCAAGAATTGTTGCTTTTTTTTATCTTTGTATTATTCACTCCTAGAATTCTTTTTCACAAAAGATTTCACAAAAAAAAAATGTGAAAATTTGTGAGGTGAAATAAGTGAATTGCCTGATTAGATATTTGAGTAAAGGCTTCTTTCAGGTGTGTTCACCTTCTGAGGTTTGGGATTTTGTCATTTTACTGTACAGTTGGCTTGACTTTTCAATTTAACTTAATTCAACAAGCAAGGTTCAGTGCTGGGGTGTTAGGTATCCATAGAGCAAAGTGACAACAAACAAACAACCCCCACCCCCATTATTAATGGAATCTAATATGGATAGAGTGCTAGACTTGAAGTTGACTCTGGAGAAGTCATTTAACTTCTCCCTGGCTCAGTTTCCTCCTTTGGAAAATGGAGATATTGATGCAATCATTGCAATAGGATTGCTATGAGGATCAAGTGAAAAAAAGTCATATGTAAGACACTTTACAAAACTTTATAAAATCTAAATTTACTTATTTGTTTGTTACATTAAAATACTCAGGTAATGCCCTCCCTTTCACCCCTCCCTCCATGAAAGAAGACATTATTTAACAAAAATAAAAAAATATATAAAATTATGTGTTGTTTGTTTCTATTTATCAGTTCTTTGGAGGTAGATATACATGTCATTCTTCAAACAATATTTCTGTTGTATGTAATATTCTCTTGGTCCTGCTCATTTAATTCTTCATAATTTCATGTAGATCTTTCCATGTTTTTTTTAAAACTAACTTTCCTTATTTCTTATGGTGTAATAGTATTCCTTCATAATCATATGGGTACTTTACAAAACGTTAAGTATGAACTACTGTTTTTGTTACAGAGGAGACAGTATGGTAAAATAGAGAGAGAGGAAAAAAAAAACAAAGTCAAAAGTCCTAAATTTGATCTCACTTATTGTCTTAACGAGCTTAAGCAAGTTCCTTCTCTTTCCTGTGGCTCAATATCTTTATCTGTGAAATGAGGTGCTTAAACTGATTCTTTCCAGCTTTGACATTCTATGAGGCTATAAAACTGAGACAAGTGGTCTAGGAAAAATGCTAGGAGAAATTTGAGAGGAGTGTGATCACTTTAACTTGTTGAGATTCCAGAACGCTTCAGGGAGGCAATGGAATCTGAACAAAATCTTAAATGATCAGAAGAATTTTACCAGTTTAAAATGAGAAGATAAAGGGATAGTCCATTCTAGCCATCATCAAAGATCCTCCAGAACATGGAAAATCAGATCATTGATGGAGTGTCATCTGGTTTATCAGAAATGTAGGCTGTGTGAGATGAAGCTAGGAAGGTAGATTGGAACCAGATTGAAAAATTTCTGCTCCCCCCTCTCCCCCCCCAGATTGTCTGGCTCTGACCTACTCAGAAGAACTGAGATTCCAAGGGCAGCCCCAGGGAAGCCGGCCACCAACTGTTGTGAAACCTCCAGCCACTTTGCAAAGTCTTATCTCTATTTGTAACAGACGACAATGAGCAGCTTTCATGTCAGCTGGAGCATTGCAAAAATAAATGCGCTGCTCCACATGCCAGGGCTGGATATTTGGTACCAAGCAAGTTTGTTTTCTTAGACATTTTATCGAAAACCTCCTCCTGTGGAGTGGAGGAATGTATTCCTGGGAGCCAGCTTTGACTCTGCCATGAAAGCTTTTGAGTTATTGAGACTTGGGGCTGACCAGGGAAGGAAATTACATAAAAGAATTTCTAATTATATGAAATATCAAATCAAACAAGGTTATTGGGAGAAAGGGGGAGATACCTAGGGTAAAAATGCCAAAGCTCTTCAATTTATCTTTCAAAAAAGAAAAGTAAAATGGAATTTTAAAAAGTATTAATATCTGCATTTGTTAGAAGTAATATGAACTCAGAGACAGTATGGTGCTGCAGAGAGAGCTGACCTTGAAGTTAGGAAGATCTGGGTTCAAGTTCTACCATAACACCATGACACTAGACAAGCCACTTAACCTCTCTGTGTCTTAGGAAACTCTAAGAAGATAAATTAGGCAGCAGGAACAGATCTGCATTGCTAAGAGGCAGTTTCCTTACTGGAAGCTTTCTAAATGAAGGAAATAACAATCCTATCTGATCCAAAAATCACTAAGTAATGAATGGTAGAAAAAACCCAAACCCTTTGAAAGGTCTATTATCATTAGGCAAGGATACAAAAAGTTTGGGTTCTTTTCCAGCTCTGTCATAAATTTGCTATGTGAATTTGAGCACTTATTATTTCTTTTCTCTCACCTCTGGGTCATCATTCATTAAATGAAAGTGTAAGACAGAGTAGGGGTTCTCCTTTGCTGGTGTGGTAGGGACTAAGGGACTATTTCTCTGAATAATGTTCTTAAATATATTTCTTAGTTCTTAAATCTATCTATCTATCTATCTATCTATCTATCTATCTATCTATCTATCTAAATATATATGTATATATACATATATACAGGACCCATCATAAAGGGAACCCATTATTTTTAAATAGTTATCAAAGATTTTATTTATTTTTATTTATTTATTTTATTTTTTAAAAAACCCTTACCTTCCTTCCGTCTTAGAGTCAATACTGTGTATTGGCTCCAGGGCAGAAGAGTGGTAAGGGCTAGGCAATGGGGGTCAAGTGACTTGCCCAGGGTCACACAGCTAGGAAGTGGCTGAGGCCGGATTTGAACCTAGGACCTCCCGTCTCTAGGCCTGGTTCTCAATCTACTGAGCTACCTAGCTGCCCCCCAAAGATTTTATTTTTTAAAAATTCATGAATCCTAGGTTAAGAACCTGGATTATGAAATCTCAAAGGTTCTCTACAATTTAATTGTGATTCTAAGGCCCTTCACTTCTAACATTCTGTGTTCTAGAATTCTAAGGTCCCTTCAAACTCTAACATTCAATTGCTAGTTAAGGCTCCTATCATTTCCGAATTTCTGAAATCTTTTGATTGCTGGTCTAGCTCCTTTTAGGGGTGGGGTGGGAAGAGAGAAAGAAAAATTATATTACATTTAGGAGTTTCTGAAATATTTTAGAGTTCAATAAGCATAACACAATGTTATCCACAAACACTAGTATCTAGAAGAACTCACCACATAGACGGAACACTTCTTCATTTTGATTCTCTATTAAATATAGAGCCTTCAAGTCATAGAACATTTCCATGTAAAAAAAAAAAGTACCTTACATATATTTTGTAAATATTTTGTTTCCTGGGCATGACATGGTATCATGGAGCCTGCACTGCCCTTTGTTTTCTCTGGGCTGGATCACTCACTCTGAATTACCCTCTCACTGGCAGGAATAGAGGGGTTTTTTTGGTTGTTGTTGTTGTTGTTTACCAGAGTAATGGGAGGCTGGCCATGGCTATGATCATATTACTAAGTGCTTCTCTGACTCACATAATATTAGAATACTATTGGAGAGTTACATAACTACTCCTCAATACTCTGACTCCTAAGTCACAACCAGTATGCTTCTCATTCACCCTCAATTAGCCACATGCCACCATTGATTCTTAATATTGAAATACTCACTGAACAACAAGACAAATGTAAGAAGAAGCACAATACTTATTAGAATGCAAAATCAGGAATAATCATAACATTTACTCAACAGAAGGCAAAATCAGTGATAATTGAAATGTTGTGATCCAGCCCATAAACCTGAGGCACAATATTCTATCAATGCAAAGAGTATTCATAAGGAAGGCAGAAGGAGAGGACATACACAGAAACCTAGCAAGGAGATACATAAATTGGGAAACTCAAGTGTCTAGAACAATTCATGATTCTGAGATAAAGGATTTAATGTTTTTTTTTTTTTTTTAATTTCTTTAGGGAACTGCCTATGCCAAATGTCTGCTGGGCATAGTCACTTCTTTGCTGTCTGCTTCCTTTGTGGCCATTAAACCCCTTAATTGGCAAAGCTGCTTCTTTCCCAATTTGTGTTTTTTTTAAATATGAAGTTCTTTTATCACTTAGCTACCCTTGGCAGGGCACTGAGGGAGTATTAAGCTTTTTCAGTGATGAACAAGACTCATAAGCAAGAGAACAATAAAACTCCAGCTCTTCACGTCTAATGTGAAACATTTTCTTTTTCTTAAGCTGGAGAAAGAAATAGTGCTTTGCAGTTTTCTTCAGCTAGATCTTTAAATATTGGGGAATTTGTTTTTCTCCAGTCAGCTCCCATCACAGTAACAACTTTTCTCCAAATGGCAGATTTTGCAGTAAAACAGACCTGAAGCTTGCCTTTCTGTTTCCCTGCTTCACTCTCTTACAACATAGAAGGCAGTAAAGGGAAACACAGTTAAGATTATTAGAGATTTACCTTCTCTTGGGCCACAGACACAAGCAAAAGAAAAAAAATCCAATAATTTCTTCCTCCAAAAAGAGGATTTTTGCTTTCTTCTAAACAATGTATAGTAGTACCATCCTTGATATTCCAAACTTCATCATCTGTGAGAGTACCTTCCCCTTGCCCAGTCGAAAATGAGCTCTGTGAGGGTAGAGATTATTTTTCTTTTCCATTGCTTAACCCAATGCCTAGCACATGGTCAGTATTGAACAGAAAATATATTTCCATTATCATCATTTATCCATTCTTTCAATAGATATTTAATGAACTTTTCTGTGTAGAATGGTGCTTCTTGGTGGAGGCTTAAAAGTAGGAAAAAGTCATGGCCTTGGTCCTACCTTACATTACAATAGGAATAAGACAAGTATTTGAATAATAATTATAACATGATTAGCACACAAAGAACTATAATAAAATATCATAGATAGATGTCCACTAATGGAAGGTGTTATTTCTGATGTAGAGTTAAGAGAGGACTTCATGGAGAAGGAAGAGGTAATATTTCTATAAGGCTTAAAGGTTAGCTAAAATCCAATTATATAGAGATGATCAGAGGTTGAATTTCAGAAATGGAAGGTGTGAAACTATAATAGAAGGCAGGTGTAGGACAGGCAACAGTGTACTCATGAGGAAATAAGTGGTTTGTTTGGTTGATAGTAAGAGTGTTCAAAGGGAATGCCAGCATAAAAGGAAGTTTGGAGTCATGTGTTATAAGTTCTTGAATGCTCAGCTATAATATTTGGACTTTATCCTAAATAATAGTGGTATACAAATATTTTAATTGTGTTTTTCTAGCAGTAAAAATAATTTGAGTAAATTAATTATAAGGGTGGGATAATTGAATAAAACAACAAAACAATTATGTCATTCTACTGCATTTAGAGTAAAGGACAAGATGCTATGATACATTAATAAGGTGATGACAAATTCTAATCAATCAAGCTCAACAATAGACTTTCAACTGATCATGAAAAGTTCTTGGAATTGGGGTGATCCTGTGAAAGAATCATGTTGGGAAAACTGTGAATTTTAAAATCTCCATCTTGCTTGGTCTAGCACCAAAAAAATGTGCACACCCACACTACACGGCCATGTGCTAGTCAATGACAAATCAGAAATAGCTAACTGCGCACCTGGGCTGTCCTAAGCCAAGCTTGAGTCACCATTGGCACTTGTGAGGCACGGGAAGTGAGGTAGGGAACAGCCTCTGGAATTCGCTCACTTCCTGTGGACAGGGCTAGGCGGCAGTTTGAGCTAGGAGCTTGAGCAGGGAGGAGACCAGCAGACAGCTTTCCTTCAGATCAGTCATGTTAGTCAAGGACTGATTCTCTTCTCTACCTTGGCCTTTGGGCCTAAACTCCCTCTGGCTCTGCGAGAATATTAGTTAACCTTTTTCCCTTTTCTCCTCTCTCCTTCTCCCCCTCTCCTTTTTCTTACTCCCATTGTGATTAAACCACCATATACTCCATTCTGACTTGAGTGTTTCATTTTAGGAATTTCTTAGGTAAATTCCTTGGCGACCATAAATTAATATTATAACAATCATTATGGTTAATTTCCACTATAACAACTGCATGGAGTTTGGTCATGCTTGAGAATTTGGCTATATAAAATATGAAAAATTCAGAACTAGAGTTATTATAGAGACTAGGGCATCATAATCAGTAGCATCAGTATCATTCCAATAAAATCTAGGAGAAAGAGATGTTTTGGGAAGAGGAGGAAAAAGTTTGGGATTGGTTTTGGTCTACGGTTCCTCCCCCAACCTCTTTGGGCCAGATGACTTGGGATTTTTCAATCCCTATTAGTGTCCTAACAATATCCCTGGATCAGTTAATAGGAGTGTCTGCATTGAGACCTAAGGACAGGTTGGATATATAAATTCATGGCTTCACATGGAAACCAGAAAAGAAGCTATACTATGCCAAAGGGAGATCATTTGAGGACCAAATGATGGAAAGAACAGAAATTCCAGCAGCTAGTATAAAATAGAATTCTTTACTCTATTGTCTATCTTGAGTTAACACTAAATTCAGTACTCCTACTTAGTACCCCACTAAACTGAAGACAGGATTAACTCCCCCTTGTCTATTTTTTAATTGAATCAACAAAAGGTTAAATGCCCTAATTAGTACTAAATGAAAAGTTAGAAAGGTACTAAAAGAATTTACACCCTTGAAAATTCAATCAGCTGGGAACTTTGAATATTTTTAATGAGAATTTAGGCTTCAGAAGGTGAGAAGTCAATCATACAGACACTGCTCCTTGGGAAGTGCTAGACAATTTGGAAACTGTGATTGGCCCCTGTGAAGAGGGGAAGGGACAAGAAGTCACCATAAAAAGCAAGGCCCAAAATCCTTCAGGGCAGATTGTCTGTGAGAAGATAGTCTGAAGACATCCTTTTCTAGATGATAGTCTTAGATAGTCTTTGAGGGAGCTTCTCTGGAGATTATAGCTTGGATTGTGGGCACAGAGCTCAGCTTCTACTTGGACTCTGACCCTTGGATTATTTCTTTGGGTGAATAAAAGGCTGACCCCTTTCCTAGCTTCTGGAGAGACTAACTTCCATCTTGAAGGAGGCCATGTGGTTACTCATTACCAGCCTTCCTGGTTGAGAGCTAATTAATCTCTATCTGAATTAAGCAGATCCAGAGCAAAACATTTAGGTTGAGAGGATAAGTAGCTTCTCTATCCCCTCACATTTCTTTATTTTTTCCTCTCTATTTGTAAACATTTACAAATAAATTTCTGAATCAAGATATAATAAATACTGCCAACCACATAATTTCATATAATCATTGTTCAACCATTAATTTTAACCTTTACACTAGGAATTGTGAGTTGTCCCTTTGTTACAAATGTTCTCTAAGTTTGAACATATATTCCTCCAATCTGCTTGTACTAGTGAGAGAGTATGTCACTGACTTTAGGAAAGAAATATTTTAAGTCACCTATTTTTATTATACCACTCTAGTAAATATTCCTTTCTATAAAGGTGCTTAAATTTTATTCTCAAGATCAGATTCTTGAGTGTAAATCTTGGGGAAAAATACATTTTTGGGACTAATGAGCTAGAAAGACAGCCTGAATACTCAAGAGTATTCCTAGGGGTTTAAGATGAAATAGTAACTGAGCTATTGAGACCTGACTTATCAGTTTGAGTCAAAGATTAAATAAGTGACTGAGATAATTCATTATATTTATGCTACATATAAGCATGGCTATACATTATATACATTAAAAACTATTCAAGGAAGGTGGAGTCAAGATGGTAGCATAGAGGCAGCGAAAGTTTAGACCTCTGAAAACCCTTCCTCACTGATTATAAACCAAATGCTCCTAGGGGACTAAAAACCAAACCTAACAACAGGAAAGAGCAAAGGAACCCTCCTGCTGGACTCGACTTAAAAGGTGCGTGCCCCAAAAGCTTGAATTTGAGAATACTCCAGTTTAAGCACTGAGCCTTCAGCAGTAGCTAGAATCTCTGGGCAGGCAAGGGCACTAGTCTAGAGGGAGTACCTTGCAGGCAAAACTGTGCCAGGCTCAGGGCTCTGAACACAGGTGGTGGGGAAGCAGTTGGAGAAGAAGTGCAAAGCATGCAGCCTAGTCGCAACCTAGACACTCCATATTGCCACCTCCCTTCCAGAGGTTTTGGCCTCATGGCACATCCAGCCCTGCAAGTTCAACTCTGCTGGGTTTAATCTTATCAAGACTTCAGAGGGCAGGGAAGCTCAAGCTCCAACACCCCTTCCCCATAGACTGCTCTGGGAGCCTTGCTAAGCTCCAAGGGTGAGGTTGACAGAAAAGCCCAAACCTACAGATCCAAACCCTACCACATGCTGTCTACAAGAAACACACATGAGGAAGGTAGACACATATAGGGTAAAAGGAAGAGGATAGAGCCAAATCTATTGGGCATCAACTAATAAAAAGGAGTCACAATCATGATATCTGACAAAGCCAAAGTAAAAAATAGATCTAGTCAAAAGAGATAGGGAAGGTAATTACTTCCTGATAAAAGACAGTATAGAAGATGAGTAAATATCAGTACTCACCATGTATGCACGAAATAGCATACATAGCATCCAAATTTTTAAAGGAGAAACTAGTGGAGTTCAAGGATGAAATAGATAGAAAAACTATACTAATGGGAGACCTAAACCTTCCCCTATCAGAACTAGATAAATCAAACCAAAAGATAAATAAGAAAGAGGTAGAGAAATGAATGAAATCTTAGAAAAATGAGTTAGTAGATATGTAAAGAAAAATAAAGAGACAAAAAGGAATACACCTTCTTTTCAGCAGCACATGGTACATTCACAAAGATTGATCATGTACTAGGACATAAAAACATTGCAAACAAATGCAAAAGAGCAGAAATAATAAATGCAACCTTCTCAGACCACAATGCAACCATCAGCAAACATCATCTTCAATGGGGATAAACTAGAAGCCTTCCCAATAAGATCAGGAGTGAAACAAGGATGCCCATTATCACCGCTATTATTTAACATTGTACTAGATACACTAGCAGTAGCAATTAGAAAAGGAAAAGAAATTGAAGGTATTAAAATTGGCAATGAGGAGACCAAGCTACCACTCTTTGCAGATGATATGATGGTCTATTTAAAGAATCCTAGAGAATCAACCAAAAAGCTAGTGGAAATAATCAACAACTTTAGCAAAGTTGCAGGATTCAAAATAAACCCACATAAGTCATCAGCATTTCTATATATCTCCAACACATCTCAGCAGCAAGAATTAGAAAGAGAAATTCCATTTAAGATCACCCTAGACAATATAAAATACTTAGAAATCTATCTGCCGAGACAAACACGGGAACTATATGAACACAGCTACAAAATACTCTCCACACAATTAAAACTAGATCTAAGCAATCAGAGAAACATTGATTGTTCATAGGTAGGATGAGCTAACATGATAAAACTGCTCATGGGTAGGATGAGTTAACATAATAAAAATGACAATCCTACCCAAATTAATTTACTTATTTAGTGCCATACCCATTGAACTACCAAAAAACTTTTTTTACTGAATTAGGAAAAAAAAAACATAACAAAGTTCATTTGGAAGAACAAAAGGTCAAGGATATTCAGGGAAACAATGAAAAAAATGTGAAGGAAGATGGCCTTGCAGTCCCAGATTTCAAACTATACTATAAAGGTCATCAAAACAATTTGGTACTGGCTAAGAGACAGAAAGGATCAGTGGAATAGACTTGGGGTAAGTGACCTCAGCAAGACAGTCTATGATAAACCCAAAGAGCCCAGCTTCTGGGACCAAAATCCACTATTTCATAAAAACTGCTGGGAAAATTGGAGGACAGTATGGGAGATATTAGGTTTGGATCAACATCTCAAACCCTACACTAAGATACACTCAAAATGGGTGAATGACTTGAATATAGAGAAGGAAACTGTAAGTAAATTAGGTGAACAAAGAATAGTATACATGCCAGATCTTTGGGAAAGGAACAATTTTAAAACCAAGCAAAAGCTAGAAAAAAATCACAAAATGTAAAGTAAATAATTTTGATTATATTAAATTAAAAAGTTTTTTTTACAAACAAAATCAATGCAACCAAAATTGGAAGGGAAGTAACAAATTGAGAAACAATCTTCATAAAAAAACTTCTGACAAAGGTCTAATTACTCAAATTTATAAAGAGCTAAATAAATTGTACAAAAAAATCAAGCCATTTTCCAATTGATAAATGAGCAATTTTCAGATAAAGAAATCAAAACTATTAATAAGCACATGAAAAAGTGTTCTAAATCTCTTATGTAGCATACCAGGCATCTTAGAATCTTGGAAGCATGATTGATGTATTGATATTGTATCCTGTATATTCATTTACCAGACACATGGTCAGATCACTTAATTTTCATTGTATGGAAAGGGACAGTCCAAAGGACTAGCAAAGGACTAGCAAATTCCTGGGCTGGGTGTTGACAGCCATAGTGTCCTGGCTCAGACTACATTCATTTACAAAGAGCCGGTTGGATTAATCTCCTCCTCATGGATTCCATAATTGTCAATGCTACCAATGTAAAAACCTATATCATGTCACATATTCATTAATCACCTCCCATTTGACATTCCTAAGATCCCCAATAAAGGCTGGGGAACATGTGCGAGCCCCTCTCTTCTTCTTTTCTCTTACACCTCTTACTCTCTCAGTGTTTGCTCTCCCTCTTGCCTCTTACAATCTTGATCTAGCTGTGGCCTATTTTGTTCTTCATGTCTGACTGATTTACACAGCGCAGCTGCCCGCACGTCTCCCATTAATCTCTTGACCACCTGGTCCATGGGGGATGTCCCGGAGCCCTGTGCTCCATGCAGGATCTCTTGGTCCTCATACTTATAATTTCTCTACTCTGTTATCTTTCACTAGAGAGGTATCTATGGAAGAGCTCACAACTCCCCAAATGTTTTAACTTATGGTCTCTGAGTCTTTATTCCTGCATCTCTTCCTCTGACTGCCTTATCTATCTCACATCCATATTCCTCTAGCCTCCATTCTCCTTCTCAGGTCACCACCCACAGATAAACTATATAGGAATTGCAGGTCAGTCCTTATATCTTATAATCAGAGAGATGCAGATTAAAATAACTCTGAGATGTCTTTTCACACCTAGCAGATTGACTAACATGACAGCAACTGTGAAGATTGGATTTAGCTGTCTCCTCATTATAGCAATGAAAATACTTAGCTTTTTCTTTGTTGTGAAGATAAAATTGTAATCTCCTGATTGTAACAATGAAGATACTTAGCTCTTCCTTTATAGTGAAGCTAGAATTGTTCGCTACAATCTATTTTTAGCTTTTAAAGCTTTTAGATTTTAACAAAAAGGTCTTAAGTAACTAGAAAAGGTGAATTAACCACAAAAAGGTGTTAAGTAACTACAAAAGGTGAACTTACCAAAAGAGGTGTTAAGTAACCCAAAAAGATAAACATCTAACCAAAGAAGTTGAGAACTAAAGAATTGGCAGTCCTGGAGAAAAGAATCTGTTGTTATTGATAGAAGTGAAAATTTAGTGGAGGTGACACAAGAGAAAAACATCTTTAAATAGAGGGGGAAAAAGACTGAAGGGACAGTCAGCCACCCGGGCTTGGAGTGAAGGATGGAGGAGTGACTGTAAGACAATCACCCAGACTTCTTTTAGACTGTCACTGTTAGTGAGTGAAAAGCTGACTTAGTGACCTCACCTTTCTGGAGGTGTTAAGCCTCCAGATAAGGCCCATCTTCTTGATTCTCTCTTCCCCTGCATGTGGCTTAGAAATTCTAATTGATATCAGAAGAAGCCAGAGTTTTCTCTCCCTCTCTCTCATTCCTTAATATCTTCCTTCTATTGGAAATATTATAAATAAACTATCATAAATTTCCATTTACTTTAGTAATTCATTTTGGGATTTAAAAATTAAATCCCTGGCAACCACCTAATTAATATATTTAAAGTCCAACCACAATTAAATTTTAACACAATGGAAAGTAATGATTGCTTGAGGGGATGTGGCAAATTTGAGACATTAATGCACTGCTGGTGGAGTTGTGAATTGATCCAACCATTCTGGAGGGCAATTTGGAACTATATCCAAAGGGTGCTAAAAGACTGTCTGCCCTTTGATCCAGCCATAGCACTGCTGGGTTTGTACCCCAAAGAGATAATAAGGAAAAAGACATGTACAAGAATATCATAGCTGTGCTCTTTGTGGTGGCAAAAAAAAATGGAAAATGAGGGAATGCCCTTCAATTGGGGAAGGGCTGAACAAATTGTGGTATATATTGGTGATGGTATACTATTGTGCTCAAAGGAATAATAAAGTGGAGGAATTCCATGGGAACTGGAATGACTGCCAGGAATTGATGCAGAGTGAAAGGAGCAGAACCAAGAGAACATTGTACACAGAGACTGATACACTGTGGTACAATCAAATGTAATGGACTTCTCCATTAGTGGCATTGCAGGGATCCTGAACAACCTAGAGGGATCTACACGAAAGAACACTATCCACATTCAGAGGAAAAACTGTGGGAGTAGAAACACAGAAAGAAAACAACTGCTTGATTACATGGGTCAAGGGAGATATGATTGGGAATATAGACTCTAAATGAACATCCTAGTTCAAACATCAACAACATGGAAATAGTTTCTAATTAAGGACACATGTAATATTCAATGAAATTGCATGTCGGCTATAGGAAGGGTGGGCGTAGGGAGGGAGGGAAAGAATATGATTCTTGTAACCAAGAAATAATGTTCTAAATTGACTAAATAAAATTTAAAAATATAAAATTCAGCTTATATGCCAAAATAAAACCCTATTCAAAAGAGCAATTTAACAGAATGAGATGGGGGGTAGCTGGGTAACTCAGTGAATTGAGAGCCAGGCCTAGAGATGAGAGGTCCGGTGTTCAAATCTGGTCTCAGACACTTCCTAGCTGTGTGACCCTGGGCAAGTCACTTAACCCCCATTGCTTAGCCCTTACAACTCTTCTGCCTTGGAAACAATATACAGTATTGATTCCAAGAGGGAAGGTAAGGGTTTTTTATAAATAAATAAATAAAAGGATGAGATGAAGATGAAATAAATAAGATTTCAAAAATATTTTCTTTATGTTAATAGTATGGGAAAGTTGTTGTTCTCCTTAAAAACATTAATGGAGGTAGCTAGATGGCTCAGTGGATTGAGAGCCAGACCTAGAGATGGTTGATCCTGGGTTCAAATATGGCTACAGACACTTCCTAGCCTAATCCCCATTGCCTAGCCCTTACTGCTCTTCTGCCTTAGAACCAATACACAATATGGTTTCTAAGACAGAAGGTAAGGTAAGGTTTTTAAAAACCCAACACATTAACAATTATATTTTAGTGACAGCAATATGACTGAATATGCTTAATCAGATTTTTAAAAATGTCCTAGTTCTATGTGCATTTTATTTTGATGCTTGCTTTTAATGTCTGTTATAATTGAAAGAAATTCTTCTCAAAGATAAATAAATCCAAATGTATGCAGCATACTATTGACTGTGCTTATTAAATAAACCATGATACTCATTCTTCAATCCAATATACTAATTATGAAAAAAATATTTTATTGAAATCATGCTAGTAAATTTCCATCTTCCTAGTTGTCAATTAGTGGCTCTTGTAAACTAATCAGGAAGTATTGTCTTTTTAATGTTTTTAATACATGCACTCAAAGCCTGCTTAAATACTTCATTTAGAAGATGTTTAAACAAGCTAGAATAATGTTTTCAAGATCTTAGAGTGCACACATGAGAGTTTTTATCGTGGACACACATTGTTTTCAGTAACAAAAACTTACATTTTTAAAATGTCTTGCTTTGAAGCAATGGCTTTATATTTTCTCTAACTTATATTTCAAGGCACAATATGCACTTTCAGAAAAGTTAATGATAGTAAATATACATTTTGTTTAATTATATTCAGTCATATCCTGATTCTTTGTGTTCCCATTTGGGATCTTCTTGGAAAAGATACAGTTTGCCATTTCCTTTTCTGATTCATTTTACAGATGAGGAAACTGAGATGAACAGAGTTAAGTGACTTGCCCAGAGCCTCATAGCTAGTAAGTGTCTGAGGTCAGATTTGTATTCAAATCTTCATTTCTCTAGTTCTAGTACTCCACTACTGCCCTCCCTTACCTATCCCAAATACAAATATGTATTTCAAATAACCTTGTCATATTTCATTGGATTGTCAGTGTTTGTAATCTTGTAATGTGACTGATGAAGAGGCCGTTGTTGAAGCAGAAACATCTTCTCTGCCATTTTCTTTTTCACTACATTATTAGTATCATTTTCAATCTGTGATTCTTATAAGAATATTTTAAGCCACTTGGCCATTGTATGAGGGATAGTTTAGTTTGAACTAGAAAATATAATTTATAAATCCACTTAATTGGGCACATGTAAGTGGCAATGTGTAGAAACAAGCTGAAAGCAAATGAAAAGAATGAGGGTGACACTGTCAACCTCTAAGTGTTATTGAACTCCCACTCTTTCCTCAAGATTCCTCACATACCATATGGCATGTAACCATCTGACATATGCAAACAGTGAAGGGGTCAATGACAATCCCTATATTAGATATTTGCAATGCTTAATTTGCCTCTTATTTATCACATTAAAACACAAACATTTGTTCTCATGTTTTCTTTCCTCACTTTGTAGGATTATTTTGTTCATGCAATCCATCATGCTCCCCTTCTCCATATTTGTAGACCACTGTTCTAGAGAATGGGAAGTCATTGAAGATACTTAAGAAGGGGAGGAATACTATCAGATTTACACTTCAAATACTGAAGCAAAAAGATCAATTTGGAACTTCAAGTATTGTGGATTGAGGGTGTAGTAATGGAATTATGGGCAGGGAGTTCATTGGGATCTTGACATAGTCAAATGTTGGAAGACAACTTTTCTATGGAAAAACTAATGTTGAACTTTTCAAATCCACATTGTCCATTCGTATGGGAGATGTAAAAGAAAATCAGATGTCCGCCAAGGTTTGTATTTCATGGTCTTTAGAATTATAGGAATTTGTTACTCTGTATTTTAGAATACAACTCTTGGCCTATTCTGGCACATTCTTGTATAGCAGTATATTACACTGAAATTAAGTTAATATTAGGGTCAGTATTGGGACAGAGGAATTCTTAAGGACCAAATTCTAATGAGACATCCAGTGATGAAATAACCACTTCTATTTTTAAGAATATCTTTTTATTGTTGTTCAAAGTCAAAATCTCAATAAAAGTAATTAGTCTCCTTTGCCCATGAGTTTTTGATAGTAAAATTCTCTCAAAAGATAATGAAGCTAGGTGGCTCAGAGGATAGAAAACCAGACCTGGAGACAGGAAGTCCTCAGTTCAGATTTGGCCTTACACACTTCCTAACTGTGTTATCATGAGCAAATCATTTAACCTCCATTGTTTAGCCCTTACTGCTCCCCTGCCTTAGAACTAATACATGCCATTGATTCTAAAATATATAAAAAGGAATTCTTTAATTTAACAGGGGATCTGGAGGTCCTCTTACCATAGAATTGTGTAGGGATTAACCAGCCCACACTGACAGAAAGTAGGAACCAGGGAGCCCCCAGCTGAGGCAGCCTCAGTTGCAGGCTGTCAGTTGCTGACAGTTAGAGCAGACAGTTGTTGGTTGCTGGGCATGAACTGGTCAATGGGGGTTGGTTGCTGGTAGTGTGGCTTGGTGTTTAGTTGCTGGAATATAAAGGCAGGCCTGAGCTAACTGAGAGGGCTTTTGGCTTTAGCCTTTAAAGGATTTTTTGCCTCTGGGATCTCTAGAGAGCAGGATGTTTGTCTCATAGGTAAGGATCTGCTGTCAGTCGGCTACTGACAGTTTGCTGCTCTATAAAACTAATTGAAGGAGTGAACGAATAGTAGCTGTCTATTATGTTAAGGAGTTAGGTAGTTACTGAATCATTTATAGATAATGTAGGTTAGATAGAGCTGGTGTTTGCCAGGCAAGAAGAAGCTGTCCCTAGAAGACAGTTAGAGGTAGTTATTAGGAATTTTAGGTACCATTAGAAATTTTAGGTATATTTATATGGTATAAGATTAGTAATCTCTCTTTCCTCTTTTCTATCTTTCCATCCTTTACTATATTTTTTACTCTCTCTATTTTAATTAAACTAAATTGTTAATTGTAAAAGTTGCTAGAAGTTTTCCTTATCTGGCTTAAAGGGACAATATTAATTTACAACTCTACTATATTCTCATTAAAACTTAAATTATTAAAAGCTGCTCTCTTATTTTGTCAAAACCCCTTTTTTAAACCTTATAGATGGAGGATAAGGGTTAAAAAAAGATTATTAAGAATTACTGGTTCTATGCTCTTTCCTTTTTTACAACATGCAAAAACAACAAATTTCATAAGGTAAGGAATTGAATTTAATAATATGTCAATTTTTTTGTATTCCTTTAAGGTTTGCAAAAGCAAAATTTTCTACTGAGAAAAAGAGCAAAGAATAGAAACCAACAGGAAATAAAGAAATCCAAATATCCACATGCAAGATATAAACAAACAAACAAACTAGGATTTGATTACAAGCTCTGGAAGAAATAAAAAAGGAATTCATAAATCAAATAGGACAGGTTGAAGAAAAATGGGAAAAAAACTGAAAGTAATGCAAAAAGAAAATAACAGCTTAAAAAGCAAAATTGGTGAACTGGAAAAAGAAGCACAAAAATCCAATGAAGAAAAAACTCTTTTTTAAAAACAGAATTGACTTACTGGAAAGAGGGGAAAAAATTAAATGAAGAAAAGAGTGACATGAGAAGTAGAATAAACCAAATGTAAAAGGAAGATAAAAACTCCATGGAAAAAATTCAGTCTTTAAAAATGGGAAATGAGCAAATAGAAACTAATGATTTTATAAGACATCAAGAAACAATTTAAAAAATCAAAAGAATGAAAAAAATAGGAGAAAATATGAAATAACTCTTTGAAAAAAATCTGACCTGGAAAATAGATTGAGGAGAGATAATTTGACAATTATTGGACTACCTTCAAGTCATGACTAAAGAATAAAAACATAGACATCATATTACAAGAAATTATCGAAAAACTGCCCTGATACTCTTGAACAAGAATGTAAGATAGGCATTGAAAGAATACAAAGATCATCTCCTTCAATAAATTCCCAAATGACATCTCCTAGGAATGTTATAGCAAAGTTCAAGAGCTCTCAGGCCAAGGAAAAAATATACTTCAAGTAGCCAGAAAGAAATGATTCAGATATCATGGAATCCTGGTCAGGATTACACAGGATGTGGCATTTTATACATTGAAATACCACAAGTCTTGGAATATGATATTCTGGAAGGCAAGAGAAGTGGATCTATAACCAAGAATCACCTACACATCAGAACTGACTATATACTTTCAGGGGAAAGTATGGGCATTTAATAAAATAGAAGATTTCCAAGTATTCCTGAAGAAAAGACCAGAATTAAACTATAAATCTGATGTCCAAATACAAAATACAAGAGAACCATAAAAAAAGTTAATAAAATAGAAAAAAAAATAAGGGCTTCAATGAGATCAAATTGTTTATATTCTGATATGGAATGATATCTACAACTCTTAAAAATTGTTATCATTATCATAGTAGTTAGAAGAAGCAAACATAGACAGAGGGTGTGGTATTAAGCTGTTTATGATGATATATTAAAAAATTAGGGGTAAAAAGGAGGATTGTACTAAGAAAAATGGAGGGTAAATAAAATGGGGTACATTATATCACATAAGGAGTTATGTGGAGAGGGAAGGAAAATAATATTATGATGGATGTGAGGATGAGGGTGGTGACGGGTGATGCTTAAATATTATTCTCATTGGAATTGGCTCAGAGAGGGAAGAATAGCCAGATTCATTGGGACAGAGAATCTCATTTTACCCTACATAGAAGTAGAAAGGGAATAAGGAAGGGTGGGTATGGGGGGAGGGGAGTAATGTAAGGGAGGGGAAAGTTCTGGGGTAATTAAAGACCCTGTGGAGAAGAAGGAGGGGAATGGAAAGGGAGGTGGTAAGAAGGGGAATAAAATAAGGGAGGAGGAAGGGGAGGTGTGACTAAAAGCAAAACACAGGTGTGGTGGGGAATAGTGAAAGGAGAAAGGAAAGGATTAGAAGAGGAAATCAAAATGGAGAGGAAGACACAGAAGGTAATCATCTGTGAATGTAAATGGAATGAACTTACCCATAAAATGAAGCAGATAGCAGAGTGAATTAAAAAACAAATTCCTGCCATGTGTTGTTTACAAGAAAGACATTTGAGGTGGGTAGACACACACAGAGTAAAGGTAAGAGACTGGAGCAGAATCTATTGGGCATCAAAAGAGAAAAAAAAAGGCAGGAATAGAAATCATGATCTCAGACAAAGCTAAATTAAAGATAGATTTGATTTAAAGAGATAAGGGAATTACATCTTGATAAAACACAGTATATGATACTCAACATACATGCACCAAATGGTATAAAATCCAGATTTTTAAAGGAAAAACTAAAGGAGCTTGTGAAGATTAAATTTTATTCTCCCCTGATTATAACAATGAAAATACTTACCTCTTCCATGATTGTGAATATTTAAGTTGTAATCCCTGCCTATTTTTAGAACATCCTACTTAAAGTTGAGTATGAAGATTTTCCCATTTTAGATTTAATTACCAAAGCTACAAACACCCAAATCACACTTGAGTCGGGGGAGGTCTGTCAACCACATGTGTGAGAGTGGGTGATGAGTCAGAATTGACTGATTGCCTTCTGTGCAGTCCTAGAGCAGAGCATCAAATGTGATTGGTAGACATAAAATTAGGGGAAGACACAGGAAGTGACACGAAGGAAGCATCTTTAAAAGGAGCTGTTACTTCCTGTGAGAGAAAAATTCTTCATTCTTTTATCTGCTGACTGGCACATGGTGAGAGAAAGGCTGACTCTTAACTGCTGGTTTGTTTCTGAAGAGACTAGCCTCAGGAAAGACTATCCTCTTGAGAGAGGCTCCCTGTATCCCCAGGGCCTCAGCTACAAGGGCCAAGACACCTCCAGCTAAGAACTAATTCTCTCTGACCATGAGCTGGGAGTAAATTACATGGTCTTTAGACAAGATATTTTACCTTATCCTCTCTCTGAATTTTTACTTCACTCTTTCTACATTTTGTAATGAAATTATAAACAAATCTCTTTAGAATTAATTAAATTCCTGGCAACCACTCTTAAATAATCAAGATCTACCTTTAAAAAAAAATAAACCCCTTTCCCTCCTTATAAGCTCAAGGAGGAAACAGATAACAAAATTATACTAGTGGGGGACCTCAATCTTTCCCTATCAGAACTAGATAAACCTAACAAAAAAAAGTAAGAAAGAAGTAAGGAAAGTGAATGAAATTTTAGAAAAGTTAGTTAATAGATGTCTGGAGAAAACTGAATCTGAATAAAAAGAAATATACCTTCTTTTCAGCAGCATATGGTACATATTCAAAGACTGACCATGTACTAGGGCATAAAAACATAGCAAATAAATGCAGAAAAGCAGAAATAACAAATGCAATTTTTCCAGATCATAATAAAATAAAAATTAAAATCAATAGCAGTTCATTGAGAGACATTAAAAATTAATTAGAAACTAAATAATTTAATCCTTTAAGGCTGGTGGGTCAAAGAACAAATCATAGAAATACTCACTAATTTCACTGAAGAGAATAAAAATGGAGAAGAAACATGTCAAAATTTATGAAATAAAGCCAAAGTAGTACTCAGGGGGAAATTTATGTCCCTCAGTGCTTTTAGCAACAAAATAGAGAAAAAGGAGATCAATGGCATTTAAAAAAACAACAAAACAAAACTAGAAAAAGAAGAAATTAAAAATCACCAATAAATTGGAAATCCTAAAAATTAAAGGAGAAATTAATAAAATTGAAAGTAAAAAACTAAGGAAATAATAATAAGACTTAGAGCTGGTTCTATGGGGGGGGAATAAATTAAAAAAGTAAAGTATTGATTAATTTGATTAAAACAAGAAAGAAGAGAATCAAATTACCAGTACCAAAAATGAAAAGGGTGATTTTGCCTCTAATGAAGAGAAAATTAACACAATTATTTGGAGCTATTTTGCCCAATTATATAGTAATAAATCTGCAATCTAGGTGAAATGGATGAATATTTCCAAAAATATAAATTATCTAGATTAACAAAAGAAGATAGAATACTTAAATAATCCCATCTCAGAAAATGAAATTGAATAATCTATCAATGAACTCCCCAGGAAAAAATTCCCAGAACCCACTGAATTCACAAGTGAATTCTGTCAAACATTTAAAGAAGAATTAATTCCAATACTATACCAAGTATTTGACAAAATAAGCAAAGAAGAAGCTTACCAAATTCTTTTTTATGATACAAAAAAATAGTATTGGTACCAAAGCCAAGAAGACCAAAAACAGAAAAAGAAAATTACAGACCATTCTCCTCAATGAACAGAGATGCAAAAATCTTAAATAAAATACTAACAAAGAGACTACAACAACATATCAAGAGGATTATTCACTATGACCTGGTGGTATTTATACTAGTAATGCAAGACTGGTTTAATATTAAGAAAACTATTAGTATAAATGGACATATCAGTAATCAAGCTAACAGAAATTACATGATTATCTCAGTAGATGCAGAAAAAAACTTTGACAAAACACAACACCAATTCCTAGTGAAAATACTATGAAGCATAGAAATAAAAAGGCCTTTCCTCACAAAAATAAGTAGTATTTATTTAAAACCATAAGCAACATCTGCAATGGGAATAAACTAGATGTATTCCCAATGAGATTAGGAGTGAAACAAAGATGCCCATTATCACCTCTATTATTTAACATTGTACTAGAAACACTAGCAGAAGCAATTAGAGAAGAAAAAGAAATTGAAGGTATTAAAATTGGCAATGAGGAGACCAAGCTATCACTCTTTTCAGATTATATGATGGTCTACTTAAAGAACCCTAGAGAATTAATCAAAAAGCTAGTGGAAATAATCAACAACTTTAGCAAAGTTGTAGGATACAAAATTAACCCGCATAAGTCATCAGCATTTCTATATATCTCCAATACAGCTCAGCAGCAAGAAATAGAAAGAGAAATTTTATTTAAAATCACCCTAGACAATATAAAATACTTAGGAATCCATCTGCCAAGACAAACAAAGAAACTAGATGAACACAACTACAAAACACTTTCCACACAATTAAAACTAGATCTAAATAATTGGAAAAATGTGAACTGCTCATGGGTAGGACTAGCAAGCATAATAAAAATGACCATCCTACACAAAATTATTTACTTATTTAGTGCCATACCAATCAAATGACCAAAAAACTTTTTTACTGAATTAGAAAAAAAAAAAACAGTAACAAAGTTCATTTGGAAGAACAAAAGATGAAGGATATCCAGGGAAACAATTAAAAAAATATGAAGGAAGGTGGCCTTGCAGTCCCAGATCTCAAACTATACTATAAAGCAGTGGTCATCAGAATAATATGGTACCGGCTAAGAGATAGAAAGGAGGATCAGTGTAATAGACTTGGGGTAAGAGACCTCAGCAAGACAGTCTCTGACAAGCCCAAAGATCCCAGCTTTTGGGACCAAAATCCACTATTTCATAAAAGCTGCTGGGAAAATTGGAAGACAATGTGGGAGAGGTTAGGTTTGGATTAACATCTTAAACCATACACCAAGATAAACTCAGAATGGGTGAATGATTTGAACATAAA